>NC_067164.1:17083683-17383683 GCF_903995435.1 Acomys russatus | reverse complement strand
GCCCAAGTATGAAGACTCGCATTTGGATCCCGAGCACCCACATAAAAAAAATCTGGGCGTAGCTACAAACTCAGTGCTGGGGGAGCAGAAGATGGGTGTATCCCTGGGTTCAATTCAAACTTCTACAGGCAAAATAGGTCACCTTCCGCTTCAGTGAGAAACCCTGCCTTGAAAACTAAGATGGAGAATGACTGAGAAAGACGCCTGACTATGACCTCTAGCACACACACACACACCGAACAGATAAATAATAAGTAAATCCTTTCCTGCATAAAGCATGCAGGTGAAAGTGAACAGTGGAAATGTTAATCTTGGTTAAGATGATAAAGTGGCATGAACCGCAGATTCAGGTGCTGTTCCCTTTCAGCTTCATCCGCTCCTGGGGGCACAGCCCCGCCCTCACTGTAAGGAAGCGCGGAGCACAGGCTTGCAATTAATGAGACCCTCCTGGGCGGGTCTGTGTTACTATGGCTTTAAAGCTCATTCACTTCACTTACAATTATAGCCTTCTCCAACTCAAACGAGACCTCCTTCTCACTTGGAATTTATCTTAACTACCTGCTTAGACTGCTCAGCCTCAGCTCTTCTTTGACATTTGTAACACGAGCTACTTGGAGTTTCCAATAGTAGCAATGGACTCGCTTGTCTGCTTTCTCACAGTATAGTGCTAAGCTGATTGTCAAACAGCAACCCAGGGTTCGCACAACCTTCCACCCCGATATTCTCCCTGTTCAGAGGACATAAGTAAGACGGCAAGGCCATTGTCAGAGCGTCCCCTTTTGCCGAGTAATGCACTTGTTTATTGTTTTCTAATTATTACTGTTTTAGGTCATTTGTCCCAGGTCACTTGTCTTAACAACTTTGAGGGCAGTGACATCAGCCTAGTTACAGTAATCCCAAGGAACCAGGGATCTCCTAGATCCATTAGTTAAATTCAGCCTTGTCCCCATGGAATTAATCACCAAGGTCCCAGAGGGGCCTGCTTTTAGTCACTGGATTTCCCAAGTTTAAAATTTCCCAGCCTCCAGCCTCCGAGGTTTTCCAGTTAAAAATGCTGAAAAGTGAACTAATTTCCCAGCCGTGATGCAAGGCAGGGGAGGCCAGGGCTCCTTGCTGCTCTGCCCCAGGAGCCCCCTGGAACCACCGGTTTCTCCTTTAACCCCACTGTTTGCTTCTCTTTAGCGCCCTGAGGCTGTTCCTTTAGGCTAGGAAACTAGCTGTTCCATGATTTAGCCCATTCCTTTCATTTTCAAAAATGAAAGTGTTCCTGTATCAGAGGGAAGCAGCTACTCTCTTTCACACCGTCTGGGCTATCCTTTTCTATACTGTACTGAAGGCAGGTACTTACCCGGGCTTTTACTACCCAGCACTCACCGTAAGTGTCCCTCTGGGAACCTCTAAGTGTCTTATAAACAGTCTAAGTTTTCAAGTTAAGAAAACTAGTCTACAAGAAGAGTCTGAGCTAGCCATAGCCACCCCTCAAGTTAAGGGTCCAACTGTAGTAATAACAGCTAACATTACTGCCATCTTACTGGAAGAGCTGTGTTCAGGCATCTTACTCAATCCTAACCAGAGTCTCACAGTGTAGGTAGTTCCGTGTGTGCCTTCATCTTGAAGATGATGTTCAGTGAGAGAGAAACTTAGCCCAGAGTCTCTAATGTGGCAAAGGGCACTGGAGAGAGCTGAGGCAGACAGTCTGATGGTAGTTTGTACCCTCACCTGCACCCTTGTCTTCCTTCCTGCAGCCTGCCTTTGAAGTTCCTCCTTCCTGTCTCCAGATGGAAACATGCTACGGAGTGTCTGACAGCCCACTTCTGACACAGTGGGATGTTTTCATTGTAGCATAACTCATCTTCATCTTCAGGCCAATGGTCTACTCCTTGAAGGTCATTTATCTAGCTGTGAGTGTGAGACACTGCAAAAATGCCATCTGTTAGGTAGGGCCAATGTTCCTTTTCCTAGGCTTGAGCAATCAGCCAATATCAATGCAGCGACACTCATATGTTTTCTTAACACAAAAGTCCCAACTCGACACCCTGTTATGAGATTTCAGACTCTTTTCCGGCCAAGTTGATGGGTTGGTGATGGACCACCCTCCATTTCCTGACTAGTTACTCTATAGCTAAAAAAGACATGCTCTCCTGCATTGGAATCTTCCCGTGGTCCAGAGTGGAGATGAGGTCTGGCCTATCCTCCTCCTCCTCCTCCTCCTCTTCTTCCTCCTCCTTCTTCCTTCTCCTCCTCCTCCTCCTCCTTCTCCTCCTCCTCCTTCTTCTTCTTCTTCTTCTTCTCTCTCTCTCTCTCTCTCTCTCTCTCTCTCTCTCTCTCTCTGAGCCACAGGCTGTAGGTTCCTTAACAGCATTCTCTGTGTTTATACACTAACTCTTTATTTCCTCAGTAAAGCATTTTTTTCAAAATCACCTTTCACCTATCACCAGTGAAAGTCAAATCTGAAACAGAAAAGAAAAATTGCTCCATGGAGACAGAAATTCTCCAAATATAATAAAAGACAGCATTAGGGCGATTAAAATATACAATGGTTGTCTTGCTACTGGATGACAATATAAATGGTAAATAGCTGATTTTATTACCTTGACATATATTTTTCAAAGGGTATCTTAGAAAGTCTTCAAAAATTAGATTAAGGCTTAAGTAACGAAGGTAAGTCAAAGGAGAAAGAGAAGATTATGTTTTAACTGAAATGGCATCTAATAGCCAGAGTTCCTATGGAAATCAGCAAGGTTTGAAGGTTAGCATAAGTTTAAAGAATTTGGCCTATAAAAAGAAAGTGTGAATGACAGTTCATAAGAACAGTCCTAGCAGCCACAGTGTTCATGGTAAGGCCCAAAGCAGGCATCAGGATGTGGACAGAGATAGGGCTGTCAGGGGCAGGGGGAGACCCTTAATGACAGCAGAAAGCTCTTGAAATGGCCTGTGGTCTTCAGAGGGTATCAGAGGTATTACATACACAGGTGAGGGTGTTTAATACTTACTGGGTTTCTATTGCTGTTTTGTTTTGTTTTAATTTGTTTTAATTGTTTCAATTCCAAAAGCCCTGAATTTAGAGTTAATAAAATGTGTGGGCTTCTATACAAAACTAAAAATTTTCATTTATTGAGTATTTTTTTTTTTTTTTTTCATGGAACTTATTTTATTTTATTTATTTATTTTTTTTTATTAATTAATTTATTCTTGTTACATCTCAATGTTTATCCCATCCCTTGTATCCTCCCATTCCTCCCCCCCCCATTTTCCCATTATTCCCCTCCCCTATGACTGTTCCTGAGGGGGATTACGTCCCCCTATATATTCTCATAGGGTATCAAGTCTCTTCTTGGCTACTTGCTGTCCTTCCTCTGAGTGCCACCAGGTCTCCCCCTCCAGGGGACATGGACTTTCTCACATACTCTGGTGCCTCATATTGAGTATTTTTTAAACACACTAAATCAGGCACAAGTAGGTACTAGGAATATAGTTTTGAGTCAAAACAGTTTCTCCCTACTCCCATCTTTCTTGAGAAACTGACTGCAATAAGCAAAGAGCCACACCGGTACATTCATCATCCTACTGTGGAGAACGGGCACTACTGAGCTGTGATAAATCATAACTGAAAAATAAGAATGGGTGTGAGAGCCACACAGGGAACATCCCAAACAAGCAACGTTTGACTGAGATTCGAGGACTGAATTGGAAATAACCAAAGAGCTACTGGAGAAGGTTCCAGCAAGAAGCATCACGTGGATAATGGCCCTAAGTCACAAGGAAGAGCAGCAGACTTACAAACTGCTCGGCAGCCAGGGTTTGAAGAGGTGCTGAGAGTGAGGGGCCGGTAGAGGCCACCTAACGTTCAGGCTTGGGGCCTTCATATCGAAGGCTGAGGCTGATGGAAGCCGGTGATGTGTGTTCTATCTGGTTTATGGTTAAGCACCACTCTGGCTGCTCTTCGGGGAACAAACACCATCAGAGAAACAAAGCAGCCGAGAGACTGGTTGGGAGTCCGCTGGGGGATTTTGAGAGCTCTGATGAGAATGAGTGGGGCTGTGGATGAGTTCAATGTCTATACTACTTGGTGATGCTGGAGAGATGTCTCGGGGACTAAGAGCTCTGGCCGTTCTTTCAGAAGAACCAGGTTCTGTTCCCAGCACCCACAGGGAAGCTCACAACTGTCAGCAACTCCAATCCCAGAAGATCCAATTCCCTCTTCTAGCCTCTGTGGGCATGCATGCAAATGGTATGCAGACTTAGGTGAAGGCAAAACACTCATGAACATAAAAACAAACAAACAGACAAATAAACAATGCATAGTAAAGACAGAGGAAGAGGAAGGAAGAGACTAGAAAGATAGGCAGTGCATTCACGGAAGAGGTCCAGTTTTGACCATGTATGATGTATTTGTAAAACTGAGTGCCATATAATTTACTTTTCAGGAGTATTGCTTTCTGATATATTCTAAGCATTCTAAAAATATGCTAAGAGAGGAATTACTATTCTTTTTCCATGGTCTTATCATATATACATTTTTATATTAAATCAATGTTAAGTTCTTTAACCAATTTTTAGTACGTTTTTGAAGTATGGTTGTTTACTTGTTACAACACACATTTTCCCCCACTCCTATAACTTTCCTGGGTATATTTTAAATGATTCTTTTGTGTTTCCTATCAGTTAATTATTTTTTTCAAGTCTACATTTATCTCCAAGGTATGGATATCTTCTACACAGAAAGTTCCTGGAGGTGGAGACACAGAGACGTCCAGATGTGTCTGCACTACTGCCCCTTAAGGAGGTTTATTATTTATTAGCCCAGTTCCTACTGAACACAAACTATAGTTCAAACCAGTAATTCACAGTCCCAAAGATGCTACCAATTTTCACAGCAGTGTCCTCCTCATTGTAACAGAATGTATGTGCGTGTGCACGCCGTCGCCTGGTGACACTGTGAGTGTAGTAACTCGCTCTGCACCTCAGCCCCTCTCCCCCACACACATTGTGTCCTGAGCTGTGCATCATATGACTTTGCTCAGGGAATGAAAAACATGCCACAGTGTTTACACACGATGAGCTCTGGCTTAATAATGCTATGACCCAAATTTCACACATTGCACCTTTTCTTCCCTGACTAGCTAAACGAAAGATTCAAATCAGAACACTTGTCTTCTGTGTGGCTGACTTGCGATAGCTGCCAAGGCCACCTGCTTCTCCTCCTGCTGGTGACCCAGGTGGTAGAGACCAGACAATATCCCATGAAATCTATTCAAGTGCGCTGGCAGCTGTTAGCTCTCCCGACTCTGTGTTTCCATTACGTCAGACAGAATAGGTTCAGTGGCTTGGAACGGAGTTTGAACCCTGGCTCTGTCACTCACGTGAGGACTTGAGTAAGTCAGTCTCTATGCACGTATTTTTCACCTTTAGGACAGAAACAGCTGAGGCGGCCTTATTGGTGTGTTCTGAGGACTGAGTGAGGGGAGCCTGTGCTGGTGAAGCCTGGTCTCTAACAAGCATCTCATGAACAAGACCTCATTCCTTAAGCTTTGGGTTAGTGCAGTAAACAATTATCATAGCACAATAAGCACAAAGGATGTAAAGATAGCCAGCCTGTCCTGGATTCAGTTTAGAGTGAAGAGCCCTGACAGTAGAGTGGTTAAATAACATCACCCAGATATCATTGGTGATGAACAACTAGAAACCAGCTATGAACTAGTGTATATTTTTGGTCCTCAACTGCTTATAATTTTTTTTCCAATTTTTTATTGTTTCTTTTTTTAACATATATATTTATGCTATTACACATGAATAAAATCAACTACAAACAGCAGGAAGAACCATGAGACAATCAGGAATTATATAAATATTAGGTTCATAGTGATTTGGCTATTTGTATTTGGCAGCCTTGAAGAAAATATCTTTCCTATCTTGGTGAGTCTAAATTCTGAATGTAAATCAATATCTATCATATCTCATCTCTATTAATTTAACTATCTTGATCTAAAAACATCTTAACCCCTAACCAATTAAGCTTAACTGTAAGACTAAACTATCTGGCCTTCAACCCCATCAGAGACTTGAGAAGGAATAAAACTTAAATACCTGAGTGAACCGGAAGTGCAGGTTAGCAGCTTCCAAAATGAAAACATGACTGAGACAATTTACTGCCTAAAAAGTCACCCAACACTCTCCATAACATTGGAGCGTCATTGTCGGCCTTTTAGCCCAATATATCTGACAGACATATTCGCAAGGCAGGAATTATTGAGGACTTGCTTACCCTGTCTTGGCGGAGTTCAGCCGTCGACTCTGCCTGCATCTAAGCTTGCCCATTTTTAGGCAGAACTCTGTCTATGGCAGAAATGAGGACATTTTGCCCAGTGGCTGGTTTGCCATATTAGAAGCCAACTCCATAAGGAGGTTCTTTAATGCTCATCATCTTCTTTGAGGTAGGCTGTGTGTTGCCAGGAGTTAACTGGTCTTGTTGTCAAAGAATCTTTAGAATAGCAAAAACATCTTTAAATGCCATATCCTGGAGTCTCTGAGGCTTTTGAAGACCTTATTTAACTGTTTTACCTTCTATATCTATAAAATCATATCTATCTGTTAGACCTAGGATATAGATTCTTGTGATAAAATTAGACTAGTATTCGACATGACCATCATTTGTTCAACTAACAATTAGCTTGTATTACTTAATTATCCTAAGTAGGCTGCAGCACCACTTTCAAGGTATTGGACGTAAACCTTGTATTATAATTGAGTTGGACGGGTATAATACGTCATATTAGAGTGAATGTATGTATATATAATACACACACACACACACACACACACACACACACACACACACACATAGTGTGTGTGTGTATGTGAAGAATAATCTTAAATTTGAATTCTTTTTTTTTTTTGGTTTTACGAGACAGGGTTTCTCTGTGTAGCCTTGACTGTCCTGGACTTGCTTTGCAGACTAGGCTGGCCTTGAACTCACAGAGATCCACCTGCCTCTGCCTCTCAAGTGCTGGGATTAAAGGTGTGCACCACCACTGCCCAGCTCTTAGATTTGAATTCTATACCAATGTATCAGAATTTCACTTATTTTGCATCCATATACAAAATTCTATACCAATGAATTAAAAAAAAAACCTTATTTGTGAATAACATTTCAGGCCTTGAGTTGAGGAGTAGATTCAATAATCTATGTATATTTCTGGCCTCCCTCTATATTTCTATATCCCCCTTTCTTTCTTTTCAGCTTCTATCTCCTTACCTACAAAATAAAGATAAAGGAAAAGAGAGATATCCCTGAGTCCAACCTAGTTTTCTTTCTGTATAAGACCAATAATAACTTATAACCAACTCCCAATGAAAATAAGCACCTATAGACCAAGAGAGCAAACAGAAACCTGCCTAACCCCCCTTAGAGGAAATGGGACATCATTCTCTTAAGGTTTCTTCAGGCTGATTTAGGGCGAATAATAACTTTGAAGGCCCCTCCCACCCTGCAAAGAATTGGGGAAAATGATTAAGCAAGCCAGGGATAGCAACTGCTTAGAATTTACCATGCACACTTCTCCGGCTGTTGAATACTATTTAAATATAATTCTTAGACTATTCTTCCTGTTAGTCAATGACTACTAATGGGCTACCAGGTACAGACAACAACCTTATCTCACAGCCTAGGCCTCTGACATCCACCCTGAATTCCTTCTTTGTTCATTTATGATGTTCCTGTCCAGGTAGCCTGGGACTCTATTATTCTCTAGGCCCATACACATGCTACATGGTATATTTCCCTAGTGTCTATTATTCATAGCTACATGTATTCTTAGTAGAAAGCCAGATAGCTAGCTTAATCAATGCTTGTTGAAGATTATGGGCATCCTTCATTATGGCAAGTATGATAATAAAGAAGATGATGGTTGCAATTTTGAAAAGGTAATAATAATAATAATAACAACAACAACAAATAATAGTAAAATATCAATCAAAGTCATTGTTTGGGACACTGTTCAATAGCGAAGTTTACCTAAACCTTATAAGAGCCCCACCCTACAGAGGCTGCCCTTATTCCATCTTACTGATGGAATCTGATGGGTCTGCCACATCAGAGAGCTGACGTAACCTCCTCCCAATTCTCTGTGGCCAAGTTCCTTCCTTTAGCCTAGCAGTAGAAAGCAGGTAGTCTCCTGATGCTGTCAGAGAACGGCAAGCCATGACAAGACAAGTGAAGCCTGGTAAAGGGTTCCAGTGATGGCGGCTGTCATTCCACTTAGCAGAGCAGAGGTCCGCCGAAGGGATGACAGTTAACTCGTTTCCAGACAAGAAACAGGACCGGTCCATTAAAAAGAAGGAGGGCAACTGTTTCAGGCAAGGGGAACAGTGAGTGCAAAGGCCCTGAGGCAGGAGGATTCTGCATGTTCAGCTAGTAGGAAAGTTGCCAGGGGATAAGAAAATGAGAGCTGGGCGTCTGTGCAAGTTCAGGGCATGCTGAACTTTGTGCGCATGCCCTAAAGCCTGGCCTCTTCATTCTGATTCAGAGGGGAAATGATTAGGCTGCCAGAGCCATATCAACATGGGATTTGCTTGGAGCTGGTGCTGCTTCATTTAAAAAAAAAATCATTTTTTATTTAACTCAATATATCCAAAATATTACCATCTTAGCCTGCAAACGACATAAAATTACTTATAATTTAAAATTTTTCTTTTGCCCTGGATCTTTGAAACCCAGTGAATACTTTTCCAGCTATAGACTTTGTATGTTTGGAACAGCCACAGTTCCAGGGCTTAGAAGCCCCATTTAGCTACTGGCTACCGTATTAGAGGGATGAGGGCCAGCCTAACAAGATAGTCCTTGCTTTACCTATGATCTCATCAACATCAGAGGTAACGGCTGACAGAACTGGCAGCTTATATCCATCCACAGAAAAGTGCCAGGTCTAAGGAGTGTTTGATTCTGAGATTCTCATGTGACTAGGTAGACATTGGCCATCAGGGCTGAACCAACTGGGACAACACAACCGAGAGGGTCCAAGACTCCAGTGCTAAGACAGGCTCTCTAGCCAGGACATGGTGAGTGGTCAGGCCACTTTCAGGGATAATGCAGCAATTTGAGAGGGAGGACGGATGAGAGGACACCGGGCCCAATTGATGGATTGACTGGATGTGGAATATGGGAGAAAGAAGAGCCAAAGACAACTCCAAAGAAGAGAGGGCATGGCTGAGGAAGGTGCAGATAATGAGTTAAGGAAGTTAATAATCCCCCGCAGACATCCGTAGTATAAGATGCTCATGGGTTGCCCTTGGGGAGATCTCCAATTGGCTGGCAGCAGGACAGATACATGTTCAGTTCCATAAAATGGGGAGGCTCTGCAGTGTTCAACGTTACCTGGAGTGCCAGTGGTCAGTGAGAGGTGAGGGAGGGAGTCACTGGCAGAACAAGTAGAGAAACGAGAGAGAAAACTTCCTGTAGCTCAAGCCTTGGAGATGAGGGCACTGACCATGGTCATCAAGGTCAACAGCTGTGTAGCGGTTAGTTCAACCCAGGCCTGAGAGTTGGCCAAAGGAGCTGGTGGAAGGGAAGGCGCTGAGCTCCTTACTAAGAGCAGGTGGCCTTACAGCTGCAGTGGATTCTGGACCCTCACTCGGCATGTTCTTCCCAGACCCATTTGCTCAGACTCCCTTCATTTCCTGCAGCTCCCAGCTCCCTAACATTGGCTTTGTTTCAGAATTAATCACTGGACTGGGCTTATGTATTTGTTGAACAGATAGATTAATAGAAGAAGTATGCTATGTAAACTCACCCAGAATAAGACCAACTGTCATAGCAAAGTGTGGCCTCATCACTGTCACATCTGAAGGCAGCATACAGTCTCTCAACAAGAGTGTCCCTGCACAGCTCTCTGGAGGCAGTGCTGGGCTGGCCCATAGCCAGATCACTCTGGGCCCAGCTGTGCTCCTGAGAAAGGCACGACCTTCAGTGAGACACATCACTCCTCCAGAGACAGAATGGTCTCTTTGCCTGTGCAGCGAACAGAGTGAAGCTCACTGTGCCATGCTTGGCCCGCCATCTTGGTTTGTTCTTGGGTTAGAGACTAGGAGTAGAATTAAGAGTTAACTTCTGTTCTTTCTCTCTGCTTGAATCTCAGAGGACAGACAGTGTCCTGGCGGATGTACAGCAGATATTTTGAATTAAAGGGATCTTAAGGGACCAGTCTTCTGTGTTTTAATGGCCTGGACTTGATAACCACCCTCCCCTGCCACTCCTCTCTCTTCTCCATCATTCAAACCTGCCTCAGCGGTCCCATGTGTGCACGGTCCCTTGAATTACAAAGGGTCACGTCCCAACTGTACCACTAATTTTGAGCCTTTGGTCCTGCTGGGCTCAAGAGAAGAAGATACATGATCTAAAGACCAAGCCAAAATCCTAGGATATTCCTGAAAGTTTAGGAACTATATCAGATCACGGAGAGCCATTTTCGCCAAGTGTAGACTTTGTACTCGGGAGTATTAATCTGTCACTTCTATGGAAAAGCATAAAGGGAGGCAGTACATGCAGAAAATGGTGCTAAGCACCCAAAATGGGAAGGAAAAGGTAGATGGGACCATGCCAACAGCCTGCTCTTGGATGGTCCCTTTATGAGAGATGGATTCTTACAAAACCCACTCTCCTTTGGGTACCTCCTCTCTACTAGGGCAGGAAGCCAGAGTCAGATAGCAACAGAGGCCTGTATCTGAGAACAGTATGTTGAGTACTGGCCTGGAGTTGTGAACAGGGTGCCAACGGGCTATGAATAGGCTTCCCCTCTCCCCTCTGCAGGCCTGCCCACTGGGCTTCACTTATCTTGGTTTCTGGCTGCATGTCAGAAGAAAGCTTGGCTAGCAGGGCAGAGCATTTCCCTTCAGGTGAGAGGTGCTGTTGTCATGGAGGTAGTCTTCCACACAGGGCTTGATCCTGAGTTCTGGTGTCCGCTCTCTCCTGTCTCAGGCCTGGCCCCTAGTATGCCTCCTGTACCTCAGCCTGGCCTCTGTAGTGGGCGCCTTTACTCCAGCTGGAATGTTTCATTTTTGTTCCCTTCACTGGTATATCCCAGCCTTTTGAAATAAGATTAATATATATATGCATATATATATATGTATACATATGTATATACACACATATATAATATATGTTAGGAAATTATGCTATGAAGCAATACATATAAACATATAAATTTGATATTATTTATATTCATATTTATATAATAAACATAAATAAATATGATTTATTTATCATCAGTAGTCTTTATCTACTGGTCACAGTTCTCTGGGACTGCTTGCCTCACTAGCCTGTGGGCTCTTCTGTAGAGGTTACTCCTTTGTTCATCTTCCGTTTCTCTTTCCTACCTCTCTCTAGCACGATTTCCGTTCACAGCGTCTGTTCTTATTAAAAGATGTTGATTTCTCGCCACTGACAGCTTTCCCTTGGCTCTAGTTTGTCATACATGATCTGACTGGAATATTCTTTTCTCAATGCATGACTGTCCCATGAGCACCGGGGAGAGGATTTGGATCCACTTCTGCCTCACATTCTGGTCGTTCTTGCCTCACTGGATCTTCGCCACATGGACAGCCATTTCCACGGGTGCTTTTCCCACTCAGTGTCCAGAAGTTTATAGTTTCACATTGGTATCTGATATGTATGGCTTTAGAAAAGCCCTCAAGTATCTGTCTTCTATAATTTCCAAGACAGAAAAATGAGGCCGAAAATGACATTAAGTTTACTGGGTTTCTGAGAGAATAAAAACAGATGCGGTGTTCTATAAAAATTTATGATATTTTCCACGAGGAACAGAAGTGTTAGTCAGGAAGCCTTCTCCACCTCGGCCTGACAGTGACCAGCTTCTTAGGTCAACACTTCATTAGAACTCGGAGCGAAGGTGAGGTTTCCTGAGCACCATGCCTGTCATGGGATCTCCACGAGGACAGGATGTGGTGAAATCATTTCCAGATAAGGAAAAAGAAGGGCACAGGGGAAAATAATGTGGTCCAGGTGAGGAGTCAGAGCTAACACTGTCACCCAGGGACCTCGCTGCATTTTAGCGTTGTCTCTGAGGCCCGTGCCCAAGGCCTCATGACAAGAAGGGCTACACCATAAAAGGAGGGGAGGGGGAATCTTCCCCTGTTAAAGGAAAAGCCAAGAGTATTCCTCCTCTTTATCAGCCTCATTATTTTTTTTTAAAACTTCTCTATGTATGACCTGCCCACCTGAGACAGGGCAAACGGTGGATTTTTCTGAGCCTAGACTCCTGGCTCTGTTCTCTGCCAAAAACAGACATGGACCCCATGTGCTCATTTGCTTTTCTGTTTGGCTTAGTGACAATGAAAGGAAAAAGATCCTGCTTTGGGGGAAGTCATCCCCATTTTGAGAAGGGGGCTAGGGAGCTGTCAGAAGCAAAATTTAGACAAGCAGACCTTGACCCAATTCTTTTGCTCCGTGGTCTCTCTTCTGTACAATCCCCT
Source organism: Acomys russatus (assembly GCF_903995435.1). Lineage (NCBI taxonomy): Eukaryota > Metazoa > Chordata > Mammalia > Rodentia > Muridae > Acomys > Acomys russatus. The sequence goes on along the minus strand of NC_067164.1, from coordinate 17,371,197 downwards.
TTGTAAAGACAACATCAGACAGATGACAGCTGAGTGTAAAGAATGCCAAATACTAACTGACTGAAAACTCGCCTTCTTGTTCAAACTATTGAGCCGTATAATTACCCTTAGGTGTTGCACACTCCACCTGCCCTCCCCACCCCACCCCCCAACCCCCACATTGAGCAAGTTCTCCACCTTAGTATAACCAAGAACACTGATCTCACCTGAACTTAAGGCATTCTCCACTTCTTGCATGACGAGGAAGGGGGTGGTGGTCTCAGACTCACAGGTCACTTTGCCAGGCTCAGCATCTTGGGGTGATTTCTCCTTGGGCTCCGGCTCTGCTGTGACATGGGAAGTGGGTGTGTGACTGGAGCTGTGTCCCTCTGCTGGGGACGAAGGTGCCATTGGAGCGTCTGTGGGCTGGGTGTTGGGCACAGTAGAGCTGTGGTTAGAGGTAATGGAGGCAGAAAGAGACGTAAGTGGGGAAGTTGCCCGGGATGTGGCGGTTGGAGCCCGAGACGACGTGAGCACGGGTGAGTGTGACCCAGTCGCTGGCACACTTGCTTCAGGATTGCCAAGACTGTGTTCCTCGGGTGTGGGTGTCATGTGGACCTCACTGCTTGTTGAGGAGAGCTCGGTAGGTGAGGGGTCTGTGCTTTTGCCATCTTTCTTCAGAGCTGGGCTGGTGGCTCCAGCCTTTTCTCTGGAGTCAGCGGAAATATTCTCGGGGAGCTGAGATGTCAGGGATGCAGCAGTGGTGTGGAGAACTGAGGCATTGTGTGTGCCACTGGCCACAGGGGTGGTGGCCATAGCAGTGCTCTGTGCAGAGGTAGTCCAGGTGGCCGTAGGTGGGGTAATTTTTGTCATAAGAGTAACAGGTGAGGGAGCTGATGTTGATGAACCCTGTACCCTCAGTCCTACAAAAGAAAGTCAGGACAAACACAGTTAATTGCACAAAAAGCGCTGTGTGTGTGTGTGTGTGTGTGTGTGTGTGTTATATTTACATATTCAGCTCTACTATATATGTTCATATATATATATATGAAACAGAGGTGGTCAATTGCACAGTTCTTTTACAGCATGGTTCCATGTATTCCTCATTTTTTATCACTGTGAGATGACATTGAATTGTGAAAGTGACTCTTAAAAACCCATCTTCTCACTGATTGCTCGCCTTGATTTGTGACTCTCAGTAGGAATAAGCCTGAGGCTCCATAAGAGCAAGTAGTGGACCAGCCAACTCAAGACCAGCAACAGGTGGAATGAAATACTATCATCTTCTGCTGGTTTAAATCAGTGTCTTTGGAGGGTGAGGCTTTCTACAGAGACTTCCAGCATTTGCTTGCATGATTGAGTGTCACATCATAACACCTATACGGGGTGTGTGGGGGGTGCAAAGGCGTGTGTGTGTGTGTGTGTGTGTGTGTGTGTGTGAATGTGTAGAGTGCGTAGTGAAACTGCTGCCTGTTCACTGACAGGCATGGGGTAGTCTCAGAGGAGGCTCGGTGGCTCTGCTCCTACTTCCGAGCCAGAAGGGCCATGGAGAGCCTGAGCCCTGCCTTGGTCCCTTCTGCATTTGTGCACCGCAAGGCAGCACTTGGTGGCTTTATAAACACATTTCCTGTGGAAGGGAGAGGTGTTTCAGAAGAAAGCCCTCATCTGTGGCTTGGGAGTGTCCCTGAAATTCTAGCCTGGTGTTTCTATAATCATGATTTTGCTTAATCGTATCTGCCTTCCATTTTGTGAAGTTTAGTTCTGGTTCTTCCCTCTTTCCTCTCCCTCGCTCCTAGCCTCCATTGATTCGTTCACTTTTATTATTTACTCATTGTTTAACCAATGACTTCTTTGAATCAGTGCTCTAGAAGACGCCGGGCCCATCCTCTCACTGTCTGTGTAACTTATCTCTTGATTGCCTCTCTCTACCATCCTCCTTCTCCAACCAGCTTTGCCTCTGGCATTTCCCATCTCAGTATGTGGAACTCCTATTTGCAAAGTTCTCAGCTAAAAGGACAGATGCTATCCTTTGTCTCTCACATGCCAAATCAAGGTCTGTCATTAGTCGCTCCCTTAATCTATAACCTGATCCACCTCACTCATCGTCATCATCACCATCACTGTCATCTTCTCAACATCCCTGAGGTAACTAATCAGGCGATGGCAGGAGTCTCTGAAATGACTTTCTAACTTTTGGGTTTCTCCCAGAAGAACCCCTTTGTGCTTTTCACAAACAACTAAGAAACTCTTTTTTATTTGTTTGTTTGAGACAGAGTTTTTTTTTTGTGTGTGTGTGTAGCCTTGGTTGTCCTGAACTCACTTTGTAGACCAGGCTGGCCTCGAGCTCACAGAGATCCACCTGCCTCTGCTTCCCCAGTGCTGGGATTATAGGTTGTGCACCATTGTTCCTGGCTCCAAGAATATCTTTTAAGTGACAAATCTTAAAATCTTTAAAGGTGTTGGTAATTTTTTTTTCTTTTTGTTTGAGACAAGGTTTCACTATGTAGCCCTGGCTGGCCTGGAACTCAAGAGATCCACCTATCTCTGCCCCTTGGGCACTGAGATTAAAGGTGTGTGCTGGCATGTCTGGCTTCATGTCTCAACCAATCAGAACACTTGAAAACAAACCCTCGGCTTTATTTAGAGCAAAACCAGAACTATCTGGTGTCTCCTTGTGTTTTTCTCACCCTGGTCAGCGTCTACTCAAAGCCACTTCAGAAGCCCTTCTCAGACAATGCTAATTAAAGTCATTCCCGTCCCAGCCCCTTGTTCATTTTTTTTTTTTTTAAGAGTAAGCAAGATTGCTGTGGTCAGAAGCTCAGCTAATGCTCTCCATCTTCACAGTCTTCCCATGCAGGTCAGTGGTACAAGGCATATTAACGTCTCAGAGGCGTCACCATCCAGCTCTACAACCTTTTGTTCTTGCAAGCTCATATTCTCATTAAGCAGTGGCTCTTCCCTCATGTGCAGCCCGTGCAAAGGGCCGTTCTATATTCTCCATGGGACTGATCGTCCAGGGCCCTCATGAATCATACAGGTGTGATCCTTTTAATACATGTTTATTTCATTTATCCTAAGCTCTTCGCACCTCATACCTGCAATAGCATGTGTTAGAATCTCTCTCTCTCTCTCTCTCTCTCTCTCTCTCTCTCTCTCTCTCTCTCTCTCACATATATCTCTCTATCTTATCCATCTATCAATCTATCTGTCATATCTATCTCATCTATCTATCTATCAATCATATCATATCTATTTATTTATCTATCATCTCTATCTATTATCTAAAATATCTATCATCTATTTCTTTCTATCTATCTATCTATCTATCTATCTATCTATCTATCTATCTATCATCTGTCCATCCCACTTTGTGTTTATCTGCTCATCACCCATGGACATTTGAGCTATTCCCCTCTTTTGGCCATTAGAAATACTACTGCCATGCACACAAGTGCACAGATGTCTGCTGTCTCTCAGCTTTCTGTTTCTTTGGGTATCTACCCAAGACTGAGATTGCTGGGTCATAGGGTAATCCTATTTAGCTTTTTGAGGAACTGACCTACTTTTCAACTATATTTGTTTTGTATATTTATATTTCTGTTTGAAGTTACATATTTTTATTTGTGCTAAAATGTAAGCTTAGTGAGGGCACAAAGACATGGCAATATGCATTGTTGCTTTTCCCAAGGATAGTGTCCAGGTCACAGTAAATACTAAATAAGTGCTTGTAGAAGGCAGGCAGCAAAGAAGGAAGAAAAAAAAAACCAAATACTTAAAACCTTCATCTCTGAAGGGGGTGGAGAGATGGCTCAGTGGTTAAAGGCACTGACTGTTCTTCCAGAGGACCTAGGATCGATTCCCAGCACCCAAATGGCAGCCCACAACTCCCTGTGAATTCAATTTCAAGGAAATCTAGACTCCACAAGCGCTGTATCCATGTGGTGCATGGACATATATGCAGGCAAAACATTCATACCCATTAAAGAAAAGAACGACAAAACAAGAACCTTTAGTCCTGAGTACTCTAACACCTGCCTCAACTATTCTGCATGTCATTTGCCCATAGCTGTGTTTACCAGAGCTTCCTCAGGGCAGCTGCCTGCCTGGTATGTTTGAGGACAACATCTTTGCTTCAGTCTTTCTCTCTTTTCATCTTAACATATGCCTATCACTCGTGTCTTGTAAGGTCCTTAACTAATCTTTCACCCCTGTGCAGTCTTCTCTTGAGGATACACAGAGGTAAAGGCCAGGCCTAAGCAGTGTTTAGAAAGAACAGAACATGGGCCAGATACCAGCAGAGAAAAGACCAGTGGGGAGGCATTCCAGGCGTCAAGGTAGAATTTGCCACTTTGTCGGACGCTATATGTCAGATTCAGGGGTTAATGGCATGTGTGTTACAAAGCCTACTCTGAACTTTAACATTTGGATTTTTTTTTTAAGAAATTTTCTTTTAATTTTAATGCTTTTAAAAGCATTGATCAGAGGCTAGGCTGAGTGTTAGAGGCACTTGCCTGGTATGCATGAAGCCTCACGTTCAGTAATGGACAAGGAACTATATCTTTTACGGAGTTGGTTCTGAGTGCAGACAGTGAGCTAATTACTTCCTTAGGAAACAAAAGGACAGACCTCTAAACTTAGGCTACATGGTAGTGTAGGCTTTTTATGGTGTTATGGTGTCTTTTAGTGGCTAAGAATCTTTAAAATGTGGTAAGACAACAGTAGGGCAGATATTAATAAAGCGTAGAATCTTTGTATGTTGCCCTGAGGTTTACTACCTCGGCCTCCTGGCAGCTCCTACTGCTGACTGAGTACTCTGAGAGGAAAACATGGTAGCACTTAGGCGCATTTCAGAGCTTCAACATGGGCAGATAGAGACAGTGAGCCTCAGCCTGGAAGTGGGGTCAAAGGGTCTTTAGAAGTCTGAGATAAATGAGGACTCACCAAAGAGCACAAATCCATTCATCATGCATTCATTAACTAATTTATTGTTCATCCTTCCATCCATAACTCACCTCATTCATTCACCATTCACTCACTCATTCATTCCAATGCATGTTGAGTAGTTTCTCTTTTCTTTTCTTTTTTTTTTTTTTTTTCTGTCTACAGTTTTGGCTTCAGAGTTCAGGTTTGTTTAGCAGGACAGAAACCACACCCAATGTCCCGAAAGATGTGGTAAGCACTTTATAAAAGTAAAACCAAGTTTCATTTGAAGCCTTAGAGAAAGATGAATAAATTCTGCACTACAGGATATAAAAATGTACAAATGTCATTTTCGATCGACATTTAGAAAAGCCATGGAAGAGATGACATTTGAGCTGTTTCTAAAAGGACAGGAACGCACACGAGGGCACCTAAGATATGTGTTGTTCAGGACGATGCTTGCATTGTTATATCCAGCTGAGCCAAAAGCTGTCCTATTCTGTTGGTATAGATTTAAAAATGACTGCTCCAAGCGTTGGTTTATTGCTGGACATTTCCACTTTTTTGTGTAATTCTTCCTAAATATACTTTTCTGCTCCCATACTGCTTGCTTCCAAAGAGGACTGGAGGTGGCCATTTTCTTCCTATGGCTTCCTACTGTGCACTTATTTAAAGTGCTTTGAAGTCCAGCTCAGGCGATGTCTACTCTCAACCCAGCAACAATGCATGGACGTGTGTGTGTGTGTGTATGTGTGTATGTGTGTGTGTGCGTGCATGCGTGCGTACTTGACAATGTGTGACAATGTTGATTACCATCACTTGGATAAGGCATTTTAAAACCTCAGATTTAAGGTATGTGATTGTCTATACCCAACTGCCCTGCCCCTCCTAAAGGCAGACCTTCTTCTAGCATTAAGATGTCCCTTGTGGACATACTATGACTGTCTTAGACCTTCTTCTAGCATTAAGATGTCCCTTGTGGACATACTAAGACTGTCTTAGAGAATGCCACCTGCATTTGTCTTCTTGGGGAGTGACGTGGGCGGAGTGGTGGTGGTTATCACTAAATACCACAGACTGGCTGCTTAACACACTGTACCTCAGTCAATAGCACTGTGCTAGGCAAGTCAGTTTCTGGCAAGGATACTCTTTGCTGTTCAGGGAATGGTGTCTGTGAAGACAGTCAGAGCCTGAGCACTTGATGCCTGACCCTTCCAGGCCCACTGTGCCATAGTCTCAATGTGCCTGGAAGACCTAACTCTACTAGCTGCTATTACAGAGTAAGCAAGCAAGAGCCCCCGGGAGACACCAGAGAAGGTTAAAAACATGACACTCCATCCGATTTCCCTCCATAGCAGAGCTACTTTACTCAGGAAAACCAAAGCAGTTCTTGTATTTCCTTGAGAAAACTGGAAACTACTAGAATGAAGACATTAAACTCAGTTACCTCTAACTTAGAGACGAGTCAGCATTACTTTAAGGCAGACTGGCATTAGCAGACATAGCGTGCTCTGCCCAAACAGTGTCAGTCACATGTGTCAAATGGACTGACCCCAGGGGGAGCAGATCTTGGATCAGATGTGTAGCCAAAGGATACAAAGTCTTGAGTTATTCTATGAGTATTTACAAATGGTGGCTGATCCTGGCTTGTTCAGACCCAAGCTTCCACTTTGCAAGAAGACCTGACATATTGCAGTCATGGAAACAAAAACACAGATTCCTCATTGGAGAGAAAATTACTTGTTCCCATGTGTGTTTTCCAGAATGGGATATCAGCGTCCCTGTTTATACCCCTTTGGTATTTGTAAAGACCAGGCATTTGGTTTCATCTCTCATTTCCTCCCTTGTGCAGAAGACGGGCTGGGATCGATGGAGGGGACATTCAGGCACATTCTCCCACCGAGGAGAGGTCATGAGGCACTGTAGGCTAGAAGTCAGTTCTTAGCCTCCTGACACAGTCATTCTTGACTGCCCTAACCTCTGTCCCCTGTTCTTAGAGTCCATGAGCAGCAGTTTGGACTCGTGTCAGACTCTCAGGCCGCTCGGTTTCATGATTGCCTGTTCCTTGTTTTCTCCTTGTCCCTCCTTGTCCTCAGATTGTCAGGTACCTAAGAGAAGATATGACAAAGCTTTGGAAAATTTGGTGAAACTTTATAAAAGGGCAGTCTGCCCTCCTCTGCTGCTGTCAAGTTAGATTGCCTGCTGTGGTCTTTTGGCTGAGGCCTGGGTTGCAGAAAGCCTGTGTGTTAAATGCTAATGATCACTTTACATAGCACAAGCTCAGCCTCTGAGGAGCTGGTAACATGTACACACACACACACACACACACACCAGCAGAATGTGTGAGTGCTGTATGCAGGGCCTGGGCTGAGCACTTTCTATGCATCAAAACTTTGGCTTCAGTGTAACCTTCACAGGGTCGGCAGCTTCCACCTCAAGTTTCACAAGTGATCAAAGTGAGACTGAGAAAAGAAGTAAAGTTAAGTTTTCTAAGCTGAAGCTTGAACCTACACCATTCTTGCTTAAGCCTGACCTGCTAACTGGAAAATACGGGGGGCATTTGTGAATTGTGGAGGCCATGTTTGAAAGAAAAAATTTCTTCATACCTCCCCAGTTGAGTGTGGGCTATTAGGATGATCGTAAATAAAATGGCATCTGGTTATGTGAGCCCTTCTCCTTAACTTTAATGCACCGTCTCCACTATGTCTTCAGTATAGATTCTGGGAAGCGATTGGGTTTGCCTTTGGTATCCAACCTGGGTCTTTATATTCTTTAGAGTGAGTAAAACTAGCCCCAAAATGCTACCCATGTTATCTTTGTTTGGGATGCTCAGGGAACCCAATGCTCTAGAAATTTCATGTAGCATCTGGAAGCCCATTGCTAATTGGAGTGTGATCCAACCATATGTTATTTTAAAACTGTCATATGTCTAAACAGAATGTGTGTGCCCCTAAACCATTGAGCTCTGTTTTAGAAGACACATGTTTTCAGTAGAAAAGCTACATTACCGTGAGTGCATTGCTTATGGAACCATTTGGTCCAAAAAGTGGGGCAGAGAGTATCTGCTCCATCAACATTAAATCAGAGTCAACAGACATGCTGAGTGAGTCAACTTCTCCATCCACACTGTCATCATTACTAATGTCATTAGCTCTGTGTCTCTGCTATGCATGCTAATATGCTAATAAGAAAATAAATTTATAAAGAATGTTGTACTGCTGGGGAAAAATCCTATTTTCTTTATTAACATCTGACTTTCTAAGTCAAGGCTCTGCCAAAACTCATCTCCTCTGGGTTGAGAAGGCCTGAAAGTGCTCAGTCCTAGGAGGCACTACTGAGAAAGGACACTATCAGATGATTGACAGATGTTTCAAATGTTAAAGGCATCATTATGGTGTTCTTCTGAGGATGGTGGAAAGAAGCAACACGGACACAGGAGGTGAGGTACCTTCTCTTGGCTCACTTTGGGTTGAATGTAGCTATCAGCCACCGCACAGTAGGAAGGATCAAAGGAGAAATAGAGCTCTTAGGCCTCTTTTGGTTATCAGGGGGTGTTTTTAGGGGAAGTGTCATGTTCTCTGGCACTTTCCTTCCATAGGCTCAGCCCTACCATTTGTAGGGTTCTGGGCAAGTCTGTCACATTTCCATACAGAAAACACTGATGTAAAATGTCCCAGTGTTAGAAACGAAAATGTCTCTGTGGCCAGCCTGCATTTCCTCCAGGGCTCTGTAGCCCACTCCTAAAGAATCCCTAAGTGAATGGAATTTAGATGGTCTGAGGTGATAGAGCCTGACTTGCATGTAGTGCCCAAGCAGCCTTTGTAGGCAGTATCTGTTTTTGGCATATCTCACTTTTCTGGCATCTCCCAGACATTCCTAAGCAGAGGGCAAGAAGAACGTGTAGGCAACACTTCAGGGCCTTTAGTAGAGACAGGGTTCCTGGAACTGAGCCTGGGATTTTCTCTTTGGACTCTCATCTTGTGCTGGCAGGCCACTCTTAGGCTTACAAGCTAAGTCCAGCTCTCTGACCCTCTCCTGCTAAGGGATTAAAGAGAAGGTTTTGTTTTGTTTTGTTTGTCTCTGTGTGTATATAATGCATAGTTCTCTCTCCTGGCCAAGGGTTGGCCCAGTGTTTCTTTCACACCTCCAATGGGCTCAAACCACAAACAAGCCATTTCCCATCCCCGTGGGCCTGCAAACAATCAGCACAGAAGCTATCAAGGCCCATAATGTTGTCCTGCCTCAAGAGTGAACCTTTCTTCAGAGGCAACTTTCAGGTGTGCACTGTCCTCAATGCCTGGGCCTACCAGAAGCAGTTATGCCACTGTTTGCATAGCCAAAAAGCACCTGAACTCTTGCAGCTTGTGGGAACTTCCCTTATGTCCTCTCATCATATGACTCCCTCGAGGGAGTCCCTATCCCACCCTGTGCTCTTTAGACTCACTTTGATTGCCTTTGAGCGTCATACCAACGGAGTCATGCTGTGGGCAAACTTTTATGCTTGAATGCATTCATGCCCAGTGAGACTCAGCTGTGCTATTAGTGTGCTCTCTTAGCCAGGCAGCAGCACACCTTGTGTTCGGCCCTAAGAAAACTGTCTTCATGCCTCTTGCTCTTGCAAGGACCATGCTATACAGCTGTGTGCAATGGTTCAAACTCTAAGCCAAGCCCCTTCTTTGTGGTCACTGTGTATAACTGTCTTACTCATCCCATCTCTTCATTTCAAACTAGCGATGCCACCAGCTCTGGCATCCAAAGTCAGGATTAAATTGATACCTTACGGGCGGTAGACACCTCTGCTTGGCTAATCCAACAGCTAGTCTCAATGCCCTTATCGCCTGCCCTTATCGCCTGCCTTCCCAAAGAGGACAAAAGCTGCCCATTGCCTCCTTAGTCTCCTGAGCTGCTAATGGTTATCATTGCATTCCAGTGCTGGTCAATGGAACAGAGGAAATGGAACTGTCAGAAAATTCCTGCCTTCTTGTGGAAGGAATATGCAAGAAGGGGCAATGGTCTCAGCTACTATTACTTTTTTTCCACTCTTGCCTTTAACGCAGATGCAGTATCTGACACAGTGGTAGACATCTTGTGAAGGTCAAGGGTTAAAGTCAACCCACTAAGAGCTATGTAAGAGGTTTTTCTCCTTAATGATATTACTGAGCCGCCAAGCCAGGCCTGAGATGACTGTCTCTAGACTTCCTGTTAATTAAAAAATACACAGCTTAGACTTCCTGTTCAAGAAAGATACACAGCTTGAGAATGACGGCTCTGTTGGTCAGAGTTTCTGTTGTGTGTACTGAAACCAGGAGATCATTATAAAATGTTTTTCACAGTACCTGGCATCAAATAAGAGCTCTATACACATTAAGCTATTATGTTGGCATCTCTGCCTGCACCCTGGGTCCGAATGCTTCCACTCTTTTAATCTGGCAGTGATTTCCCAGAGCTGCCTTTCAGAACTAGCTGAGGGAGCTGTCTCTTCCCTGTGGCCTCAGCTAGAAGCCTCGGGGTGATGTGTTCCCTGTGCCCTTCAACAAAGCAACGAATGGCTGCTTGTCCACGAGTCCAGGAGGTGCTCTCTGGGCAGAAGCCTCATGGAGTGCAAACTGTCCCTACATATCCAAAACAACATATCAGAAAAAGAGAAGGGAAGGAAAGAGGGAAGAAAGGAAAGGTGTAGAGAAAAAGAGAGGGAAGGAAAGACAAAGTTAAATGTGACCTGTGTCTTTTCGCCTTATTAAAACATTGGGAAACTTAAAAGGCACTTTTCAAAGAGTCTTGATACATATATCAGGCCAGGAAATAGCACTCCCCAGCAGCCCGGGGCCCCACACCTTGTTATTTTTAGGCTGTCTTTATCAATGCAATGAGGTGCACGCTAGAACATACTTGGCGGATTGGCATTTCTGTTTGCCGGTTGTTGTCACAGGGACCAAATACCTGACAAGAAGCAATGTGAGAAGGGAGCTGTTTGATTTGGCTCAGGGTAAGGAGATATGCCCCATCACTGCCAAGGCACAGACAAGGCACAGAGGCAGCTGGATCTGTGGTGGCTGAAGCAAGGGACAGTTCTTGCTTACATCTCGGCAGATCAGGATGCAGAGAGATGTGTCTTGGTACTTAGTTCAGTTTTTCCTTCTTCTTCTTTTATTCCATCCAGGACCCCAGCCCATGAGACGGTGTTATCCACATCCTCTGCCCTCAACTAATCCTCTCTAGAGATGCTCTCTCATTCCCCAAAAGGTGTGCCTCACCCACGTCCTTGTCACCTCTTAAGCCAATCAAATTGGCAATTAAAATTCACCATCATCCCGGCGTCAGTTGCCAATTGTGAGCTTCATTTAGCAGATTACTTTTGGCTTGTCTAATTCAGAAATGGTTTTGGGGGTGCCTGCTATTAGCAGGGCACCCAGGTATCAAAACAATATGAAGGAGGAGATTGAGGCGGGGGGAGGGGAATGCCTCACATCCAAGAAGCCTTTCCATGGACTGCTACAATCCAGCTCTCTTTTCCCTCCTGTATGCAGATGGCTAATGTCTCCTCTTGGCCTTGCTGTGCCCAAACCCCTCTGCTATTGGGACAGCCAACTTTGCTTCGCATGAAGTACCAATTTGCCAATATGTTGTAGACTCTGCGGTGGGCAAGCAGGCCAAATCATTTAGAGAAGGGACAAGTAAAATGCTGAGACAAGACACTCATCATCATCATCATCATCATCTTCTTCTTCTTCTTCTTCTTCTTCTTCTTCTTCTTCTTCTTCTTCTTCTTCTTCATCATCTTCTTCTTCTTCATCATCTTCTTCTTCTTCATCATCTTCTTCTTCTTCTTCTTCTTCTTCTTCTTCTTCTTCTTCATCATCATCTTCATCATCATCATTATCACCATCACCATCAATCATTATTATTTAGATAGGGTCTCACTATGTAGCCCTGGCTTGGCCTGAAATAACAGACCAAGCTAGCCTTGAACTCACAAAAATCTGCCTGCCTCTAGCTCTCCAGAGCATTAAGATGTCATCCTTCAGTTTTCCTCCTGCCTCGGAAACTGTCTCCTAAGCTCCAGGCTTTAAGAGAGCATCAGGCTGCTGTGCTTAGAACCAGAAGAGCCACACTCCCTAAAGACATCTACATGGCAACCAGGCTTGGTCCTGGCTTGTGTGTTCCAGGCTGAAGTAAGGAAGCAGCATTTGGAGCACTGGAGGAACCTGCCTGTGTGAACCTCAAGGCCAGGCTCCTGTGTAAGGCAAAGCTCCTCACTGAGACTCGTCTCCCCTAAATATTAACCTTCTCTCTGACCAGGGGTCCTCAGTCTTGCACCTGTGATGACAGCCAGCGCTTTCCAAAGTAGGCGATGGGAGGTGGGAGGTTGTGGACTGAACCACAGTATATAGCGCAACCCAGCTTGTCACCAGGGGTCCAGGAGAGGCCTTGTGTTTTATCCCCAGCCCATGAGACGGTGTTATCCACATCCTCTGCCCTCAACTAATCCTCTCTAGAGATGCTCTCTCATTCCCCAAAAGGTGTGCCTCACCCACGTCCTTGTCACCTCTTAAGCCAATCAAATTGGCAATTAAAATTCACCATCATCCCGGCGTCAGTTGCCAATTGTGAGCTTCATTTAGCAGATTACTTTTGGCTTGTCTAATTCAGAAATGGTTTTGGGGGTGCCTGCTATTAGCAGGGCACCCAGGTATCAAAACAATATGAAGGAGGAGATTGAGGGGGGAGGGGAACGCCTCACATCCAAGAAGCCTTTCCATGGACTGCTACGTATGCAGATGTGTGCAGTGTCCAATCTCTATCACCCCAGCCCCCTCCATCATGGGGGAGACCCTCCCTCAGATGCCAGCCCCTTCACTGTGGCCTCTCCAGCCTCCTGAGCAAAGCCAGCTCTTTATAAATGACCCCAGGCTGTGGTCCTGCTGAAGTGGCACAAAGCTTGACGATAAGGTAGCCTATTAATATCGTAGGGGTGAGAAACATTGCCCACGATGGAGTAAATCAGCTGCGATCAATAGGCAAGATCACGCTTTATGCAAGAGATGCTGCGGGTAATGAATTTTCATCAAATACTTGAGGTGACGAGGGAAATGGGCTGCTTGAAGAAACTCTGTGACAAATTCTCATTCAATGTGGTTAATTACCTCCCAATTTGTTACCTGTGGCAGAAGTGTTCAGATTTTTAATTTCCTTCAAACCCCTGCCTCTCTTCTTCCTTTGTTACGGAACACGCTCGTGGTTCCAGAAAGAAAACAGCTCCTTCCTCAGAGTTTGCTCGTTTGCTTAAAATAACTTGAGTCTCTACTAGGGCACACACAACTACACACACGACATCTCGTGTGCTCCACCTGTGTGTGCATGTGCATGTGAGTGTACACATGTGTGGGGAACATGCTAGAAGTCAACGTAAAGTATTCTCCAGGAGATAAATTAGTGTGATTTTTTTTTGAGACAAAGTCACCCAGTGACCATGGGACTTGCCTATTAGCCAACACTACCTGGCCAGTTAGCCCCAGATATTCACTGGTCTCTGCCTCCTGAACTCTGGAGTTACAGGCACATACCACTGCAGCCAGCATTTTCACGTAGGTTCTAGGTACTGAACGGAAATCTTCATGGTTCTCATAGACTTTACCTTGTGAGCCATCGCCTCAGCCCCTCCCTCACACCCCACTTGTTAACCAGCCCCCAACTGCTCCCACCCTAAGTGTCTCTCAAGCGCCTGTAGCAGGGCCCCCTCTGCTAATGAGAACCTTAGCACTGCCAACTGGGAAGTATCATGGCACTGCTGTTGGAGCACAGCGTACTCTGATGAAAATCCTCTGGAACCCGTCACAGTGTTTCTCTGCATCCGTGCCTGACACATGCTATTAGACACATCAGTCTGCAAGTACAGATTCTGGCAACATGAGCTAAGTTGGGAAAATTGCGGAAAGCTGTAAAAAAAATTGGCTCTGTCCTATCTCAATCCAAAGAATAATTTTGCTTTGGGTATACTTAGAATTTCTAAGTACTGCAGCTTAGGGAAAAAAAAAAAAAACCCACAAAAACAAAACTGCCAAAATAAAACCAACTGCCTATATTCGTTTGGTCTTCTGCACCACATCGCTTCATGTATTTTCATGCTCCCCCTGGCACGGTTAGGATTAGAGGGGGGACACCCCAACCCGTGTGCAATCTGAGGCAGAGTCTCACATGAATCTGAGGCGGCTTTATGTGGGAAGTAATTCCAAGTCTAAGTCCCCAGCTTGCATTCCCTGCTGCCTTTCAGGGTTCTATGTGGACACTGAACCCCGATTCCCTGATCTCCCCTTTATTTCAAGCATTATCTCTATTCAAGTTCTAATCCAAAGTCAAATAGCTTGCCAGAGGCAAAGCTGGGGTTTGCATCCAGAGGTATAGGACGTCTTCAAGTCTTTAATAAAGAGGATCCTCTTTCCATAGATAGGGAGTTATTAAGAGAACTCCTCTGCAGCACGATAAAATAAGTCAATATTTCCTTCCACCCCACCCCCCCCCCCATTCTCCTCTCTCGCCTCTGCCCTCTTCCTAAATGATTCATCAAAAAGCAAAGGATATTTGGGGCACAGCTCAGGCACAGGAATTCCTCATATTATAGCTCAGAGGGAAGTGAGCGGCTCATTCTTCTAAGTTGTGGGACAGACACTCACAGACTATCAACACGTTCGGAGGCTGTTTCGGTACAACAGATCTACATCTCGTGCTAAAAGCACTTCCCGATCCTCAGTCAGGCCTATGCAGGCTGAGGCCGGAGCGCTGTGCCTGGGCACAGTTGAGGCTGTTACCCCAGTCACAGATCGTCATCCAGAAAATCTACCTTTTCCCAAGTCCTTATCAAATAATGATGTATAGGAGAGCCAAAATTATTCTGTGCAAGATCAGAAATAGCATTCCTATTTGCTGTGTAATTGAATCAAGAGCACTTCAGTTTTGGCTCCTATCTCTTAAACCCACTCTCTGCCTCTCTCCCCAAGCGAGAAATAGCAAAGTACGTAAGACAGGAACAAATTTTCTTAAGGATACAGAGGAGATCGGTTCTCCCTTGATGTGCTTGGTATTAATTTGGCTTTTGTTTCACTGTAATAAAGCAATACTCAGCCTAGGAGAAGACGACTGAGCAAGGCGATGAACAGAGAATTCTCTAAAAGGATGATGTGTAAAGCCAGCCCTCCAGCCTCATCCCCAAGTGAGCCCAGGTCTTGCCACGCCAGCTGCAAGCAGGACATTTCTTCTTGGATAGCATTTTATCACCAAATTCAACACATAAACAGAGTACATCTCTGCTAACCATCTCTAAAAACAAGTTCCCTAAATGCCCCCGATTCTGCCAACAGCACCAGCCAGCTCTACATTGTTTTCTATATTCTGTGAAACCCAACAGTCACATATATTTCAACTGGAAGAATCCACCCAGGCCCCTCCCATTGTGTTGTGTTGAGTGGCCACTTGCATAGCTCGAGTGTAGAATGCAGCGCAATTGATGGTGGCACGGCGGAGGGGACTTGTGGTGGCCACATGCATTGGAGGGAGCTTGCGGCAAATGGTGGTCAGATTACAGCATATTTCCTTGAATAGGTGTCCTTGCAGAAGTGACTTTTGGGAATGGGGGGGGGGCGGATTGTCAGACAGAGGGAGAGGAACACTCCCAAAGAAAAGAGTATTGTGGCCGCAGAAATGTGAGAGAGCGGAGCCTTATGTCGGGAGCATAAAATGCAAAGAGCAATGAGACAAGGTTGGAGGGGCCGGGCCACAGAGGAGCTCTGAGTGAAGGGCTATGCGGTCCTGCTTCTGAAAGCACTCTGGCGAGAGGAGAGATGCGACTGAGGAACTGAATGACATGGGAGGAGGTAGCATCCCTGGAAATGTCCTGGGCAATAGCACCAACAACAGAGAAGTGAACACTCTCAGTATTCACTTGGGCTTGGCTCCTTTAGGGACATTCCCAGACAGAACATGACATGGTTCTGTCAAGTAAGTGTTGGCGGGCAGCAGAGCTCTATGGGCGTCTGCAGCCACACTCGAACCTCAACTCGGTACTTCACCAGCTCTTGAGGCCAAAGTCATATCGACTCTCTTGCTTCCTCTGTTTCCTCAAACAAGAGTCATGGATAGCAATGCTGCAGATTCTGTAATGAATATGATAGCTAATATGCACCATGGTAGACACACGAGAAGCGCCCCGTGTGTATTGCATATTGCCTATTTGTATTAGATGTGCTGGGAACTGTATTGGCATTCTTTTGTTCGGCCCCATGATGACATCTTGAATACACTTCCCACGTCATCCATCCTTTGCACATTGCTTCTTGGTTACTCAAGACATCTCACACAAGGTCACTCTACGTTTCTAGATCTAGTAAGTTTCCCCGATTAACTTCAAGCCCCGAACCTATCACTCAAATGCCTCCCCTAACTGCCCTCGCTTACTCTCCCATTAGCTCACCTCCCAAATGGCCTTTTGGACTTTAAGAATTTAGCTTTTCAAATTTTCATGCACTGTCTGTGTTGGTGTGTGACGTGGTTTATTCCTTTCTACAGGAGCTGCCTGGGATTGCGTGTGTTTCCTTGGGAGCTATGTTGAGCAGACTGTCCATTAGAGACTTTTTGTGCCCCTTCCCAATATCACCCTGCACGCCCAGCTTATCCCCAGGAAACCGCTGCTCTATCTTCAGGAAACAATTGGCCTTGTGAGGCCATCTTCCCAGGGCTGCATTTCTGCCTTGCAAGTGGCCATCTATGCATTAGGTGCATTGCTTTTAAAAAAATGGAATTGTTTCCTATTGGCAGAGAGTCAGGGCTAAAATGGCTTAAGTACATGGTACTCAGTTGTCATGAACAAACTAAACTAAGATATTCAGCCTTGTTGCAGAATAATTACTGCAGAAAATTGCCCTGGAAGGACACACCACGATGAGTAGATGACGAGTGTCCTCCACTGACATGATACTGTCCAAAACTAATCCGGTGTTCTTTTGGCATCTGTGGTTTAATTCTGGCTTGGAGGATACACTGGCATCTCTTGAAATGAGCAGTGATGATGTTTTAGGAATTTGCTTTATCAGGGTTTCAAGAAGAAAAACCTCTTGAAGATGGAGGAAGCCTGTTTTCTCTGCACTGAGCTTCCTAGCACTCTTGACTTCTGCCCAAGTACTTCCCTGTGTGTCTCCTGCCACGTGAGCAAGGACCCACTCCAGGTCCTCTTGCCGTCTTTGAAAGTTCTCTCCTTTAAGATTCTGTGTCTATTCTTTGTACTTCTATGTTTCTTACATGTGTGAGCACACGTGTTGGTGTGCATGGATATATGTGCTTGTGGATGTCAGGGGTCTGCCTTAGGTGTCTTTCCTCAGGAGCTATCTTTCTTATTTTTTAAGTAGGCTCTCTCACTGACCTGGGGCTTATTGATTTAGCTGGGTTGGCAGCCAGAGACTCTATCAGTCTATACCTCGCTAGTACTGGGACTCCAAGTATATGCTACCACACCTTTCATTTCATAATGGTAGTAGGGCTTAAACACAGGTCCTCAAAGCCTACATGATGATGTGTAACGCACATATGTGTGTGTGGTGTGTTTGATGTGCATGTGTACATATGTAGTGTGTGTGTGTGTGTGTGTGTGTGTGTGTGTGTGTGTGAGATTCAGGTGTGTGTTAAAAGTGGAAACCTGACATATTAACTTTATTTTATTTATTTATTTATTTATTTATTTATTTATTTATTCATATTAACTTTAATAACCTGCAATAGCTCAATAATATTTCATCTAGTCCCTACATGCATGAAACATACCTCTGGACGTGCATATATATATGGTATTTCAGAAAAGTTGGCTATAAAGCCTGTTCTAAAATAGTGCATCTGATTGGGCTGTTATCTCCGTAGCTCCTGGAGCAAATCCACATACAGGGGTTCCCTTTGCTTTGTCACCTGACCTAATGGCTCTAGCTGTTTGTCAAGTACTAGTGGCCACCTGACAATTCCAGAAGGTCTTGAGCTGTCATTTATAGGCCAAGCACTTCAAAAAGTGAATTCAGGTGAAAATTTCTGCCGTGTAGATAAATTAGTTTGATTGCTTAATTACAGTATCAAGCTTGGTTGGCAGTTGTTGCTTTGTCCTCCCTCCTCCCCCACTTCTGATCTTAACCTTCCATTCTCTGCTGGGATCATCTGTGTCTCTAACGTGGCCAGTGCTGATGTGCAAGTTTTCAAGACTTTGCCTAGATGACTTAAATTCATGACTCTTGGATCATAGGCAGACACTAGAATTCCCCTCCACCCCCCACTGTCTCCGAGATTGCCCCAGAACATCTGAATTTCATGTCTGGCCAGATCTGTGCTGTGTTGAGACCAAAGGCATTCTGAAGAAAGTCATAATCCCTATTCATATCTCAGCTGCAAAACTCTTCGTCTTTCCAACTAGAAAAACTGGTCCTATAGAGGAAGATATTAAAGGAATTATCACACAGGAGAGAGACTGCTGTCTGGACACACTGCAGCGGCTCCTGGGTCCTGTTTGCTGAAATAGGATGTCCCATCAGGTGGATGTCCTGCACATTTTGGCATTAAGCTCTGTGTGCACTTCAAGGCCAGCATGTCCAAAATGTGTTTTTCCTTTGATCTTTCTCCTGTGGTTGATTTTCATGAGTGACAGTTGCTATTTGGTTGGTACCTTCAATCTCCTAAGTGGTAAAATTGGAACTCAGAAGCCATCTTTGATATCTTCATTTTCCAGTGTTTCCATATAGTGTGTTTCTAACAGGCACCTTCCACTGCTATCCTGTAACGGCTGCGTATGCTCAAGGTTTCTTGCTTGCTACAAATTCTAGTCCTCCGATATCCTTCCAACTCCTCCTTTTTCTTAGTGTTCCCATTATCACTCGATTGCTACCAAGGCTCTGTCCTCAATGCCATTGCTTCTAGCGTCACTGATCCATCCATTACTAGGTAAGAGCCCTGTGACATTAGGAAAAGCACAACTGGCCTTTTCTGGATTACAGTGTCTAAAACTTGGGCAATCTCCAAAGTCATGTGATCATCTTTCTAACGTTAGTGAAATGATTGCTAGTTGGAAACCACAAATAGCTAGAGGGTGAGCATTGGCACCAGAAAGTGGTTAGGGGGGTGGGACTTCCAGCCATATTAGCTGACCTTTAACCTGAGCCAAACAAGTTGATTACCAGTGGGAAGTGATTTAATCGATCATGCTTACATAATGAAGCCCTCACCAAAAGGGTAGGTGTGCCTAAAGAGTTCTGGGGAGCTCTGTGCCCCTTCTTCAATGCCTTGTTCCACAAATCTGTTCCATCATCTATTTGTATTCTTTGTAATAACCCTCAAAACAAACTAGTAAATGTATTTCCAAGTCTTGTGAGAAGTGCTAAGAAGTTAACCAGATCTGAGGAAGTGGCTGTGGAGGCCCCGACTTAGAGAAGTTTGTCAGAGTGTGACAACCTATGTTTACAACCGGCACCTGAAATAGAAGGCAGTCTTGTGTGGCTGAGCTCTGGAGACTTGTGGAACCTGGAACGTTTTCCAAGTCGATGGTGTCAGAACTGAACTGGATTGAATTGAGAGGATGCCCAGCTAGTATCAGCCGGCTCCTGAGGAAGACTAGTTAGTTGCTGGTGGGGTGGGCTGGAGAAATACCCACAGATCCTTGCAAGGATTAAACTGAGCAACCAAGGAGAAAGAAAAACACTTTGCTCTCTGCTCTATACCTTCCAAAAAGCAACCTGTTAATAGGACATCAAAAGTTTTAACACCTTCTCACTGTCTCCAAAGCCAAGTGTGGTGGTTTGGGTTGGAATGGCTCCCATAGGCTCCTGTATTTGAACATTTGCTTCCTAGTTGGTGGAAATGCTTGGGAAGGATTAGAAGGTGTGGCTTTGTTGGAGGAAGTGTTATCACTGGGGATGGGCTCTGAGGTTTCAAAAGCCTACACCAGGCCCAGTCTGTCTCTTAGCTACTGTATGTTCTTAGCTACTGATCGAGCGCCATGCTTGCCTGCCTGCTGCCACACTGCCTGCCATGGTAGTCATGAACTAAGCCCCTACAACTGTAAGCAAGGCCCCAATTAAATGCTTTCCTTTATAAGTTGCCTTGGGTCATGGCTTCTCATCATAGCAAAAGAACAGTAGCTAAGACACCAAGCCCAAGCCAGTCCTCCGGCATTGAAGACCCTTTCCTTGGTGACTTTAGATTAGTCTGCATTTACCAGTTTACCTGTCGTTCTTCCTTGCATACCAAACTGAGCTTTTAGCTTCTCTTGAAGTTCCCTTCAAACTCAAGTTAGCCTGCTTAGAGCCAGGAACTTCAACCCTGAGGAGCAGCACATAGGCCATCTCCTCCATGCTATTTTGTTTGTTTTTTCAAATCAGAAATCACCACCATATGATTTTGTTTGAAACAGACGCTGGTAAACAGTAGCCCCACAGGAAGTATTTAATTAGTGATCAAATGACTTTTGTTCTTACATATTTTTTGTAGGATTTTATATTTGTCTGATAGCATTTGATACACCACTACCATCCTGCCTAAATGCACCTGTTAGTTCATTAGTTCAACAGGAGCTGAGCAAGCATCCACCATGTGCGAGAGTCTACGCGGTTGAGTTAATAGACTCCTCCATGGCTCACACACCGAGCCACTGATCCTACCGTTCTGTTCATGTATCCGTGCCTGCCTGGCCGGCTGCCCATAGTTGTTCTGCACTGCATATGTGCGTGTCTCTTCCACAGTCATACAAGTGTATCTATTGTATACTTGTACACATCTTCCACAGTTGTGTTAGTATCTTCACCATAAGCAGTTTTGCCTAAACTTGAACATGACCATCGTTCGCACAGTCATCTCTCCCATGGTCATGTAAATGTGTACGTGGCCAGCTCACCCATACTAGAATGTGCCCTGTATACTATATATGTAAGCATTTGTCCCACACATAAACACATACACTATGCTCTTGTCATTTATTTCGCCACTGGGTAAACACATCTGGTATATCCACAGGAGTCTCTCCTATGATGAAGTCTTTCAAGGGATCAACCACATCTCATCTGCCCTGAGTTCACTCACAGGTCTATCCCAAGGCCTCAGGAGGCATGCAGTCAATGGAGAGTTGAACAAAAGTGGGGTTCTCCTCTGAATTAAAGACGCAGCACAATCAAACGAGACGCGAAGGGCATTCCAAATGCCTGCTTCTGTTTTCATAATTGAAAGGAAGGCTAATAATGTTAGTTATTGCCCCAGGAGGGGCTGGCTCATTTCTTTGGACTGTAATCCTATTCAAAACAGAAAGCAATGCTGTCCTACGTGAGCAGCCATCAGAAAGCACCTCAGAATACACCAAGGTTAGTTTCTTCAAGAACTAATCAAAGAGACAGAGTAGCAAACTTTGCAGCCTCTCAGTTAATCCTATCCCTGGACATCAACACAACTTGTCCTAGATGATAATAACTTCAAATGTTTCCATTTTATAAGGAAACAAATATCCAGTGTATCTGTTATTTCAAATTAAACAGAAGTCTTTCAAATGGCTTTACTTTATGAACTTATTGTGTGCTACCAGCAACAGAGTTTGGCTTATACTCTCTTTCTTTAAAGTAAGTACCATTATAGCAAGAAGTACTTCAGTGTAACTTTTTACAATTATTGATGTTTATAATTATTTCCAAAGTGTTATGAGAATACTGTACCTCTTTCCTAAAATCTCACACCCTCAATCTACAAAGGACTGGGCCTTGGGGCCACACCCAGATGCAGAGTTCCTCCTATTCTTCGACCACAGCAGGTGAACAGAGTAGACCTTACCCAACTTGGGCCAATTAGATGTCTTCTTTTTAAGTAACTGTGCTAGGCATTGAAACTCTGGAGAGTCTGTCAGAGTTAATATTTGAATTCGGAGGAAAGAACATAGGAAAATTAACTTGTGGATGGAAAAGAATCAAGTAGACAAGAAAGGAAGCCCACCTGGGCATGTGATGAGCAGAGGGCTCTTTTTCATGCGAGTCTTACAGGACTCAACCATCCCAAGCATTTATAGTTAGAGAAATGGAAGTAAGTGATGGGAGTTTAGTGGGAGTGCACAACAGTGACCTGTCTCACACCACAGCCCCACGGTTTCTGTTTGTAGATATTAGGGCAGGGATCAAGATCTTTCACCAAGTTTCTCTCCCTTTGCTTAACACCTTCAGAGGTCTTAGTTACCCACAATCTCAAGTCACCTGCAACTGTTCTGACCCTTTCACCTCAGGCTATGTGTGCGCATCCACACACACACAAGCACAGATAGCCATTGACATTGGCCTTCGTGTGCAGATATACACTTACATTCCCCCCTTTTAACATCTTCCTCTCCTGTTTCTGCCAGTCTCCCACACACATGTACAGCACAGATCTTGCACCTGCAGGTTCTACGCAAATGAGCTACTTGTTTGTGAAAATGTAGCGCTAATAAGGATTTAGGGAAAGATGATCAGGACTTTCTTTAATTGGTGAGCCTGGTTAAATTATGAGGAAATGTTTTATTGTGCAGCACTTTTCATAATTTCTACAATTAATGCTTTTAGTGCAATTAGGCAGTTAGAGCGTTATCTAGAAAAAGATAATTAAATCTGTATTTTGTCTTTCAAACTGCAAAAGAAACTTTTCAAAACCACTGGGAAAGGTGCAAGCTTGCCAAATCCATTTATTTTTTTTTTTTTTTAAACCAGGAAAGTATTTTTGGCAGGCTTTGCTGGCATCCAAACACACATAAATCTTAAAATGGGTTATTATGCATTGCAGGTCCTATGTATTATAAAAACGCCATGTTTCAAGCATTATTGTTATTTAAAAAAAAGAAGCCAAAAACAAAAGAGGGTTTTCTTGGGTTTATTCTCTGTGGCTTTGGCTCTTGCTGAACTATAGGAGATGACATGCAGTGCCGCATTTAGACGGGGGAGGGTGTGTGTGAAATGCACGTGCTGGTTCTGAGCCTCAGGAGCATTGCTTTTGACCTTGGGTAAAGTCACTTTGCTTTTCTCTTCCACAGCCTTAGCCTCCTCAGCTGTAAGATGGGATAACAACAGCACCTCCATCACAGGGTTGTGCAGAGGATGAAAAAGACAACTCATTGTTGGCAATGGGGGTCGATCATGGGCCAAGTGTCTTTGTGTACCTTTGCTGGGTGTGCTCCACTGTCTTCTGAAGCTTAGCCATTTCTGTAGCTCCTCACATAGCCAGTGAAGCCCGTCACAAAGCCACAAGGAGACGACCATAGGCCTACTCACTCTGCAGGGGAAGGAGGCTGGATGGCTCATGGCTTGCCACTGAGGAACAAGCCTGCCTCTACTCTATAGCAAAGACGATCTAGGTTCAATCCTATTTATGATTAAATCTCTGTTTCTCAAGGATTGGTCTAGGCCCTACCCTGTAACCTTAACTACAAATGGTTCTGTAGTGCATGTTCCAAAAATAGCAATCATGACATTTTTTTCCAAAAAGTTGTTTATAAGCATCTTGCAACCCTGTCTTTGTTACAAAGGGGTCTATGACCACTGATGACTTCCGTCTTCTTCCCATCCTGCATCAATGTATTTGTTTCAGGAGATACTAACTTGCCATGTTTATGTCCTGTTCCAGGAACTCTTACCTGTTTTGCCTGCCAAATCCCCCATTTGGAAACCTCTCTCACCCCTGAGCTCTATAAATGCCTTGTCTTTCTCACATCCAGGGATGAGCTCTTGAACCCTTGCCTTAAGGGGAGGCAGCTCAGATACATGAATAAAAAAGCTTTCCCAAATTAATTGCTTGCTTGCTTTAGTTAATTTGGCCATGACGATTTGGGCCGGTGGTCTTTCTCCTCCCATCTTTGGGATTAGCATTTGGAGGCCCCAGTGAGATCAAGACCCCAACCCAAAGTCATAGATTCAGAACGTGGATCCTTCCCTCTGGCCCCGTAGGACTGAGGAGCCTAGGAGGTGCACACCTTGAAACTGTCTAAGGCCCAGGAACATGCCTTCAGTTTGTCAGACTGCTTGAGCAAAAGTTAAACTATTAAACTAGATGCCCAGAACCTACACCTTGTAGACAGCCTGGATTTTCTTCCTTGTACTTTCATGGCTGTCTTGAATTCTGTCCTACCACCAGACAGTAAAGGAGGGTGTAGGTTGTCTAGATCCTTGGGGACAGGACTTCCTGCTCATCTTGTACTGTTTTTGAAGGCAATGATATAGTTGAAGAAGCAGACTCTATCAGAATCCTCAACTTTACCCCTGGGTTCTTTATTCTTTATTCTCTCTCTCTCTCTCTCTCTCTCTCTCTCTCTCTCTCTCTCTCTCTCTCTGTTTGTCTATATCTCTTTCTCATTCCTCTCTCTGTTGTTCTTGGTTGTTTTTCAAGATGCTGGGCCCTTTATGGAGGAAACAGAAATAAATGGAAAGGTTATTCATATTTAATAGGGGGAAATGTGACTTTCTTCAGCTTGTTCTTCAGCATTAAGCAGGGGAGGTAGTTTGAAAGAAAATGGCTCCTCTAAGCCCATAGGGAGTGTCACTATTAGGAGGTTGGAGGTATGGCCTTGGAGTACGTGTGGCATTGTTGGAGGAGGTTTGTGAGTAGGGTGGGCTTAGCTCGAGCCAGTTCCCTTCCTGCTGCCTGCAGATTCAGTTGTAGAACTCTCAGCTCTTTGTCCAGCACCATGTCTGCCTACATACTGCCACACTTCCCACCATGACAATATGGACTAAATCTCTGAAACTGTAAGCCAGCCCCAATGGAATGTTTTCCTTTACAAGAGTTTCTGTGGTCATGGTGTCTCTTCGCAGCAATAAAACCCTAAAACAAAAAGTTTAATTAAAAAAAAAATGTAAGTTTCTGATCCATACAATGTGGGTTTGTGAAACCAATCATTGATTAAAAGCAAACATTGAAATAAAAAAAAACCCACAAAAATATTAAACAAGGTTTAAAAAGCAACATGGAAACGGGAAGTGATGATTTTAAGTACCTAAAATGTGATGTAATTATAGAGCATACATTCTTTCACTATCTTGCTTAATATTCAGAATAACACTGTGCTGTACTGTTGTATAGACTCTGCCTCCAAATTGCAACACTCTCTCTTAGAGGGAGGAGAGAGGCTCTTCCCAATTCAGGAAATACAGAAAACTTACAAGGCTCAGGAACCATCCAAAATATCAGGAAGCAACTGAAATATAACACATCCCCAAGGCTCCTCTCCAAGGTTATGCAAGCAGCATCAACTTCTGGCAGGAGAGCCTCTGACCTTCCCAGCAGTCTGCAAATCATGGAGGTTGGGGGGTGGGGGAGGATGGGCAGTTCAGGGAGGCAGCTTTCATGAGCATCACTCAGGCTGGGCTGGACTTTTCAGTGATACAGCTGACTTTGACTCACCACTGTTCCTGTAAATATCTGCAAGTGGCCCTACACTCCTGTAGGCAAACCCAATAAACCAATTGGCTCATCAAGTTGGATTTAGTTTCTTTGGTCGGTTGTCAGGGCTTTATGTGGGGTGAGTCATAGTCACCTGATTTTCTCCTCTGGAAAAGTCACAGAACAGGTGTGACGCTCTTATCTGCAAGTGAGGGAAATGTGGCCCTAAGAACTAACACTCATATGGCAGATGCTATGCAGCAGTGGCAGTAATTTCAACTGCCATTCTGTTGAAGCTCCTGCTTGTAGCCAGTGAGCCACCTTCTAGCTGTCCTTGAGGCCTTGTCCCTAAAATTGTTGGTCTTCATTTTGTCACCCTGTCTGGATCCAGGAGAGAGTCATCCAGATTACACTGTCAAAGACTTCAGATTCAAGTCAAAGGAAGCAGAGATTATAGTTATTCTTAGGTGGAGTCTGTGCTGCTTTCTTGGGGCTCTGCAGATCAAGGGAAGGAGGCAGGGGAGTGCTGCGCTGTACACTAGCTGGAAAACTTTTTACAAAGGTGTAAAATAAATGACAGGCCTCCCAAAGATAACTCTGGATTCTGAGAGGCTCCTTATAGAATGCCGAGGATTACAGTGTGACTGGGGGGGGGGGGCAGACTTTCTGAGAACACATAGGTGCATCAGTGAATGTGTGAAAGGCAAAGCGTTTGGAAACGCTTAAACATAGATTTGTGGGTTCCTTCTGAAGTTACCTTCTTGCTACGGCACATACAAACACACATCTCCATGCTAAACGGAGAAATGATGGAGACAACTCAAAGAAGCTTCTAAATCAAGTGAATGAATATGGTTGACTGGGAAAGTGCTGTCACTGATTAGTTGTTTTGTTTTGTTTTGTTTTTCAACAGTGTTAAAAGCAAAATTAAATCCATCTACTGCTTAATGCAAAAAAGGCAGGGGCTCCCCTGCATCAGAACAAAGCCTTGCAGATGCTTGAGTGACTGCTCTCTCTGCCTCTGGTAGTCCACAAGGAACCATCAGCACTGCCCCACCAGGCATGACTCAAGAGATGCCTGTTTTCATCTCTGCCCTGCTCAGAGATAGGACACTCATTCCATATTCTTGCTCACCCTTACGCAACCGCCAGAGACACCATCACTATTAGGACTGTGACCTCAAGGGACTCTGGGAATAGAAAAATACCAGTGACATAACATCATCATGCTGTGGCTGGACAAGGTGTCCTATGGCTCTGGGAGGGTGGACACCATCCAGCGAACGTGTTGTAACAGCTAAGACTCCTCAGGAACCTGGAGGATTATCTCCTGAATAGAAGAGTCTAGGTTAGGCTGGGTGAAGAGCAGGATCAGAGAGGCAAGTGTACTCGGAAGTCAATCCAGTTCCCTCATTTACCCCACCACAGAGGATGGTATGGCATAGACTATCCCACAAAACAGAACTCAGAACCTCTGAGAAGGAAGCATGAGAACTGGCCTAGCTGGCTTGGGATGTCTCTCAGTCTAGGAACCAAATCTAGAAAACACAGGTCTCGGATGAGAGACAACATCAAGGAAATGTCTGTCTGTAACAGATGGAGACCATTACAGAAAACTGCAACCAATCAAAATGCAGAGGTGGGAAGCCTGGTCCCGACTGATGATGCATCTACAACATAAGGCCTACACCCAAGGCTCAGAGGAGATCATTCCAGAAGAGGGGATGGAAAGATTGTGAGAGTCAGAGAAACTGGAGGTTGGCTCTGAGACTACGTCTCCTAGAAATGTCAGAGAAGCTACACCCCCTAAGTCTCACCAAGAGGACCAATAAGGACACCGACAGACATGCTGATATGGACCGGGGAGCGCTCAGGAGATGGTAACCTATACAAAGGACAGGCAATTAAAGAATGCTCAGAGCATGAGAAATAGTCTACTCCCTGGAAGAGCACGGAATTGGTTACCTAATACCAAATGATCAGCCCTGAACATATACATGCAAGTGACATCATTCAGATGAGCAGGTTGTACTTATGTGCTTAAGATATATGTTATGCACACGCACACATTACAACAATGAAAGAAAAAGAGACCATCCATCTGAAAGGGGCATACATCAGAGGGTTTGGATAGGAGAAAAGAAAGGCAGTGATATATTGTAATTAAAATATAATAAAAAAGGAGAGACAAAATGTTGATAATAAAATATGATATGTTAGCTGAGACACATCCTTCATATGTGGTAAATGTAAAAACAAAGATTAAAGAAGCTTTGAAAGACTATTTTAGAATTGATAAACATAATCTACTTGTCCCCAAAATGCCCAGTACTCAATTCTGAGATCTCTCTATCCCACTGTTCACTGCAGATGCAAAACCTCAAATCCAGAGGTTGAGCGACCTACTGCAGTCACAGAGCGAAGGATTGAAAACAGAGGGAGGCTAGTAACAGGCTCCTAGTCCCCGAATGCTACCTCCTAAGGCTTCCTGTGGCCTCTCACTCCAAGGCTTTATCTCTGGCTCTGGGAAATAGAAGCAAATTATGAGGCAGAACATTTGGCTCCTGATCAGGTTTTACTTACGATAACACAGAAATTCAATTACTGTCCTGATACCTGCGGGAGGGCTGGAAGCAGCACAGCTAGACATCTGCCAATGGGAAAGAGTGTGTCTCTAGAATGAAAACGCTCTGTGAATCTCCATAGTGGTAAGTCCACCTGCCAGGCGACTGAATAGCTCTGTCACGGTTAGACTGGGTGCCTACTGGATCTAAACCTACTGGAATCAGGGGCAGGAGTGAGACTTGTTCTTTTTCCTGGTCTTGCTCCACTGCTCAGTGGGAACACTGGGATGCTTTTATAGCAGTTGTGCTCTGCTTAGAAAGCAGGGCTGCCATGGCAGAATCTACCTTCTTAGTGACTCACACATGAAGCTCCGTCCCCTAGCACCCAGAAGCTCCTAAAAACTCAAGAAGACAGTCAGGGCCACAGTCCGATGGCTTCTTAAGAGTGTATCCAGGCATGAGTAGGGTTTGGAAAAGAATCTTCTGGGATGTCTAGTATGGTTGAGGCCTCAGAAATCGCCTCATAGGGAGAGCAGCTTCCTTTGGCTTGAGCTATACAACCCAGACAGGGGCTGGGCTACAGGAGAATGAAGATATTGCAATCATAATCTCTGGACCCAGGCTGGGCATCTGGCTATGAACTGTCTTGCTTTTCTGAGTGAGCCAAAGACTTTGACGGTATCCGAAGGTGAACCCAGGTTCCCCTGGCCCCTGGGAGGCCCAGAAGCTCGGCTGACAGATCTTAAGATGAAAACACAAGTAAACTATCAATTTCTATGATCTCACAGAAAACAGGAAACAAAGCTCTGGCTGCTGGCTAGGCACTACACTTCATTGTTGCCTGGGGGACAATAGTAAGATAGAGGAGCAGGTGAAAGGTGTCAGGTACCCCATTCTCCCAAGAGGGACTCAGTTCTATCACACCAAGCTCAGTCTGCTGCCCTTTCCTTTCTTTGCTTTTACTGCCAGGAACAAGAAGGAACGGTCACAAAGCTGTGCCTTCTGGCCAAGTGCTTTCAACACACCCTATTCCTTTGAAGGCATGGTTGTTTTTTTACAGCCATATGGACACTTTAACTATTGTGATGAAATATGAGACCCTGTGCACTGTCACTGCTTTCCTCTGGCTGCTCAGAGGCCGCTGGGTGGATCCTGGAGGAAAGATACGTATGCCATGCTAATTAAAACAGTGGTAGTAATTGCACTCAGCCTGAGCAATATGGCATTCTGGGTGTGGCTCTAGGCTCCCCAGCACTGAAGCCCTGGTGCAGCTGCTAAAGTTTGTAAATGCTTCAGAAGCTAAAGTTTAGATTGTCTGTGATGGTTAAGATGAGCTGTCAAGTTGATTGTGCTGAGAAGTGCCTGTATGGTTAAAATATCCACACCTCTGGGTGTGTCTGTGATGAGTCTCTAAGTGGCTTTGAGCTAATGAATGGATCCCCGCCTCCATTAGTTGATAACACTATAGTAATTTATAGGGAGATACACTGAGGCAGGAGGTGGGCCAGTTTGGAGGAAGTGGGTCACTGAAGGTGTGTCCCTGGCTTCTTTCTGTATTTATTCTCTCTACTTTCTATTTCCTATTGGCTATGAACTGAGCAGCTAGCTTCTGCCACAAGCTTCTGCTTGTGAACCAAGGTAAAAAATGTCTTTCTTTTAATTTGCTTCTGTCAAATATTTGGTTATACCAAGGATAAAAGTAACAGATTGTACTACAATGTAGCCAGGAAAGGGGTTAGATTCCCCCAATATACCTGTGTGGTAGTTTGAATAAAAATCTTGTAAATGTGAATACTTAGTTCCTGGTTGGTGAAGGATTAGGAGATATGGCCTTGCTGAAGAAACTATGTCACTGGGCATGGTCTTCTAGGTTTCAAAATCCCAAGGCATTCCCAGCTCATTCTACTTCACCCCCCCCACCCCCGCTTTTAGATCAGACGAAAGCTCTTAGCTACAGCTTCAGTGCCATGTGTGCCTGCCTGGTGCTATGTCCCCTGCTATGTCCCCTGCCATGTCCCCTGCCATGTCCCCTGCCATGTCCCCTGCCATCCCAGCCATTGACTCACTCTCTAAAACTAAGCCAGCCCCAATTAAATGCTCTCTTCACAAGCCACCTTGGTCATGGTGTCTCTTCACAGCAATAGAAAAGCAACTAAGGCAGATTGCCAAAGTTCTGCGAGCCAGGAACTTTCTGGAATTGAGAGGGAAGAGGGAACATCAGGAAGAGCTCAGTGGTTCTTACCTACCCTCTCCTCAACTTCAGGAGAAGCCCTAGGTGTGCACTGTGGCCACCTTCCCAGTAGCTACTAGGAAGGTGTGACTAACAGCTCAAACCTGGCTTCCTACCTGTTTCTCTTAAGTCCAGTTTGGTGGGTTCTCTGTCAAAAAACATTTTAAATTTTGATCATAAATAGCAGCTCACACTTTAATTTCGTCTCTTGAAAAATTTCTTCATTATGGGAAAGAACCACTACTCTCAAAATGACCAGAAACCAAAGAGCCTCAAGATTTTATTATTTCTAAAGATACCATATTATGTACTTTGGCACTTTGGGGGAAAAGGGAAACAGAAGTAATTATCAAAAGGAAAAGTTCCTTCCTGTGGATGGATGGTGGATGTATGGAAGGATGAATGGATGGATGGATGGAAGGAAGGATGGATGGATGGATGGAAGGATGGATGGATGGAAGGATGGATAGATGGATAGATGCATGGAAGGATGGATAGATGCATGGATGGATGGAAGGATGGATAGATGCATGGAAGGATGGATGGATGCATGGAAGGATGGATGGATGGAAGGATAGAAGGATGGATAGATAGATGGAAGAATGGATGGATGGAAGGATGGATGGATGGATGGATGGATGACGGACAGAAAGATGATTAATGTAAAATAATGCACAATATACAGTGGAGTCACCTTGTCTCTCTCTGCAGTCAACAGGACTGAGGCTAACTGTGCCTAGTTTCTGTTTCAATTAATGAGGGTTCCAGTGTTATTTCTCTCCCTTCTTCCTCCTTCTATGCACAGTAACAAACAATCAGGCTGAGAAATGTAAAAGTTTTTACATCTTATTTGGAGGCACGGTATAGAATCCAGGAAGGGGAAAAAGGCTTATCATGGAATACATTAGCTAGAGAAAGTTAATAGGGCTCAAAATCAGAATAAATCAACTTCTGTATTTCCTGACCTGTACAAACATCATTATCTAGACCTGATGTTTTTGTAATCTGATTTTCAGATGATACAATGTTCTTTTCTCTTAATTTTGTCTTGAGACAAATGCTTTAATTTTACGTGTGGCAGCTAGGGGAAAGTAAAGTTCAACGTCTAATTTCTTTGATATATTTACAGTTCTTTCCCTCTGCTTTCCAGGAGAGGAAATAAGGGGAGCAGAAACAGGATCAAACTCAATAAATAAATTATGGTTGGCCTGCTCTTAAATATCATAAACTGCTGAAAGAAATGAAGTCATAGCATACATTAATTTTATTGTGAATGTTGGCTAGGATATGGTGTTAAAATTAAAGGGCTTTGTAAGGATCAAAAATGAAAGGAGGGAGAAAACCTTCAATATTTCAGAAATAATGAAACACATATTGTGGTTTCTGGGCAGACAACAGAGTTCTGTGCTTGCAGCCTCATCAAGTAACCCATCTAAGCACGGGGTGTTGGCTGACAATCTGTCTGCTCTCTATTTGTGGATAATGGCTGCATTCTGCCCAAGATGCTAGGCACGGTTTTACCTCCTCCATATATCAAAATATTCCCCAGGGAAAAGTCACAAGCTAAATGACTACAGAACAGGAAGACTGTACAGGTAGACATGTGTTTGGTTAGGGTTTAAGACCTTTTTCATGTCTCTTCAGGATATTTATGGAATTGGGAGAGTCAGGATATGCTAGCCTATGGGAAAAAACATTGGAACTTAAAGCCATGAAAAAAAAAAAAAAAAAAAAAAAAAAAAAAAAAAAAAAAAAAAAAAAAACCAGAAAGCTTTGACTTTGAGTTTTCAACAGCTCAGCCTTCATGCCAATGTCAACTTCTGCTGGCCTTTCACCATGATACAATCTGTGTCCCTGCAGACAGAATTCTAAGATGTCTCCACGGACAATACCTGGAGAAATAGGGGCTATTGTGCAGATCATTTTATGTTTTCTTCCGTCCATCTGTGTAACTTTTTTTTTTTTTTTTTTTTTTTTTGGCTAGAAGGATGCTTTCAAGGCCTTTGGGTGAGAAAGAACTGCCTGGTGGATTCTAGGTACCAGGTTATTTACAAAATCACATGCAAAATGGCAAAGCTTGCTGTCTGCAGACCCACATGCCAGCCAGTTGAAACTGGCCTTATGCTAGCAATGCCAAGACGAAGATCCAGAAGCTGGACATGAAATCACAGGTGGATCCGTGCCCAGGCTGCTCCCTGCCAACTTAACAGACACAACTGAAACCACCCAGAGAGGAGGCAGGCCACTAGACAAGCGCTGGCGCTGCAGGAAGCCGCTCAGATTGGAATTGAATGACATTACAGTGACTGGTGATGGCACGCTTTCCCTCTCCCACCAAGCTTCCATGAGGCTCCTCCTCTGAGCCACGCTCTCAAACATGACCTCACTTTGTCCCGTGTCTTATCTTTGGACTGCTTGGTCCAGTCTTTAGAATCCTCCTACATCAGGTTAGTAAGAACCCTGCCATGTATCACGGACCTCGTCCCCCACCTTGGCTGGGCCAGTCCTTGGCTAGCCTTGAAGGAAAATCCTGTTAAAATGATTTGGCAGGGATCCCTCCATGTTTGATGTGTATCCCTAGCGGTTTCCTTCCCACTACCCACCCCCCTACTGATTCCCCTCCCCTCCGTACACTGGTCCATCCCCTCTCCCCACACACTGGTTCCCCTCCCCTCCATACACTGGTCCCCCTCCCTGCACACAGTGGTTCCGCTCCCTTCCGTACACTGGTCCACCCCTCCCCCCACACACTGGCTCCCCTCCCCTCCATACACTGGTCCACCCCCTCCCCACACACACTGGCTCCCCTTCCCTCCATACACTGGTCCACCCCCTCCCCACACACACTGGCTCCCCTCCCCTCCATACACTGGTCCACCCCTCCCCCGCACACTGGCTCCCCTCCCCTCCATACACTGGTCCACCCCTCCCCACACACACTGGTTGTAAATCCCTGCTCTTTCATGCTGCTCTACCTGGGGTTCACTCTGACTGTCAGTTTGATTATCTTCAGAAATACCTCGGGTGCTAAGGAAGCCCTCCTTTGGGTGTGTCTAAGGAGGTGCTTCCAGAGAGGGATAACTGAGAGGGAAAGACCCACTCTAAATGTGGGTGTCCATATCCCATGGGTGGGGTTTCAATTGAATAAAAGGGGGAAAGAGAAGGTCAGTTGCGCATTGGCACCCCTCAACCCTTGCTTTCAGGTCAGTTTGAACTGTTTAAACCCTTCCTCTATTTATTTTCCTCCCTTAACCTAATGAGGATCCCAACGAAGCTTTGAGGGTACCCATCAGTTATCTATGTGTTTTGCAGTAATTTTAGTTTTGCAGAAACTTTGTAGCAATAATACAAAATTGCCATCCACTTTTGCCAGTGTCCCCCATCGCTGACCTCGTCGGCAGCCCTCTTTTCAGCATCAGTACTACTCACTGAATTCCAGATTGTGTTTGGATTTCATCTGTTCTCCACCCCCCCCCCCCGCCCCTTTAACGTCCTCGCTCTGATCGAGGATTTGATCTAGGCACCACAGGGCCTTCCGTTGCCATCTATTATCAGTCCTCTCAGGTTTGTGTCAGTCAGCCTTCCTAGTCAGCTCTCTGCAGAAGGTCGCCAGGGCAAATTGCTATGCTCATGGTTTAGCACAGGAAAGAGCAGACCGGCACACCTCGGGACTGCCTTTTGTGTCTAGTTTGGGTTGTTCCACTGGTTTCCAGCATGGCTGCTCTGCTCACTAGTATCACAGCTAGCCTTTTTAGGTCTCAGCCATCCCTTCAAGCTCTGTTACCACCCAAAGCACAGCTGACTCCTCCTCCAAAGCATTAGAGATTTGACCAAAGATTTCAAGGTAGAAAGTCGGGGTTCGGAAAGGAGGAGAGAGGCACATTGTTTATAATAGAGCACAGGACAATAAAGTTCCGTTTTATATTTCGTTCCTTTTTCATAAAGGATAAAGGGGATTTTATGAAGGGACTCTCAAGCTTCCAATGCTGCAACCCTTTAATACAGCTCCTCATGTTGTGGTGAGCCCCCAACCGTAAGATTATTTCATTGCCATTTCATAATAGTAGTTTTGCTACGGGTTATGAATTGTAATGTGATATATGTGTTTTCAGTGGCTTAGAGGACCCCTGTGAAAAGATCATTTGACCCCCAGAGGGGTCA
Source organism: Acomys russatus (assembly GCF_903995435.1). NCBI lineage: Eukaryota > Metazoa > Chordata > Mammalia > Rodentia > Muridae > Acomys > Acomys russatus. The sequence goes on along the minus strand of NC_067164.1, from coordinate 17,336,952 downwards.
CCACTCACAGGTTGAGAACCACTGTCATAAAGGACCAGCTACTTATATCTTTCACTTGCCCAGACAGCTTCCAGAAGCCTCTAGTTCCAATCCATCTGCACCCAGAACTGCCCTCATAACCTTCCTCTTATGTATCTATACAGATGTCATCTGATTCAGCAATGGCCCTTCTGAGATCACCTGCACAGAGGGCACAGAGGGACAGTGAATAATATATATACATATATATATATATATATATATATGTCACAAATAATTTGTTTTCTTTTATACAAAATGAATTTAGAGTTTTTCTACTCACAAGCAGTGTCCACTCACCACAATGCGCTGGGGACCTAAGACGACCTACTGTGCTCCTGGCTTCTGGAATATGGGGTGGTAAGAGCTTACATGGGCCAAATTTCCCTGACCTTCACCAGGACTCACACATGCACCAATCACTTCCCTTGAGCTGTCTGCCCCTCACTCTGCCTCTCTGTGTCTTAGGTTGTCTTTAGCGAAGACTGTCAATAAGTCTAGCTCTTCCTAAGTGCTCCGGAGAAGAAGGAATTGGCCTGGAGTTCTCCGAGGTGACTCGTTCATCTACACATCAACATCCATCTATCATCAACAAGATAAATAGCTAGCCATTTCCCACTACTACACTCTTGGTGGTTTAATTCAGTATTTATAAAGCTCCTCCTTTTTTTTTTTTTAAAGTCAATAAATTTTTATTTAAGAAATGAGTCCTTTCTTTCACTGTCCATGCAGGTCACATGTGTTCAGGAGTTTTGAAAACAGCCCTCAAGAATGGTCCAATGTGCTTCCCCCCTCCCCCAGCCCTTTATTTATCCCTGATTTAAAGATAGCCATGACAACAACTTCAAGGTTCTCAGCCGGAAGATTTCTGCAGTTTAAGAACCATTTTAGAGTAGGCTTCACTTGTTCACACCAACATTTCTGAAGAGTCTGCTCATATTCGTTCCTTGAGAATAGTACAGAAGACTTAAAAAAGTATGACAGCATTTCCAGTTATAAAGCCCTTCCTAAGCACATGGACTGGAATGAAATGGACCAATCTGTAGTGATACAATAGTAAATTAAATAGTATCAATCTCTACTTATAAAAAAAAAGCAGTAGTTATCTGGGTGTGGTAGCACATGCCTTTAATCCCAACACTTGGGAGGCAGAGGTAGGTGGATTGCTGTGAGTTCGAAGCCAGCCTGGTCTACAAAAGTGAGTCTAGGACAGCCAAGGCTACACAGAGAAACCTTGTCTCGGAAAAAAAAAAAAAAAGAGTCAGTAGTCTAATGAGAATATAGCCATAATGTGTCTGTGTGTGGGGTTGGAGGAGGAGGAGTGGTGGCTTGATTTACAAATGATGAGTCAGGCAACACTTCAGGTCAAGGACCTGAAGAATAACAGTTGGTCTATGGAGCCAAGAGGCAAAGTGTGGATCTGACTTAAAAGTGGGGTCTGCTGGAATATGCTGTGAGACGCAGATGACAGTGGTTTGGGAGTGGCGGGACCGATGTGACTGTAAGATCAAGCTCCCGGATGTGAGTGCTGTCTTCCATGCAGGGTACCCAGGGGAAGACCTCAGGAGACTGAGAGGTAAGCACTCCTTTAATGTCACAGAACTATTTCTACTAAGAACACAGTGTTGACTCAGCATCTCTCTCTCCTTAAATATGAATTCTTGGTCTGCCTCTCTGCACATCAGTGTTTCCGGAAGTAGGAGAGTGAAGTAGAAACACAGTATCTACTCAAACTGCCAGTAGCTACTCCTAACACCACTTGCCATTTTCTGACTAGATTTTGTTTTTGTTATTTTGTTTTTCAAGACAGGCTTTCTCTGTGTAGCCTTGGCTGTCCTGGACTCACTTGTAGACCAGGCTGGCCTCGAACTCACGAAGATCTACCTGCCTCTGCCTGCCAAGTGCTGGGATTACAGGTGTGCACTGCCAGGCATGGCTGGAATTTTTTTTTTTTTTTTTTTTTTTTTTTTTTTTTTTAAGGAGAGGCTGTAATTTCTCCTGTGTGGCTCAGATGTCGTAACACTGACATAACCCACTGCCTTTTAACTCAAAGATAACCAACTAAGCTGGATGCTGTACGCTTGTGTCTGCCTCTGACCTTCCCACCTACCTTCTTCATATCCTTTCCTCCTTCCCCTTCCCTCTCCTACTTTTCAATCCCATGAAAAGATACCTAATACATGTTTGGAGGGACAATAAATACACACAGTGTAAAACTTGTCATTCCACTTTCAGTCTCAATCTATAATTCAGTGACATTACTTGCATTCATGGTATTGTTAAACTATCCTCTCTGTTTCCAAAACTTTTCTATTACCCCAAAAGAAAACTCTGAACCCAGTGAGCAATCCTTCCCATGATTTCTGGCCCCCACACCCGCTGCCAGATGGACTGACTGTGTCTATGTGGGTTCATCTACTCTGGGTTTTTCAGATGAATAGAATTATATAATACGGGATCTTTCATATTAGAGCTTCCTTCATTCTGCACACATTTTTAGAAGCACATTTGTGTTGTAGCATGTATCAGAGCTTCATTCCATTTATGGCTAGATAATCTCCCATTCCATGGATAAACCACATTGACTCCTCATCCTGTCAGTGGACACTTGGGTTGTTTCTATCTTCTGACTACTGTGAGCAGTGCTTCTAAGAATGTTGGCTGGCATAAAAGTTGCATATACAATTATGTATGAGCTAATGAGCATTTTTTAAAACCTGAAACATGCATGGGTGTGCACAGACCATGGAATCTATCACCTTAATGTTTTAAAGTGAACAGCTCTGTGGCTAGGCATGTTCATAGTGTTAAAATCATCAACACCATCCACTTCCGGATCTGTTTTCACTTTGCAAAACCTGAACTTGTTACTCATCAGTGAAGAACTAACTTCTTGCTTCCTAACCTCCGGTGCCCATCAGTCTTCCTGCCTCTATGAATCTGACTCATCCACATATTGCATATAGGTGGAGAATTCTGCATTTCCTGGTGACCATTTTTTATTCTTTTTTTATCTTTTCACTTTTCAACCTAGTGGAATTTCTTATAGTCCGCACATAATTGAATCCATTCCCTGAACCTTTGCATTGTGGTTGAAAGGCTTAGTTCATTTACATTAAAAATAAGTAGTGGTAAGGAGGGGCTGCATCATTTTGCCTTTTCTTTTCTCTGTGCCTCAAATGTCTTTGTCTTTTATTTCCTACTTTGATGTCTTCTTTTGTACCTACTTGAATTCTTTTCAGGATGTTTTAAGCCCTTGTATGGATTTGTATACAAAAAAAGTTTTTTCTTTTTTACTATTATGGGGATTACACTTAATATGTTAATGTTATACTCCAATTTGAATGCATACTTATAAGCAAAAAATCTGGAATGTTCTAAAACTGTATTCCTATAGAACTCCATCTCCACCTTTTTGGTTACCGATATTCTAAAATTGTATGTCCAGAGCAGGGAAGCGAACAGTTTAACATCAATCTGTATAATGCCAGACAAAATCTAGAGCTGCAAACTGGAAGTACAACAGTACTAGCTACTCTTATTTTACCTTTTTAACACTGTCCAAAGGACAATGTGTGAGAAAGCTGGCCCTCAAGACAGCACTACTCACTGTCTTTAAAGGGCAAGGCCTCTGAAAGCTCCTTAGGCGATTAGAGGTTTGATCTGCAATGGCTAATCTTAGTTGTCAACTTAACTAGATCTGGGATCAAATAAAATGGGAGCTACTGGAAACTTCTGTGAGGGACTTTCTTGATTGGATTATTTGAAGTAGGAAGAGCCACACTACACACAAGGCAGGACCTTCTGGTGGCAGCCTGGATAAAGGGGCACAGAGGAAGGAAGTTTTGCCTCCTGGTTGCTTGCCTCCACTCTTGCTGGCCAGTTCATGTGTCCTGTTTCTGTAGTATTCCTTAGCTGTTATTAGAGCCAGCTTCTTTAGATTGTAACTGTGGACTTGGGGCCATCAGATCTCCAGGAATCCTCCAGTCCTTCAGCAACAGATTGGGATCGCTAAGACATGCAGCCTTGTGGACCAAGCAGTTATTGGATTCCTGATTTTTCCAGTGTGAGACAGCCATTGTGGGATTACCTGGACCGCATCCTGTAAGCATTCTAATAAATCTGTTTTTAACATATGTAGTCATTGATCAGCTCTCCTTCTCTGGACAACCTGGACCACTACATTCCTCAAGGGATTGCAGGATGCCGTCTCTTTCTCTTTTCCTTTGAGCCGTGGCTTGTGAAATAAGTGGTTCGTGCTTGTCAGGGGCCCCAAACAAAGATGCACTGGATATTGAGTTTCAACCTTTAGAACCATGATCCAAAGTAAGCCTTATATTTTATAAGTCAGGGGCCTCTACTATGTCATAGATCAGTGGAAAGCTTACACATGATATTTCTCTCTCCTCTATTACCCTAGGTCCCCCTGACGGCCCCTTCTCAACCAATGATCTGGTCAAATAGTTTGACAGCCTCAACTTTCCAAGGATGAAGTTTCTGATCTTATATTTTGTAAATACCTAAGAATTTCCTGATATGAGTTTTGCACTCGGAAAAGGTCTAGCTGTAAGAACAAGGACGCTGAGAACCTTGAAGTAGACCAGCTGCTAGGATACGGTATATTACAATTATTTACTGTCAAAAGAAACGAGTAAATACTTTTTAGTGAGATATTGATGACTCAAGACTAGAAGGGGGCGGGAGATGAGAGGGACACTGGAGTTCACGATGCTCGGGCAGCAGGCACTTTCTGAGGTGGAAAGGATAATCCAACTTGATTTCAGAACCATATGACTCTCTCTCTCAGGAACCAGAAATACTGAGTTCTAGTACCAGCTTTGCCCTTGAGTCTTTTACTTACTATGTGACCTTGGTCAAGTCGATTTCCCACTGAGTTTCTCAGCCACATCTATAAAATGTTTACAGTAAAATGAAAGCTTTAACTAAAGTCTTTCCTCCTCTTCCTCCTCCTTCTCCTCCTCTTCCTCTTCCTCCTCTTCCCCTCTCTCTCCCACACACACTAAGGAATCCCACAAAAACACTAAGCTAGAAGCCATAATATATATGCAAAGGGCCTGGTGTAGACCTGTGCTAGGGTTTTTCAGGAGAGGGTTTCTCTGCGTAGCCTTGGTTGACCAGGATGAACTTGAACTCGCAGAGATCTGCCTGCTTCTGCTTCCCAAATTTTGGGATGAAAGGCGTGTGCTACCACTGCCCCAGTTGGAGTCTCTTAGAAGTGAAAGAAACATCTTATGATTTCATGATGCCAGATCTCTACTGTCTGATATTAAAGTGACCTGTCATGCATAGCTAGGTAAATTGGATAAAATGAGAGTTTAGTGTTTTTCACTTGCACTAGGTGCATTTCAAAGGCTCAGTTGTCAGGTGCAGCCCACAGCTTACCGAGAAGGACCACATGGTGAGGAAAGTTTTTCCAACAGCACAGGCCACAGTTTTATTGGCCAGCCCTGCTGTAGACCTTTCCTTTAAAAGAAACCTTGGGAAGGTTCGTGTGGATCCTGCTTGTGTATGCGCTGCTGTGGATTTCATGCAAAGGTAACTCTTGCTGGACTGAAAGCTCCCGAGAGATGACGTTTGTTGGGTGCGACTGCATATTAGAATGGGCTAAAGGCGGCTTTAATTTTATCCTCACATCCCTTTGAGGTAGAATCTCTCTCTCTCTCTCTCGCTCTCTCTCTCTCTCTCTCTCTCTCTCTCTCTCTCTCTCTGTTTTTTGAGACAGGGTTTCTATGTGTAACCTTGGCTGCCCTAGACTCACTTTGTAGACCAGGCTGGCCTCGAACTCACAGAGATCTGCCTGCCTCTGCCTGCCAAGTGATGGGATTAAAGGCGTGCACCAACCACGCCCAGCTTATTTCTCATTTTATGAAACGTTTTCCCACTACTCTAGCTCATCAGCATGCTTGCTGCTCTTCTTATACCATGTGGCCTAGATGGCCCTCGTTATCTCTGAATTATGCAGCAAGACCAACAACCAAAAAGTCTTTTCTATGTTTTTTTGAAAGTAGTTTGCCACTTAAAGCAATAAAATACCATCATCTCCTACCAATTCTGATGACATTCTATCTACAGTATCTACCAGGCCCCAGGCTTGGACAGTACTCTGGGCTTCCTGCTTACAACGAGGCCCTTGGAAGCCCTACAGGCCCATTTGGGCGTACCTTAGCTGTTGTCTTACTTCCGTTTCCTCCAAAGCAATGGACTACAGCTGCTTAAAGAAGGGACATTAAAGATGCTCACCACACTTTGGGATGCAGTCCAAAGCACACCTGGTATCCATACTCATTCTCTCAGGGAGAGATCAGTGCCACTCTGTTCCCTGAGCCGTAGCTCTCTGCAGAGCCTCACTTGAGACAAACAAGTGAACCACAAAGTTATTCTATCCATCCCTGTCCTCACACTCATCCTGGAACTTCTGCATTTTAGAAAGAAAGCTGAGTGGACTCACATATTAAAAAGAAAAGAAAAAGCCTTCTAACCCATCAACCTAGGAGGCAAGTTAGGTGGCAGAATCATGCTACCACCAACGTAGAGTGCAGAAAGAGTAAGCAGGCTGCCAAGATGAGACTTGATGGCCTATGACCATATAGTGGGGGAGGAGGCCCCCCGTGGACATAGACCTAGGGGAGGGGAATAGGGACGGAGGGAGGAACGGGAGGATACAAGTGATGGGATAACAACAATTGAGTTGCAATCTGAATAAATTAATTAAAGAAAAAAAAAAAAAGAAAGAAAGAGGCACCAGGACTTCTTTATGGAAGTGCCACTGCATATACCAGGATTGCTCTGGGTAAATTAATCTTCCATCATCTAACAGTTCATATAGAAAAATAGGGAAAGCATGGGCTTGATTGTGGAGAGACGAGTTTAAACATGGTAACCACTAGCCCAGTGGCTTCGTAAGCTTTTGACAGAACATTCCTATGCTTGTATATGGGAGCTAGGGGAGGGTGTCTTTCATTCTTTGTTTTGTTTCATATAAGACTTACAGAGAAAAGCACAAGAAATGACCCCCAAATCACTGATGTGCATTTGTGCGTGATCTAAAGTACGGTCGTTATAGCTTTATATTAATGCTAAGTCTCTGCCCAGAGGACCATTGTTTATGAAGAGTCATACTCATAAACTGGGCATGTTCAGAAATGTTTCCATCTTTGGGGCCATGATGAACCTTTTCCATGTGACTCAACATGACCCTTGTATTTCCCCCCCCCCCCACACACACACAACCCCTTTTTCTTCCTTCAGTTTCCTTCCTCACTTTCTAGCCTAGGCTGGCCTAGAACCTGTCAGTGTTTATGCAGAAACACAGGCCTTGTACCTCAAACAGTGTAAGAGTTTTTTTAATTCTAGAAGTAAGTATGAGTGGTCATGGTCTTGGAACATACATTCAGGTACTGAATATATCATTTTTCTAACATGGTAGTAGTTTCATAAAATTTCTATAGTTACAAAACAAAAGAAAGTCATCACTTAATACATTAAAAAAAACCCCATTGGTAGAAACATTAGGCCTACAGAAAAGTGGAATAGGTTTCAAATGCTATCTGACGACAGTCTTAGCTTGGGGTTGGTGGACACTAGTGGTCTGTTAGCACCAGAAGGTTTCATATGCTTTTCACATTGATGTCAGGTCAGACAGGGTTAGGCAATGAATGGCCCCTATCCAGGGGCTAAAGACAGCTTGGGAATTTTCTCTCTATCTGCACCATTCCCACTCACCTCAGCCACAGAGATTCTAACCAGTTAGTTAGCCTTGTAGAACATATAACATAGGTATCCGTCCTCCACCCGGAACCCCAGTTCACACCAGGGGAAACCCAGGTGACCGTCCCGCCTCTCAGTCTCCCCAGAACTGGGTTTACAGGCATGCACCATGACACCAGCCCTTTGCTTTCTTTTGTTTGAGAAGAATAAACTTTGCTTTAGAAATTATCCCCTCGTTGGCATTTCCTGTAAAGTGTCTCATTTTTCTTCATTTCCTGCTTGTGCTTACTGAGTCTGCACTAACCAAAGGCTGAATCCACTGTGCTTGGTTACAGCTGTGGGCAGATTGTTGGGCCTTATGTAGTCCGTTTTCTCATCTGGAAACAGAGACCCGTGGTGACAACCTCACATATGAAAATGTGTGCAATGTGCCCAACACAACGAATGGCACTTTGCTAGGTTTAATAAGTGTCTGTGACAAAGAAGAGCTGGAATTGAAAGCAGAGCCACAGCTCTCAAGCCCACGTCCTTTGGACATCTGTAATAGGATCTTGCCTGAGAGGTTCCTCCGTCACTGGAGCTCCCAGTCAGAATGACGACTTGAACAATTCTTTTGTGTCAGCAGACTATTCTATATCACGTTATGTTCTCTCTCCCGGATGTAAATCTCTCAGGTGTCAAAACTGAGACACACAGACCAGGTATTTCCCGGGGACTTTTAAGATGTGAAGCTTCAGTAGAGCCCAGTTGTAAAAACATCTCTTCTGCAAGCAAGCTTCAAAAGGAGGGAAGCAGCCAACAGCTGGTTGGCTTCCCAGTACTCCCCTCTTGATGAACCAACTGGTCTTAGGTCCAACCAGAGAGCTATTGGTTACTGCCAAAGTACGATTGCCACTACTGCAGTGTGCTTTATACATTAAAAAGCCTAGCCTATTCTTTTTTTCTTTTGCCCTCTTAGTGCTCTTGGTGCAGTTTAGTTAACCAACTATGATGCCTGTGTACCACAACAGCTACTACTATGGCTTGAGGACATTAAATGTGCAATAACGGTGCTCATACTTTAGCGATAACCGCCAGCCTCTAGTTGGCCTTAAGACCCCTTCAACAAGAGGGAAGTCATACCTGGCCTGGTCACCCGGGGCTAGGGAAGTCATGGGTATTGGAGGAGAACCTACAATTAAAACTTTACTAAACCTGCATAATCCTTAGCTATTTCTAAATATTTATCTTCAATGTAGTCATCAATCATCATCAAAGAAACTTCTTTTTGCAACAGGCAAGGACTATTAAAAAAAAAACCCATAACGAAACAAAACGCAGATCTGTGGTGCCCAGTCCAAAGGGATGCATCTACACTGCAGCTCTCTTACCTAAAGCTCAGGGGTCATTACAAAAGAGGGGGGAGAAAGATTTCTAGAGCAAAAGGGGCAGGGAGTTTGCTGTGAGACCATTTCTTCTAGTATTAGAAGCCACACCCATAAAGTTTCACCAACATGACTGGCTAACCCTGAGCTCAATGAAAAGAAGAAGAAGAGACACTATAAAGTGCGTGGGGGTGAGGGGGGAGGGGAGAGTATAAGTCCTTGACCATAAGCAAATAACTACAGACTGAGAGTGGAAGGGATGGTCCTCCCCAGGGAGGAGTGCACTAACTGGTTACCCAATACCAATAGTCAGCATTGAGTACAAACATACAGGTATTGTTATACAGATCAAGGTTATATTTAGAAATATATATGTATATATAAAAATCATGTAACAAATATTAATGAAAAAAGAGGCTATGAATTTGAAATAAGGGAGAGTTTGGAGGGAGGAAAGGGAAGAGGTAAAGAATGTAATTATAATCTCAAAAAATAAAAGATAGCTTTTAAAAGCAATTAAATATTACATTATGTACATGAATGAACATGTCATAATGAAACTAATTATCATGGACAATTAATGTTTGCTAATAAAAACAATGTGAGAGAACCAAACAGTTGTTTTTAAGATAAAAATAAGATAAACATATGAATAGAAACACCATTAAAAAATCATACCAGGCATGTTGGTACATATCTTTTAGGCCCAGCACTCAGGAAGCAGAGGCAGGCAAATCATGGATCATTGTGAGTTAGAGGTCAGTTTGATTTAAATAGAGGGATCTAGAACAGCCAGAATTACACAGAGAAACCCTGTCTCAAAAAAACAAAAAGTAAACAATTAAATAAAAAAAAAATGTCTTCCATTTACTTAATGCCAAGGCCCCATCTAAGAAAAAGATTTACTATTAGAAATAATAGTAATAAATACCGTGCTACAATTACTATGGGATTTTGCAAAATGCCAATGAGAACACAGGGATGCCTTTTCCACACTGTATCTGTCTTGCTTTCCTTTCTTTCTTTCCTTCTTTTTCTTCTTTTTTTTTTTTTTTTTTTTTTTTAGGTTGAACATGTAAGCACTCACACCCTCCCCTCCCCCCTTGTCTCATAAAAGTCAAGGCCACACTTCCAAGAAGAGAAGATGTTATACTCAGGAGCTTAGGACTTTTCTTGCTGTCATAGGTCTGGTTTGTCTCTGTTTGTTTGGTGTGGAGAAACAGTCTGTACTCTTGGGGGAAAAAAAATTCTTCTAATCTAGATTCTTGGGAATGGCCTGTTTACCTTAGCTTGGAATTTCTTTTGTAAACAGCTCCCTCTCCAACACATGTCTGTAAAAATGGTCCCATGGGATGAAGGCCACCTGTGTACTCTACCTTACCTCAGTCTGATGCCCTCAGAGCACCAGGAGGACAGCTGTCCCGCAGTGAGCAGGGACAAGCTAGGGTCATAAGATCAACATGAAGTCCTTGGCCAAGCCTTGCAGCCATTGTACATGTTGCCCCAGTTCTATGTCTCAGGTCTGTGATGGGAGCACTTAGTGGATAGGCAGAATCTCGTGAGGACTGGCACATTGTACCCAAATGCTCAGTATTTTATGATTTTTTTTCCTTATTAGAATTTAGAGAGCAAGAGCCTGAAGAATGCCATCTGTTGAGAAGCACTTCCCAATTATAAACAAATAATTCATGCTTTCCACTAGTCTGACTTCTTTCATTTTAAGGCACCATGAAAAGGCGGGGGACAGTAAGAGGCGTGGGAAGGGCAAGGACCAGAGTCTGGTTGAAGTCTTTTGCTAGTTGAGAGTCAGGCTTTCCAGCAGAGCTAACAGATTCTGTGAAGATACCTAGAGACAATACTCCTTTTAAGACAAGAGACTTCAAATAGTGTCATTAAAACATTAAGGAGACTGCTGAAGGCTTAGGCATAGATGAGCTTCGAGTACGATCTTACTCCTGGTTTCAGATATGAACCTGAAATTTCATAGGCCTCCCACAAATGACACTACGAACTTAGTTTACAGTAACAAGGTGCCATTGCTCCCTTGTGCAAATCTTGTGACCTGCAGTTTTTTCTTACCAGCTGTTATCTCACCCATTGCACTGTAGGAGCCACCTGTGATCTCATCCACATTTGTAAGCAATCCTGGGAGATACAAGTCCAGAAGCCACCAAAATGTTATGTGTGCCAATCGTAAAGACAAGAAAGGATGCCTCACTCTTGAGACACTGACATGCATGATCGTGGGTGTATACTTTGCTTTTCCTAAGCACCTGTTTGTTGGGTAGGTTTCTATTTGCTGTTTGTTTTTGCTTTTTGCTTTTTGTCATATTGGCACACATTTGAGTCTTCTGAGAAAGGAGAACCTAAGTTGAGGAAATGCCCCTCACCAAATTGGCCTGAAGGACAGCCTGTGGAGCCTTTTTTTGATTGATGATTTATGAGAAAAGGCCCTGCCCATTGCAGACAGTGCTATCCTTGGACAGTTGGCCCTGGAGTATATAAGAAAGCAAACCAAGCAAGAAAGGAGGAGCAAGCCAGTGAGCAGTATTCCTTCACGGTCTTTGCCTGAGTTCTTGCCCTGGCTTTCTTGATGATGGCTTCTAACTTCTATGCCAAAGAGATCCTTTTCTCCTCAAGTTGGCTTAGGTCAGTGTTTTTGTGATAGCAGTAGAACACCAGACAACCTATCTCTCAACTCTCTTCTTAAATCTATGTTAAGGAATCCTTTTAATATACTCCAACTTTGATTTGTACTGACTTGTTCTGAAATTCTTTTCTGTAGTGAAATCAGGAATCTTGGCTTGACCTGAGTAGAAATGAACTCTGAAAAGAGGTCCAGAGGCTGCTGTCAGAGGCAGTGTACAGCAATGTGTCTCTGGCTTACATTCCCCTGCCACTGACTGAAGAACTTTACCATCAAAGTGGTTTCTAAACTGCTGAGCTTTGTGTATTAAAGAGGAGGGCGTGTTTGTTGTTTGTTTGTTTTTGAGTTGAGGATTGAACTCTCTATACCCTTTAAATGAATCTTTTGTGATTCTCTTTATATTGGACTCTGGTGAAAGGCACAAGACCAACCAAGAAGTCAAAACAACCATGACTGACTTCTGGGCACAATGACACATCTCTGAGCCATTTTGCTGCCTCCTAAATATCTTGATCCACAACTTGAAAGGTCACCCTCTGCCTTTGAGGGTGATCTGTGGACAAAATGAGTGGATATGGTGGAAGGTGAAGCCCAGGTAGACTTGAATAATTACTAAAACATTCTGAAGAGGTTTGTGAGTTTTTTTGTTTTTTGGGGTTTTTTGTTGTTGTTGTTTTGTTTTTAAGAAGTGGAAACCACTTATCGGTCAAATTTGATCACAGAATGAATATCAGATATTCTTAACTTCATTGGAAGAACAGAATCTAGGTATTGGAGAGCATCTCTAGGTTTTCTCTCAAGGAAAACAGTACCCATCAGAATACACTGCACGCTCGATATGATTCACATAATTCCTGGACTTCCTGGTGCTCAGGCATGATCCAACTGAGCCTGGGAAAGCCTCGGGTTAAGAAGCCATTTTCTATCATGAACAACGTAAGCCAAACATGACCACTTAATCCTTCTATTTACTGGGACAGTGGAGGCATGGTTCTTCTCAGTGACTAGGAAATATTTTCTAAAATAAGGCTTTTCTTCTCACTTTTCAAAACCTGAAACATATATAATAAGTAAGCTCATTTGTTGGACTTTACTTCAGTTATCAGAACATGTCATTTTATAATCTGTTAAATCAAACCTATGTAGATATTAATCTTTTTTCTATAGTATAAGCTGAATTTTTATTTCAAAATGATTCCATATAAGGAGAAAGCACTGTCTGAGTTAACTCAATATTCTTTTGAAAGCCACATGGCCTAACACTTAGATGGTAACTTTAGACTTCAGCCTAAATTTCTGTGATGGAATTTGATCTGTTAAGCAGGTTACACAGCTCACAGCTAACTTCCTGTGTTCTGCAGAGTTCCTTATCACACAAAACAAAACAAAACAGAGAGCCCAAAGTATTACTTAGGTGTAATGTCTTTTAAAATTCATTTTATAAAAATAAAATCAAGAAAATATATAAACAGTGTAATCTATGCATTCAGGAACACAGTGAGGGCCAACATCTCTTTGCAGATGGGAGCCAGGACCTTTCCTTTCCTCTGTGGTGACAGCTAGAGGCAACTGCTCTCCTGCAGGAGCAGCAGATATTATGCGTGTGTGCATATGTGCATGTGTGTTCTTCTGAACATTCCAGACAGGGCCACCTCCATCAGAAGTATTAAGAAAACAGGCAGACAGGGGCGGAGCTTTGCTTTGTTCTTGTGGTTCCAAGGCAGGAGCTGCATTTGGGAGGAGGCATCGTGCAGTCCAACACAGGTCGGATTAGGGTTGTGACAAACCTTGACATTGGGATGGGACTGTAGCTGACTTGGGGGAGAGGATGATTAGAATGCACAAAGCCCTGGGTTGGACCCCAGCACCATGTAACCGGGACATGGTGACATGACACACACCTGTCACCCCAACACTCAGAAGGTAGAGGCAAGAAGATCAGAAGTTCAAGGTTATCCTTGGCCACATGGCAAGTTTGAGGCCAGTCTGTGATACATGAGATCCCCTGTCAAATGTCAAACAAACAATAACAAATTGCAATGGTTACACAGCAAAGAATATAGGCACACTCCCAATCCCAAGCTGCTGCTGTTGGTAAAGCTTGTCCAGCATAGATAACAGATCAAAACAAAGACCCCATGAAATATCAACACTCTTCCTAGTAAATGGCACATGCCAGTGAACCTTAGCTTTCCAGTGCAAGCTTTCTGCAACTCCTCAGAAACCCCAAACCCAAGCCTCGTTGTCAAGGGGTTCTTAGTCTTTTCCCCTTGAACCCCAACCATGTCAGAAGGCTCTTGGTTCTTTCATAGCCCTTGTTCGAACAGGGGATGTGTCTTTCTCAATAATTTTCAGAGGGATTTTTGTGGCTGTTGAGCCTGGAGCTTTGCGGGTATATTTAGGACCCACCCTCAGAAGTTCCAAGTCATGCCTTGTCTTGTATTGGCCACCTCTGGAAAGGTAGCCAGCCCAAACATGGGGGAACTGGTAAACTCTAAGTCAACCTGGTTTGCAAAGAGACAGCAGCCTCCCTGTCTAGATGTGACCCACTTTGAGCCTCATCAGGCCCTCCAGGGTTGGAGGGCCCCAGGTGGCTTGGCTCCCTCGGTCACATGTCTATGGAGAGGCCAGGGTGTTCTCAGATGTCAGTAGTAGAAAAGCTCACTTTCCAACTTTAAAGTTTCTCATCGGTTCTTCTATTCTTTGAGAGTTATCACCCAGTACAATCTCCCATGGAAAAGTTTGGTTGCCCCAAATATGTGCCCCAAACCAGATATATGAGCCATCTGACCTGATCACCCCTTATATAACCACAGATCTCCTGATTAACTCTTTTCATCTTAGTTGCTTCCGGAAAAAAAAAAAAAAAAAAAAAAAAACCATGGAAAGCTTCTAAACCACTTGACTCCTGGTCTCTCAGGCACCAACCAGTCCTGGAGACCAGGCCCTTAACATGTTGTTTTGGCAGCTCAATGACTCCCTCCAAGATATTAGAAATATAATGATAAAGATTCTCTGGCTTTGCAATTTCTCATCTCAGCACGAACCTGGTTCTCATCAAAGAGATGTGTTTACAGACTCAGAAATTGACCCCTCTCTTCTTGCACCTACATAAGGCAAACAGCTTAAGTCACTACGTCTCCTGTAGATGAAATTATATTCTTTCCAAAGAAAGGAGTTTCAAGTGATAATTTTCATTCTGAATAGCTCTAATTAAAAAAGGTTCTGAAGTACAGCAGTTCAGAGCCAAAGAAATACTTCTGTCTGTAGGATAACAGCTTAGTTGTTACTCAGAAGAGAGGGATATGATTATGGGTCTTATAGTACAGAATATTTTACTTGTCTATGGGAGGGAAAGTATATTTTAGATTCTCTAGAAATAAATGGATCCTTTGAATATTAATTTTCTCTAATGAGACATCTTATGTTACTAGAGAGCCTTTAGAAAATTCCAATTATTTTAGTAAGGAGGGAGATGAAAAGAAACACATTACATCATACCCCTCTCTCTCTCTCTCTCTCTCTCTCTCTCTCTCTCTCTCACACACACACACACACACACACACAAATTCACACACAAGGACACACCCATACACACAAGCATACATACACACAGGCACACACACATGCACATGTGCACATGCATATACACATACACTCACAGGTGAACCTACATACCCATAACCATACACATACAGGCATGCCCGCACACTCACACATGTGTATACACACACACACACACACACACACACACACACACACACACACACACATACATCACAATGACAAACAGGCATCAGCTCTCCTAAAATATAACAACTTACGCATTTTCCAGAAAGGACGCTCACATCCTCTTATGTTCCCACATCTCATTACACTATGAAGAACTGAGAAAGGCATGGTTTTAGAAGTTGATCCTGTCCCACACAGCGTGCAGGCACCATTTTGTACATAGCAATGAGCTCTACCGAGAAGGAGCAGAAGGCTAATCTCGTCCCCTGCAGCCCCTTTCTCAGCTCTAGATGGCAATGCGATATTAAAAGCCACAGAGAAGTAGTGAAATGGTGCTCAAAATTTCCCATAGCCACCCAAAATAGCGCTATAGCCTTGTCTAAATCAGACAGTTCCAGAACTACCTGACAGCCTCTCACACGTGGCAGGCTGGCCAGCCAATCAGAGCTGCTGTTGTTACACGTGGCAGGCTGGCCAGCCAATCAGAGCTGCCGTTGTTTAGCACACGCCATTCTGTGTGGAGCTGTTATGAGAGCTTTGAAACCTGATTAATTCAGACTGTTGGTTTTCATATTTTAGAAGTGTATAATGGAATTTTCTTCCTTGTTCCTTTCTGTTTCTTCTTCCTAATTTTTCTCTTGTCTATCATAATGCACAGTGTATTACTACTGTTATTTAATGGTCAGGAACTAGGTAGGGTGTCTCCGTGTAGTAAAGAAATATCTTCTTTAAAAAAAAGAAAGAAATACCTTCTTCCTGTTCCCACAGAACTGAGACTGAGAAACATCTGATTTAAACAGACTAGGTCTTTTCCCATCAAGGAGAATGAATAAATAAGCATTAAAAATCCAATACCTTTTGATTATAACAACAAAACAGAATAACAAACAACCAAACAAGCCCAAGGGAAAGCTATTCTGCAACCCAAACTCCTAGGATGGTGAATGGGAGGGAGCCTGCTTCGAAACATGGTCTCTTCAGATGCCGTCAAGTGAGAATGAAGTTACACTGAATGACGGTGGACGCTTGTCCAGTAGGACAAGAATGCACACAGGCAGCATCGAAGAGAGGGAAAGATCACGAGAGACTGATGAGAAAGGTCATGTGATGTCAGAGGCCGGGATTAAAGTGGTGCTGCCACGGACCACAGAAGACCCGGGGCTAACCAGAAAGAAGCTGGAGGAGAAAAGAAAGCGAGCTCCTTGGGGGGTTCCAAGAGAGCAGAAGCCTTGATTCCAGGCGTTCAGTTTTCAGACCTGTGAGAGGACAAATGGCTGTTGTTTTAAGCTGTATAGTTTTTGTGGTCATTTATTATGGAGCCTTAGGAAAGCGAGACAATAGCTAATCTATATTTATACCAAGCTTGGCAGGTTGGCATGGTTAGGGAGGACAAGAAGCTCCCAGCCGTTCGCAGGGAGTAATGTTTAGGGATAAGGAGGGCTTTTGGCAACCTCTGCTGCTGGATAACGAAGAGAAAAGGAAAACGTGTCCCAAGAGGGCGCACTTCCTTCTGAATCTTTCCAGGATAGATCTCGGGTGTCCCAAAGGAAGGAAGTGTCTTTCTAATGACATTAAACACCCAGAAACGAAACAAAACAAAACCAAAATAAACACAAAAATGAAAACAAACCAACAAACCAACAACCACAACCCAGAAAGCAAAGCTCCCTTCTTGGATATTTCTTTTATAATACAGATACGGGTGAAGCCGGGGAGAGAGGAGTCAGCCGTAGACCATCACTAGGTTTGACATCTTTCTTTCTTGAAACGGTATTAGCTATCAAAAGTTATCTTTTGCTCATCACTCTAGGTTCTGGGAGTTTTGTTTTATTTTTAGCTTTTGAAGTTTCCTTTATACTTATCTTGGAGAAATGTACATGACTGTGTCTCTTAAAACAATCGCATCAACTGACTTTTGTCTGTCTGTTATGTTTTATTTTGTTTTGAGACAGAGTCTCATGAACCCCAGGCTGGTCTTGAACTCACTGTGTAGCTAAGGAGCCTTGCACACCTGTCCCTCCTGACTCACCTCCTGTGTGCTGGAATGTCAGGTTCTGTTTATAGGCTGCTTTGACGACACGTTTCAAAGGTTAAGCTGGTGTTTAAACAAGAACACACACCTCTACAAAAACACAACCTATACCTGATTTCCTTTTCCTCCACAAATGTATTTTTCAGAGGCTCTTCTTGGACTGCCTCCTTTCTCTAAAAATCCCCAGAAAGATTAGCACTAGCTCTACTCATGGAGTCTCTAGAAAACAGTCCTTGCTGTATTCACATGAATAGACAGAGTGGAATTTTCTTTCATAACAATGTGCTGGTGGTGTGACTGCCCAAACATAACAAGCTTCTTTGGAAAGCAATTATAATTCCTTTCTAAATCTCATTTGCTCCTGTGTCATAGACGGAGAAGGCCACTGGGCTCTGCCAAGCGTCTCCTTCCTCCTCCGTGCTGCCTATAGGTCCTATGGAACCCACTTCTGTTCATCTTCCAATTCACAGGATGTTGTACGTCCTGGGGCTGTTTCCCTCTATGGTCTATGACTTTGCCGAAAGTCAGTCCTGTGGTGCTCTGTGGTGCTACTCCTGTGAGTAGCAGTGGATGATGCCTTTCTGTCATTCTGTGTTAATATGTCACTTCTCTAACTGACTAGACGCCTTCGTGTCTTAACTCTAAAGGAGAAAAGGGCAAGGTTGATAGGGCTTTGGATTCCCTGACGTCAGGGAACTTAATGTTTACAAGAAAACACGAGTCTGCTGTGAGACTTTGGATTCCACATCCCTAAGCTTCAATTTCTTTAGTTCAATTTGACAAGCTCTGAGCATTTGCCCCACGAGATCAGGCATAGGCTGGAGGGAATAAACCTAAGTCTTGCCCCCTGCTCTCTAGAGCCTCGCACATGGCAAAACTCAGAGAAATCTGAGGTAGCGAGCTGGGGAAGTCTGGTCAGTAGAAAACAGTGGAGAGTGCTGTGCAGAGTGAGGAAGTGGCTCTGACAAAGGCAAAGGGTCCTGAAGGAACACAGCGGGTCTTCTCTTCTTGAGCCTCCTTCACCAAGGATGTGCCTCTTAACCTCTTATGCCATTATTACCCGTACTGCCTTGCCCTCTAGCAGGACCCCAAAGCACTTGTTTAAAAGGGTGGGGGCTTATCTCTCTACCCAACAATGCATTTCTAAAAGCTTTTTAAAAAATAATTTTAATTTTTGGTTGAAAATAGATTTTTCCATATAATATAATCTGATCACTCCCACAAACACACTTGACCAGTCCAAGATCCTCTCCTCTCCTATCTGTCTGCCTGCCTGTCTGTCTGTCTGTCTCATTAGAAAGCAAACAGGCAACTAGAACAGACAAGCCAGAATAAGCCAAAACACACAGAAAACAAAGAAAGAAAAAGCACAATTAACATATCCACACAATTTTATACTTAGAAATCTCATAAGAACACAAAACTGGAAGCCATAATATATAAGTAAAAGTGTTACAGGTTAAAAAAAATCTCCAAAAATACCACTGAGCTCTTTTTGTGTTGTCCACCTACTGCTGGTTATGGGGACTGTCTCTCACTGTGGATTGTACCCTGTGAAACTCCATTGGAAGAAACTAATTTTCCCTTTGTGAGTGACTGTCAACGGGAGACAGGCTCTGGCTAAGGATGTAGTTTCTTTCTCAAAACTTTTTATAACAAAAATTTAACCATCCACTAAATGGAAAAATGTCATGAACCTCTCCATTTCCTTTACTCAATTTCAACTGTTACTGATTGACAACCATTTCTTCATATAGTAACTCAACCTATCTTCCTGCTCCCATGTTATTTTGAAGCAAATCTTAGGGACAAGAGCATTTCTTCTGTAACTATAATGATAAGGTTGTTGGAAAATATGGTGTATATCATTATCATGGTTAAAATAAACAAAACATCAGACTCATTAAAGAGCAGGTCAATGTTCTCTTTCACAGTTGTGTCCTAAACGCCATCACTTAATTGAGTTTTGAGTCGGTTCAGAATCTGAGTAAGTTGTATTACTGGTATTGGTTGCGCTGCTCTTCAGCTTCTGTTCAGTTTACAGATTCCCCCTTCCCCTGCACAGCTTTCCCTCAACCTCATTCTCATGTTCTTTATAATCTATTCACTGAAGACACTGGGCTGTTGGTCCTAGCAAGTCTCCTGGTTTCTGACTTTACTCCCATGGTATTCACTATCGTCTTCCCCAGTTGGCTGAAGAAGCTTCATGGGATGCAGCTTCCCTTTGAGTTGGCAGGACTATGTCAAAGGGGATGGCATGGGAGGGGCAGTACATGGCTGTGCCCTACTTCAAGATGGAGGCAGGCACTGATTACCAAAAGCCACCAACTCACGAGGCTGTGCGTTAAGGTAACTGTTTCTATGGCATCTTCTAGATTTCCCAGCTTCCAATACTTCTAAAGAGAGAGCCTATCATCTCACCATCAAATGCCTTTTGTACAGGGGTATGTGCACTCACAAAATAAAGGCTGACTGAAGTCTGGAATTCAATCAATATACAATACTTGATTCTCTGTAGTTATATAATATTTTTCAAAATATTTTTCTGGTTTTTATTAGCATCCTCTAGTAAAGATCAATAATTTGTGTATTAGTTCATTGTTCCAATTTCAAGATAATTTTGTACTCATGAGCAAACACATTTAGTAAGTCTCAGTCTATTCCAATTATTATTCCTAGTGATGATCAAATTGCACCATCTTTGGTCAGTTAGGTCCATTAAGCATCTTCGAGTCCTTCTGATAAATCTTGATCTTTACTTCCTGATGGAACAAAACACTGAAGTCATCTCATCAGATCTGCTTAGAATTAGCTACTTCATAAGTGGCTGCCATTCTGTTAGTGAAAATGGAACCTAGACTCCACCATACGAACACCTGGGAGAGTCTTAAGCCTATTTGAATCTATTCCCCTTTCTTAGTAGGGCAATAGTCAATCTTTCCTGGCCTAAATGGGTCCTCAAAAAATGATGATCCTTCATGAGGAAAGTGACCACGTAAGTGCCACATCTTAGGAAGAGATGATGCAAAACAGGTTTTCAACCAAGGCTGTAACTGTGGGCATCAAAGTTGGGAAGATGAAATGACTTAGCAGCTATCTTGGCAGTTCAAGGTAGTGAGAGGAGAGATGGGTAAAGATGAAAGTTGTAGGTTCAAATCCGAGCTTATCAACTGCATGTGAACAGTTTATCACCTAACCTTTGAAGCTCCATGCCCTCAACATTGCACCCCTCCTAAGGCTGTTGGAGGCTCAGATGATGCCATAGAGAAAACAAACACAGAGTGCTAAGTGGTACCCAGTAATGTTAAAGACGTAACAAGCTGGTCCCAGCAATGTACCGTCTTGCCAAAACTGAAGGATTTGTCTAGAATCAGGCCTCAGCTTCTTCTTGTCCTACTCAGTATCCCCAACATACCCACGTGATCCTCTGAAAATGCTGCAGAGGACTAATAATGGCTCCTCCAGAGCCTTCTTAAACCGCACCCTATTGATTACTTCGTTGAAAAGATGCTATCATATATTGAATGTTGCCAAAGGAAATAAATAAATAATATATTCCTCCGAGGGCTATTTTCTTATTTGATATCTGAGTTGACAACTTTCATTTTGAGAAACTTAGGGTGTTTTTGAAAAAGCAGATCCCATAGTAACAAATGCTGAAGGGATTTTAGTTTTTAGACAAAGGAGACTCATCACACGTCAAGCACTGATTTCATCGCTCAGAGCCCTAGCAATGATCCAAGACAGTGGTCCTGAATAATGCCTCATACAGCATTTGCATATTAGAAAATGCTACATTATTACGATAAGTCATCCCTCCTTCCCCCAGGACCCTCCCTGACCATTACATCAGTGCTGTCCTGTAAACCTTGCTTCTCTAGGATTTTATTTTTGAGGCTCTGTCAGAATGACTTTTAAGCCAATATGCTGAGAATTGCCACAGCCATCCAGCAGTTACTATAGCCACATGAAGTATAGCAAAAAATGGACTTGAAATATTCATAATATGTTATTGAAAAATTCAGAGAAGGTGGGGGCATGGAAAGAGAGACTGTCTCCTTCCAGCCCCTTTTAATGCAGGCATACACTTATTCTATAGCTTTCTTTGTCCATATTTTGATAGCCATGTTATACAGTAGTATAGCCATGCCACTCCTCTTTTATTAATTAATTAACTTTACATTATGTCCTGATTGGAGCTTCCTCTCCTTCTCCCCCCCCCCCCCGCCTTCCCTTTCTCCACAGAGAAGGGGAGACCTCCCATTGGATATCAACCTGCCTTGGCATATCTAGTTGCAGTAGGACTAGGTGCATTTTCTCCTGTAGTAGACAAGGCAGCCCAGCTAGGGGAAAGGGATCCAGAGGCAGGCAACAGAGTCAGAGTCAGACCCTGCTCCTGCTGTTAGGAGTCCCACATGAGGACCGAGCTGCATGACTGTTACATTTGTGTAGGGGGCCTAGGTCCGTCACATGGCCGTGCAGTTCTTTAAAGCAGTTACTAATGCTACTGGGATGAATGCTGAATGCAAGGGGGGTGGGGGGAGGGCATCTCTGACAAGCTCTGTTCTCAGCACAACAGAACTTTGCTCCATCAGCTGCCACAGTTGATTTTGAGATTTTGAATGCCACAACCATCTTTTGTTGCTGTGTGCTCTTTTTCCTTCCAGGAAGATATTCAGCCCGTCTTCTCATCGTACTTATTTCACCTGCTTCTCACATCATTGCTCTTGGAGCAGGGGGGTGGGAGGGCAGGTGAGTGGATCACCTGTACTGCAATGCCACACTCTCAACTCCACCCACATTCTCTGCAAGCTCTACAGTGCAAGCCTGGGGTCACTTGGGTTTGATACCTCTCTCTTTGCAGTCAAGGCTGCTGAACTTGGATGGTGTCAAGTTTGCCCTTCTCAAGAACGGACAAAGGAACTCATGAAACAAACAAGTCACATGTTTTAAATGAAGCATTATTTTTCCCTCACCAGTGGCTTCTCCAAGTTGATATCATCAAGATCAGTATGCTCTTATGTTATTTTTAACCTTTATTTTATTTTTTATATAATATATTTTATTAATTTATTCATATTACATCTTAATTGTTATCCCATCCCTTGTATCCTGCCCAGATCATGTTCTTCCTGGAAGCTACTACATAAACAAACATCCACTATTTTTAATACGCAAGAAAGCACTGGAATTTTTCTTTAGCATGCTAAGGATGAGGCACCTGCCACGCTGGGTAACTTACCAGCAACAGTATCAAGAGGTGTTATCTACCTGCAGGATAAATAACAAGTCCCCTCCCATCCTTCCTCTCTACTCCAGGATGCAGGGTTGATTTTAGCTGCAATGTCAGCATCATTTCTAGCTATTGCATGGACTAAAGCATAGCTCATATTTCATACTCATTACGAAATCTGTAATGCAGAGTCTCAGGCCAAGAAAGTACTCATTATATCCTTGGGCATGTTAGTGACTGACTTACACTTTCAACATTCAGGGTCTTAATTTACTTAACTTTTTTCAAGCTTTACTGGGAAATTGCCAGTTGTCTTTCCTTTAGACTCAAGTCACTTTTTGTCACCAAGTTATTTTTAGTTACTGAGAAAATTCTCAAAATGGTTCAAACTGTGGCACTGTCTTGTAACTTTATCCTTTGTCCTTCCTAGCTGAGCTCAAAGGTGACATTGTCTTAATTGGCCAAAGAGTTAGGTAGTTTCAACTATTCTAAAATGATGCCCATAGTAGGCGGGGGTGGGGGATGGCCTTACAGTTTAGAAGAAGAATTTCATATGTGTATATCCATAAAATTTCTGGTTTTAAAGCATAGGTGGATTTTTTTGTTTGTTTCTTTTCTGTAAATTGAGGACCAATGGCCTGACTACTATTATAAGATGCTATGTGCAAGTACTACTAAACATAAGTACCTGATAGTAAGTTTACAATGTCTCATATTTGGATGCCTTACGGAAAGTTTTGAATTAGGTATTTTTCTAATATTGTATTTTTTGAGCACCTACTCTGTGCCACAAAATATTCTTTCCCCGAGGACTGCCAGGACAAGCAAGAGAGACAAAAAACCCCTGTCTTCTTGAAACTGTATTGTAGTGAGAGGCAGCAGAGAGGGATGGAAGGAGACAGACAGGGAAGGAGACACAGGCCAGAGTCAGGATAACACTTGGCATGGAGATTGTGCCGCAGTATAAGCCTGTCGGCCAGGGTACAGCCTATATAGAAGGTGACAATCGGGCAAATGTGCCACCTTTTGCCCCTGCAGTGTCCCTCAATGGTTCTTTTCTTAAAGGTTTGGTCCCCAGTTCCTTGCTGGTGAGTGTTGGTGGAACCTGTAAGATGTGGCCCTTGTGAGAGCTTCTAGACTACTTGAAGAATCTCCCCCAAGGGGACGTGGGACAGTGTTCTCTTCCTCTCATTCTCCTATGTCCAGGAGAACAGGTTTCTGGCACTCTGTGCTGTTACCATGAAGTATTGTCCCAACACAGGCCCAAAGCAGCCAGCCAACTGGGAACTGAAACCTGCCAAACTGAGTCACAAGGAATCAAGCCTTCTCTTTCCTGATTATCTTGAGTATTTGGGACAGTTTTCAAAAGGTGATCAACAGTGACAGTCGAGAGGAGGTTAGGGAATTGTCTATGTGAACACAGAGCTCCTAAGAAGACAACAAGACTCAAATGGACCAGCTGTTGACTGTCTCTTTAAGGATTTGACCTTCAGTCCAGCGCAGTGGGAGGCCTTTAGGACTTAACCCAGAGCAGTGATACTCAACCCCCATGCATTTCCAACAGACGCAATGACATGTCCCTGTGCGAAGCAAATCTCAGGGAGAGAAGTCTGAGAAATAAGGAATCTGGGAGGTCACTGTAGTAGTCCAGGAGAAAAGATGGCAGTGGCTCTGCTCGGGACCAGAGCAATGGAAGTGCTAGACCGTGTTTGGACTTGGCATAATACTTAAAGGGAAGTGATGCACATTGCCTTGAAGGACCAAATAAAGGATGCTGAGAGGAAGAAAGCCTTAGTAGCTTTATGTTTATCTACTCCTTTCATTCAAACGTCTGAAAAATCTTCTTGTTTCCCTTCAACTCTGTGTCCCTTGCTGCACCCAAGTCATCAAGTGAAAGTCTGACTAGCTCTTCCCGTCTTCTTAGCCTGTGTCCATGTGTAATTTAACATCACACTCCCCTCCGAAGCATTTCCTAGAATATAAATGATAAATGATCATTTGTTCTTGGAAGTTGACCTTTTGTCCCTGCTTAGATATAGTTGATCAGCACTTCAAAGAAGAATTTTTGGGGCTTTCCTCTAAATGTCTCCTCCATTGCAGTCTTTATAGCAATGCATCCAGGACTCCTTGTCACCCGGCGTGCTTTGTTGCTGCCTCCCACGTGCACATCGACACAAGAACACCCACGACACCTGGGTCTAAACCATCCAAACCTTGCCACCTCACCAGGCCAAGAAAGAGGTCCTCAATTTCCCAGACTTTGTAAAGATTCTTGGATTCTCAGACAAGCAAGTGGCAGTGAGGTGCCTTCTTGCTCTCTATCTTAGCCCATGTCTCTATTACAGACCTGTGTCTCTGTACCCAGGGACCAAGAATCCTAAGTCCTCACACTTGCATGGCAAAGATCTAACCTACTGACCCATCTCCCGGGTCCTTTAGTCCACCCAATTTATGTGTTAAAACCTTAACTCCCAAGGTGTTCGTATGAAGCAGAGGCTGATCATGATGGAGAGGCCATCATGCCCAATGACTTATAAAAGAGTCCCAGGGAGCTGCCTTGACTCCTCTGCCATGCAGCTAAAAAAAAAAAAGGCACCATGTACTAATGAGAAAGTACTCTCTCACCAGAAGCTGAACCCACTAGCACCTTGATGGTAAACTCAACAACCTCTAGAGTTTCTGAGAACTAAAGATAAGTTGTTCATAAGTTGCCCAATTTGTGGACCTGGCTATTAAGACAGAGTGAGTGGATGAAGATCTCCTGAGTTTTTCTAACCATCTCCTAACAGGCGAACATCCTTAGATGTTTTTCATCAAGGATCCAATGATGGGTAAATAAACTCAGTAATGAGGTTGTTACGCTTTGGGACTATACACATCTGGTAAGACTATGACAAAAGTGAAACATAACATATTTTACTAATCATATATCAGGAAGTGCAATGTGATCTAAGCAAAGGTAGCCCCAAATTTACAGCCACGGGCAAATAAATAAATAAAAAAAATAAAAAACAAAAAACATTCTCTAGCCCACCTAATCCTTTCATGTTCAACACCCATATTGAACATCATGTCTTCCTTTTCTTGCTTACAGAAAAGGAAACCAGAACAAAGAATGTAGGTAGAAGTTGTATTCTGTTATTTACCATCCATATCAAATAGACATGCTTTCCAAATATCACATCTGGTGATTCTCCATGATTTCCTTGACTTAACAGTTAGCTATTCCCAGATTTTTTCCCCCCTGGAGACTAAAAAGTGCAAATGTCTTCCAAAGTTAAATAGCGTAAAAGATTTTTTTTTCCAATATCTGCCTTAAAGTTCTACCCAATGTGTTGCCCTGGGGTCTATATAGCCACAGCTTTTTAAGTGACACTAGTAAATCTATCCAGCCGGAATTAAATAAAACTTATATAATTAATATTGGTAAGATGTCTTAAGCTCTTGGCAAGAAAATGAGTGCTGAAATCCAAAGCTTTTCTATAACTTTCTCTTTAAATCAGCTGCCAGCTATATTCCAGACATCAATTTCCAGCTCTAAGCAAAAATATTGCTACTATTAGAAATCTACTGTTTCTTTTTAAAAAGGAAGGGTCAGAAAGATTCATTAGGATGGGTCAAAGGAGCCACAGAAATGGCACCAGCCGGCCAGAGGCACAAAACCATACGGAGTCGATGAATCAACGTATCTCACTGGAGCGCAAACTACCCCTGCACCCTAATCCGTACAGCTGTTACCCAGAGAGCCGCTGTTAAATCTCTGTGGTTTCCTCACAAACAGACTTTTGCTGAAATGCTGCTGGTCAGCTAATGCTCCATGAAACAAGGTTCAAACTGCAGGCCACCCCACGACAGGCCCATTGCATCGGTGGTCTGAAGACGAAACGCCAGAGTACTTGAATTCAGTGAACTTGAATATCACACGGATATATTTAGAATCCCTACTTATTTGAACTTCAAGTATGACTTGGACAGTCCCGGTTTTTATTTGCTAAAAGTGGCAATACCGGGCAAAGGAAGAGTAAGATAGTGTACTTTCCAGGGACATTATACCTACATCTAGTGCAGATGTCTATGGACCACATGCTAAGCTTCTCTACCTCACTTAATGGTCCTTATTGCTTACAAAAACGAGAGAGCTTTCACGGCCTGTAAACAGGGTTAAGAACATCTAAGTGAAAGAAATGGGCTGCGCTGAGTAAAGGATTAGGACAAATATTTAAAGGTACATACGCCAGAAAAATGTTACATCAGTCCCTGTCATTTAAATAATGCAAGAGGTAATAACCTGCATATACAGCGGGAGTCTGGCTTTGTAGTCAGCGGTTTGCGCATTAACTGGCTGATATCCTATTAACCCCACATTTCCAATGAGAACGCAACCACCGACTGCTTCTTCTTAGAGCTGTCATTGTCTTCCTCTGGAAACATTAACCTCACACTTGCTAGCTCATGAGCCAAGCAAATAGTTGTCTCCTCAGCTGATTTAGAGACGGATGCTTTTAAAAGGAGGCACAGAGCTCTAACTGCTCTCTGAAGAAGCTTTCATTTGCCACGGGATTTCCCTGAGGTGATAAGCAGTTTTGAAAATGCCGCTCTGCGTTTCTTGTAAGGGTTGTGCGCTCCCCTCCCCATCGCTGAGTGAAAATTACTGTTTTAGAAAGTTGTCGTAGACAGTATTAATGCTTGACCAATGTTTTCTTCATAAAAACGCAATTAGACCAGGCCCAAGTGCTGAGGTTCAATTAGAGATCTGGCCATAACTGAAGGCTCTGGGTTTTGGAGGAGGTCACTGGGAGCCATCAGATAAAATGACCCATTTAATCCGAATTGTCCCCAAATGTGTTGCTCTGGGGAATCCGACCTTTAAGATTTAGCTGACTTGGGCTTTCTAAATACACCATTTGCAAAAGTCCTTGGTGAGGACTTTGTTTTCCTTTAACTGTCACCGAGCCTCACCCCTCCCCCACCACTGTGCTGTGTCTGAACTACCGCTTTCTTAACCTTTTCAATTAGGCAGTCAGTGGCTCAGCTGACCATCTTCCAAATTTGCACTCAGAGTTTGCAGGAACAGTCAGCCTCGGCATGTTAGCTGCAGTCTGTGGTCTGGTCTGCGTACTTCAAACACACACACACATTGCTCTGTGTTTGTGTCCGGGAAGGGTGACCTGTATATTCGGTGCTGAATATTAAGGCTAATGGCAGTGCAAGATGGCATTACTGAGCATTCCCAGGTCCCCAGCACAGTCTATTTGTAAGTATGCTCAGTCAGTTAGCATTTTCCCCACCTTATGAAGTGACCCCCCCTCCCCCAATTCTAAATATAACAAAATGCAGGGTAGTTAAGAGGCACTGTAAATAGTCAGGCCGCAGAATCTACCTGCTTCCCATAGACGCTTTGGCTCCCTGAATACACCAGCAGACAACATAGAGGCCTTGCCGTGTTCAGGTCTCTTCGTACAAAGGAAGATGCTGTGCCTTTTGCTGTAACCACAGATTTCACGTGAAATGAACGCAGGCAACTCTCGCTTGTTGCTCCAATAAGCCTTCCTGGAAAAGGCGGCTAGTTTTCAATGTATTTGTGATCCAGCTACTGAACTGACACATATGAGAACTTGTGTGGGCAAAGAGCAGTGTCCGGTGTTAGGTTTCCAGAGAAGAGAGAGAAGATGGATCCAGAACACACACACGCACGCATGCACACACACACACACACACACACACACCCTCTACCTTACTAGTGGGCAGACTGCAATTCTAGCTCTCTTGGTCTTCCTTACCAGAGGATCTACGTGGTGCCTGTGGAGGGGTGTCCTGCTGTAATGCTGTCTCTGGCCCAGTTAAGTATCACTTTAAGGGTTTTGCTTAACTTTTTCTGAAGCCTCTAACACTGAAGGGAAAATAGAATGGGGGGAAGGGAGGGAGCTATCCTTTGGTAGCTAGCTTGCCAGGGGAGCTCCAAGACAAACTGCTGGAAATGCCTGCCATTATCTAGAACCTTCTAGAAAACTATGTCAATCTGAAAATGCTCTACTTTGGAATGCAGAGATTCCCATGCGGTATTTATGATCGTTTTTGACATTATTTGCCTGCTTATTTATAGTAAGCAGCTTTATTAACAAACTGTCCATGGAAAGATTCATTCAGATTTACAAACTCCAGAGAATGCCGCCCTCAGCCTCTTGGCTTCCTGGAGGAGGGGATAGCAACATGAAGAAACAAGTAAGAGAAAGAGTCATGATGTCTTCCTGGGCCTGAGGAGCCTCTAACCCTGATGGCTCTGATCCCAGGTAGAAGCCTGGAGGGCACAGAGCTGATGCTGTTTAGCTGGTCTCTGAACCAGCAGCCACCTGGCTCTGGGAGCTGGGGAGGGCAATGGGCAATATTTTTCTCTCAGCAGAGCACAGCTGTAAGTAAGACTAGCAAAATCAACCTGTTGGGATCCGTTTTTTGTTTTTGCCCACTGCAAGAGCCGTTTAAAAATGTTAAACACATAGAAAGATAAAAAAAATAAATATGCAAAATCAATTTAGCTAACAGAAACTATCCTTCAGCCCACTGCAGGTTTCCTACATTTCCTGATTGGGTTCCCTTCCTTTAGTAAACATCTCTCCTTTGAGGACCAGGAATTACCTTTGGAGGCAATCCAGCTGGGAAGGCTAATACATTTTCATATCTAAGCGCTCCTCTCCCAAGAGGGCTGCGCCACGGAAACCGCCTCACTGTTCCGGAAAGATCTGCAGGCAGGTCTCTAGACCTTGCAGCTACTGGAGGAGAAAGGCT
Organism: Acomys russatus; assembly: GCF_903995435.1. NCBI lineage: Eukaryota > Metazoa > Chordata > Mammalia > Rodentia > Muridae > Acomys > Acomys russatus. The sequence goes on along the minus strand of NC_067164.1, from coordinate 17,307,415 downwards.
CTACCAGACCTTAGCATGTAGACAAAATACGACGCTATTGACTCAAGCAGGGAAACTTTCCCCTAAAAATATATTATCCTCGGAGAGCCACAGGGAAGCTTCCGGCTTCTTCTCAAGAAGTTATGACTTCTTTTGGTCAGCCGGGGTTTGCGGGGGTGGGGGTGGCGGGGGGCGGTTTGGGGAGGCACATTTACAGGAACCCAAGCGATACAAGAAGCAACACATGAACTAAAGCTTGAACCTCGAATTGGCTTATACTACGTGGCTTTGGATTGTTCTTAAACAGACCAAGGACTGCTGCTCTCTTGGGTTACTCTCCCCCGCCCACCCTCCAGACCCTGTCTTGTCCCTTATCCATAGCCCTTTATTGGGCTACAGTTTCTTTGGACAAAAACCTAGGTCCCAAACTCCAGACGATGGTGTCTGATTTGTTGTTGTTGTTGTTGTTGTTGTTTTATCTGCAGTTCGCGGGCTGGCTTGGGTTGTCTGCCCAAGGTCGCAGCTGCAAATAGTCCTTAGACCATCTGGGCATGCACAGAGGTAGCTTAGAGCAGGAGATAGATGGGGATGAGGATGGGCAGAAGGGTATGTGTGTGTGTCCTACTTTTAGCCAATTTACTAGTTTCATACGGGGTTACGGGGTTGGTGGGTTGTCACAAGTTTGTAAGGCTCTTGGCCACAGTAGGTAGACCTGCAATCCTCCAACAATGATCTTAAGCTTGACCTCAACCTGGGCTGCTGCCCCTGAGACTGTGCCGCATCATCCCTAAGCCTAAGCAAAGGGGGACGCGGGAGTTTCTGAAACCTCTTAAGTCCTGAGCATTAACTAGCCCGCTTGAGCGCACTCAGTGCCGAAGCCCTCCTAGCAGCGGCTTTATCGAACCACTCCCAGGCCTCTGCAACCCATGGCAGGACAAACCACAGCATGAAGTGATGTCTGGAACTGTGGCAGGTGCGCCCTTGAGACCCCAGCAAAGGAGAGAAGCGGGGAAGAGCTTCTCGGTGTTAGAACGCGCAAGCTAGCCGGCCACCTGTTTCATAGAGACCTAATTTGTGGGGGGTTTCCACAGCAAAGACCCAGTCGTCCCTCCCCTCCAGCACCGCCAAAACCGCACGTCTCAAATCTGAGGGCGCACACCCCTACAGACCCACCACCACCCTCCAGTTTTGACTTATTTCCCGTCAGCCGAAGGGAGCCTGGGTCCGGCTTCCTCATCCCCGGCTCTTCGAAAGACCGCGCCAAGTACCTGCGGTGAAGATGCAGAGAGCGATGAGCGCCTTGCAAACCATGTTACTTCGGTGCTCAACACCCGAGCTGGATACGGCTAGGGAAGTTTCCTGGGGCTGACCAAGTGCTTCTGGCACCAGCAGCTCCTCTTCCGCCTGGTGGGCTGCGGGAGGAGCGGAGAGGTGCTGATGGCCCGGAGTGATCAGTCCAGGCAGTTTCTGTGGCAGCTTTGGTGTCTGGCGGCGCAAAGCGAAGCGGAGGTGGTGCGCAGAGTCAGCTGTGTGCCCTGCGGCGCCAGGCGCACTTCTGCTCCATCCCAGCTGCGGGAGCCCAGGGCCCGCCTGCTCGGTCGCCAAACCCCGCCCACGCGGCCCTCCCGCGAGGACAGGGCCACCCCCTGGACTTCCCTCTCCCTGCGCACAGGTCCCAGGAGTCCCGGCCCAGGGCGGCCTCTGCTGGACGGTAGGCGCTAGGTCCGAGAGCTTTCAGTAAATTCAGCTGCAGCAAAGCCCAGGTGTTAATGGGTTCCTGCCCTCAGGAATCCAACTCAGTTTCGCTTATGAAAACTCACTACCTTTAGCGAGGTGACCAAGAAGTCACTCCAGAGAATCAACACAGTTCTTGCCAAGTATGGGAATGAAGACCTTTCCCTCCATTTCTGCGGACAACCTTCTGTGTACATTAACCTTTCACCAGCACTGAACTCCCACGGCATTTCCTGGTCCCTATTTGGCTTCATACCAGAAGAAATACCACTGTCAGGTGACACGATCGCTAGATAATTGAACCAGGTTTGACTAATTACTGTGCTAAAGTTCCTTCTAGTAACCCAGAGCCACAAAACTTACTATTATTTCATCGGTAGAAAGCTGACGGCGTGTAAAAAAATTAAGGGATGTGCTAAGTTCATACAGCTTGTAAGAATGGTTTATACACCAGACCCATAGTAACAAAACAACAACAACAACAACAACAACAACAACAACAATAATAATAATAATAATAATAATAATAATAATAATAGTTGCTATTTCCTGAGAAATGGCAATACACTATACTCTGGACAATGTACATTCACATATTACCCAAGTCATTTACTTCCCATACCATCATCCCGGGTGGGTACATTGCATCCTCATTTTCTGGGTAGGAAATCAGATGAAGTGCGTCTCCAGGCCTGGCAGTTAGATGCCTCCCTGGGCTCATTCTCTGTACTTGAACGCCTCTCCAACGATGAGAGCTTCTCCAACGTGGGGTCAAAACTGACCTTTCACCTAATTCTTTTCGCGCCCTGTGCATTAGACTTGTCTAGTTCTCGTGCCTGCTACTTGCCATATCCTCCTCGGATTGGTGCGGTCTGAGCCTGGCGGTCCCCTAGTCAGTAACTAGAGCTGCGGGTTCTAAGAAGAGCGCAGGGCCCTTCCTAAGGAGCTGACGAGCTGGTGTGCTCTGCAGAACGGCTTTTCTGTTGTTTGTTTGTTTGTTGTGTCCTTTCCTCATATGCAGGGATTCCTCTCTTTCTCAGTCAGGGTTGTCACTTCAGCTACGGCCAGGTCAGTTCTGTGCCTCACCTCAGCCATTGCCACACGCAGATCTTGGTAGTACTTCCACAGTGGGATATACCGGGCTCATCACTGTTTCTTTTCTTCATAAGGGTACTGATCCCTGTTGGAATATGAAGCAAAAAATACTACAACCCCCTTTCCTGCCTCCCTGGCCAGAAAAACTGGCTAATTTGTGTGGTCTTGAACATGTTCCTGAAAGCCTTCTGGTCTGAAGTCCTCCCGGTGCCCGCCGCCTAACTGGAGTGATGTGAAGCGCTTTGATTGGCGCGGAGTCTGCAACCACACCGGGATGGAGCCTCGCCGTGGTACTCTTTAAAGGCACTGGCTGGTGCCGTTCCCTTTTCTACAGGCTGAGTTAAGAAGGTGACTCTGGGCAGATATAAAGGTTTTTGAAGATTGTGTCAGGGGGGAAAAAAACCTTTCCCGTTTGAAATCCAATGGAACTTCCCTCTACTGTGCAAGGCGTGTGCCACTCCAACCTTGCTCCTGGTGATGCGTATGCAGATCCTCACACACCAACCAACCGGTTAAGATCGCCAAGGCTTCTCGTTGTATGTGGGACTGAGTGGAAAGCCTTCCACTCAGTTGCTGACTTACACTTTGAAGTTGATCAGTTTAGCCACAGCACGTTTACTCTTCACTAGACCTTAAGATCGGCCATGGAAGTAGATTGTTTACAGTATCCGGGGTAGGCTAAATTGTACTATTGCTGTATGTCAGCCCCAGGACCAGCCCTTAGGCAGTGACAGGTAATTTATCATCCAAGTCCCTACTCTGTGCCAGGACTGTGAGGGACCCGGTGTTGTAGCACAGCATAGTCATCTGCCCCCATAACTAGTAAGAAAAGGGAAGAGAGAAATCTAAGTATTAGGTGTACCATTTAAACCATCTACTCAGAAGTGGCACTATATTAATTTATCTAGAGCAGGGCTCCAAACTGTTTTATTCTGCCCAGAGAAAAGTTTATGTGGTCCCAGATATATAGATATGTGAAGTAAATCAAACATTTGCTGATCACAACTCATGAACACATTTATTAAAAACAATTTATTTTGCAAAAATCTGTAGTTTCACCATTTGTTAAAAATGAAAGCAAGGTTGCATAAAAATGACATAGATGTGTTTGCCTATTTTCTGTTAAGAATCAAGCCATGACTGAACTTTGGTTGCTGCTGGTTACAGAGCATTTCTAGGACTTCAGAGAGGACCAGTGTCTTTTAACTCATTTATTTCTTATTCTCTGATGGTTTCAAACATACATGCAATGGACTTTAGTCCATTTTGCTCCCTATTTCCCTGTCTCACCCGCTCCTTCTCCTTCTGAAATTCTTGTTTCAAAGGTAAAAACACCCTAAACATAAACACACAGCACAAAATGGCAGAAGCCTGCATAGGGTCATTTGAAGCACTGTTGGAGACTTGTCATCCAGAGGAAGCACTCAGAGGATGGCCCATGCACTAGACAAGGCCCGGGGGTCTCACTGGGAGGGGAAAATGAATATTCCGTTGGGTGTTACAGTTAGCTCTTTTAAATGAGACTGCCTGTATCAGATGGCAGTGGAAACTCCGGGTTCCAAAGCCTGTGATGATATTGCAGTGTTACAGCCCTTCGGTTAGGCTGCTATGTTTATGGCAGGGGTGCGGGTAAAAGCCAGAGTCTGCTTGGCTCGCAGCTGAAACAAAGGTTTGTTGAGACTCAGGCCTGGCAGGCTAGAAGGCAGGTAGGGTTCTTCCCCGGTGGTCAGCACTGAGCTTGAGGTGGTCTGGCAGGCTCCAGCAGGTGACTGAGGCAGTTATGATGACCTGGCTGCCAGCCAAGTCCCAGGAGTTCAGTGACAAATTTTCAGGGAAGATGGAAGCCCTTTCTTCCCCAGAATAAATGACATTTCTCAGAGAGTCCTGGTGAAAAGCTGATGGCAACACACAGCATGCTTTTTTTTTTTTTTTTTTTTTCCCATGTGAAATCAGGGACTTGTAAACTTTGGGCAGTGGGAGGGGTTTAGAGGGTGAATGTGTTTGATTTGCTGGGGCTAGGGGTACCAGGGATATTTGATTTACATGTAACAACACAACCCTATCATAAGAGGGGGAAAGAAGTACCTATTTATCCTCTAGGTGGGGGAAAACATCCAGGTAAGGTTAAAGGTCATTTGCTGAAAGCTAAGACATCAAGATATCTCAGCATACAGTGGGTGTTTCCCAGGAATCCCCAGGTGCACACTGAATGAGGGTTTCTTACCAGGAATGGATTGGGCTTGCAATCTTTCTGAGGGCTATGTGACTTTCCTTAGAATATCTGGGGCTCCCTAGAACAGGCGGAGAGGAGACCAAGCTGAGAAAGGGAGACCATCATCTTATACTGAGCTCAGAGGCTATCCAGAAATGCCAGACTTTGACCTTAATAGCAGGGTCCCACAAAGATTCTGTCCTAATTCCAAGCCAAAATTCATTTAATATATATTTTTTAATGAAACTATCCAGCAATTCAAAATGCAATTAAAAAAAAACAAAACAAAACAAAAAAACCCCAGACATTTGAATACAATAGAAGCCAAAGATATACAGTTTGCTGTTTGCATATTGAGGAATTAGCAGTAGAAAAGCATTGGAAATCTTTGTTTTCTGTAATTAAACCATTGTTGCTGTAAGAGGAGAAAACTTTTTGTGTACATTAAAAAAAAAAAAAACCTAAAATTCTTGATGCACAATAATCTTGAGTATGAGCTGAGGTGCTTCAGGCAGTGTGGGCTAGCTTTAGGTGGTATGACGGCATGCCCAGTGCTAAAGGTGCATGCTCTGTGCTCAGAACCAAGGTTGCAGTGATGTCTCTAGATGTAACACAGTCAAGACCTACTCCAAGCACCTTGTATCCATTTTTGGCTTTGACTTAATTAACTCTTTAAATATGTTTACAACTCCATCTCCAGTTACGTGACTAGCTGTGATTAGTTGTGGGCTGAAGCAAATCGATGGCCACGTCCAACTTCAAGAAAGCAATGAAGCTTAGTCTATCATAAGACAGAAAGGAGAAAGTCTAGTGGGGGAAGAGTTATGCTATATGTCACAGTAGTTTGTTGCCTCTGCCACCAGCGGGCTTCTACTCATGTGATGGTGAGTCAAAAGACATGCAATAATAAAGGCTTCTAGGTTAAATGTTATAAATAATAGCTAACGTTTATTGACATCTTCTGTGTGTTAGGAAAATTTCTAAGGTATGTGTGTATCTCTCTCTGTGTGTATCTGTTAAGTAGATGCATCTGTTTGCACTTTATGAAGTAGGTACTATAAGAGACCAGAATATGCCACCCCAAAATATACCTCTTTGGCATAAATAATTACTTTAAGAAACAGGAGAAGCTTTGAGAATATGATAGAAATTACTGTTCTGTAAAAAGGAATTTACAAAGGCAACATCTCTTTGTGTGGATGTCTCCATCTCAGTGCTAAGAGAGATAAAAGGATAACTAAATTACTAGGCATATTGATCAGTGTGGGGAGCAGTGGGTTAAGTCTGTATAACAAACCTAAGACTGCTTTTCAAAGCTTTTTGCTGGTCACTTCTCCCAACGCCTGTTAACATTAACTGTTGTTGCGATTATGATTATAATTATGATTTGCTTATTCAGTTGAAGATGCCTGCTAAGCCTAAACTCATGCCTCCTCTTTGAGAGTTACTCCTTCCATGAGCATCTTCCTTGTATAGATTGTTTATGCATGCTCTTAAACTTTTTTTCTCTCTTGTTAATCTACCTTTCATTACAGGGGATCCAAGCTAAGATTTTCTATATGATAAAATCAAAATTACTTTCCCTCTTCTATGATACTACTATCCTAAATTTCAAAATAAAGTAACTAATATGCTTGGCATTGAAGGAACCTGAATATATATCATATGAACTATGATATATAATATAGCAGAAACCATGTCCTCCTCAGTGGGGTCAGAGATGAAACTTGCGTGTAACTGTCTATGTATGCCTTTATATCAAGAGCTGCTCTTCAGACATTTGTCTTGGTCCTTTTCTAGTGTTCCAGTGGGTAAAATCTGAGGAAAGTCTGCCTTTTACTGACTTTGTTCCTTTTTGATCACTGTTAAAATGAATTTCTAGTGTTAGGGACTTTCAACATTTTACGAAAGCATTGCCCTTGACTGGCTTAGTTCCTGACATCCTGAATGTTTTGTACTTCATTGACAGTGTTAGGTGAGAGATGTCGTAGCTCACAGAAATATTATTTCTAGACGTTTAGTCACATGACTGGCAAATCAGAACAGCTTGGATGATAGAGCTGTGTGAGATAATGTAACAGTGACTAGAGGTGTGGTCCTCATCTCTCTACTGAACAAGGACTTCACTCCCTTGACACCTGTTGGATTCTGCGTTAGTGTTCTAAGGCTGCTACAATAATATTCTAGGCACAGAATGTCTTAAGGAGTAGAATTGTTTTCTTCCTTCCTTCCTTCTTTTATTTTCTTTTTAAAAATTTATTCATTTTTTTCTTTGATCATTTCCAGTGTTGTAAGGTAATTCCAGCAGAGAACACATGGACACTCTGAAAGTGGAATAAAACTATGTCTTGCCGGCTGACGACTGCATGGGGGACTTCCCTAAGTCACGCAGCCCCGAGCCTCACCTTTTAGGTACAAAAACCACATCCTGGTTGACACACTTTGGTCAGCAAGAGCAGTTAGGGAGTGGCAAGACTTCAGAAGCCAAGAAGCAAGCTTACTACATTTAGGGACTTTCCCAGATCCCGGAGCTACGGACTAGGTCTTCCATAGATTAGGTCTTTGTTCTCATTTTGGCAGGTGTTGGGGCCTACGTGCCTTGCTCTGAAGTCACAACGAAGCCTCTAACATGATGTCAGTTGTGCTAAGGCCTTGGGCCTGTTACACCAGTATCAGAGAGCTGAGGATTGAACCCGGGGCTTCAGATATCAACTGCTCTCCCACTGAACTACATCCACAGCCCTCTTTTTACTTTCTGTTTTAAGACAGGGTCGTGCTAAGTTGCTCAGGCTGAGATTAAACTTATCTGAAGCCTACTGTGGCCTTGAACTTGTCATCCTCCTACCTCAGCTTTCCGAGTAGCTGGGATTACAGACCTGCACCGTCAGGTCCAATAGAATTTAATTTTCAAAGTTCCAGAGGTTGACTGCAGGGTTAGTTTGTGGTCAGTGATGGTTGGACAATGCCGGGTCTCTGGGTACAGTCTCATATGACTTTTTATGTGTGGTACCCATTCATGGGCTTTATAATGGCACCAGCCCTATTGGATTGGGGTGCCACTATTATGACCCAATTTATCTTTAATTACCTTCTTTAAAAATGCTGTCTTCAAATATTGGAAGTCATAGCTTCAACATATGGATCTGAAATGTGTGTGGAGCATTAACTGAGTCCATAAATCCCATCTTCTGGCTCCCAAAATTCCTTTTCTCTTACATGCGAAATACATTTACCCCACATCACAACAGATCCAAGAGCCCTAACCTATTGCAGCACCAGCTCTACACCAAAATTCTCATCTGTCATCTAAGTCAGGTGTGGGTAAGACCCAAGATATGAGTCATTCTGAATCCGATTTCTCCATTATTGAGAAACCAAAATACAGTATGAGAAAGCCTGTGGGAGAGTTTCCCCCTCAGCCTCATCCCGAGATGATATACATGGGAGACTTGACACAATCTAAGGGTCAATAAAGTCCAGGGAAGGAACTTTGGAGTATATCCGGGGAGCCAATGGACAGCAGGACACACTACTACCTGCTACAGCTGTTCTTGACACACACAGCTGTGTGACTGGGGGTCGGGGTGGGGAGTGGGAGGTATAATTGTTGCTATTGCAACGAGTGGCATGGGAAACTGCGTTGCCTCTTACAGCCCCTTTCTGCCCCCATGCTCTCCCAAGGCAGGAACGCAGCAGCCTCAAGACCTTGATACACACACACACACACACACATATATATATGTATATATATATATATATATATATTTTTTATCTCTGCTTCATTTACTCTCCAGGAGCTGAATTGCAAACATTTCTTTTGAGTCCACATCACTCGTCACCGTAGCTTTGCTTTTTCTTTTTTGAACTCTAATTCTTTGACATTTAATACTAATGACAAAACAGATGAAAGGCAATTACACCAAACCGTGTGGAAGTGTGAATTTAGAACTTAGCTGAGAAATACGTGCTTGGACTGGGCAGTTTTGAAAGAGCATGACGAAGCAAGACTGTTTACCTGATTTAAGCAGCAGGGTTTGAAGCTGCGCGAGCACTCTGAGAACAGTTAAGTCACGTGTCAGTAACTTTTAATTAAGGATTAAAACTCTTTAAATAGCTCGAGAAGGAAGGAGCTGGCTTCGTGGAGACGATGCACACAATGGAACCACTTATTCAAACCAGTGAAAACTTAATGTGTGCTGCTCAGTAAAAATAAAACACTGGCCACATGCACAACTTATACTTTTTGAGTGGCATTTAATATTCTCTCTCTCTCTCTCTCTCTCTCTCTCTCTCTCTCTCTCTCTCTCTCTCTCTCTCTCTCTCTTTCTCTCTTGTTTTAGTCCTGAGCTTATATCCCAAGTCCTTACATATGCTGGCAGCCTCTATACCTCTGAGCTTCAGCACGCGCCCACGTCACACTTCTGAAAAGGAAAGAAACAACTGGCATTTTTTTGAAGAATATATTTTACATAATCCAATGTATCTTAGTTATCATAACAACAGGTATCAAACATAAAACTATTAAGCTAGTTCACATTTTTTCTTTTAATCCTTTGAATCTCGCTGTAGATTTCCATGAAGGTCATTTTAGTTGATTCGCTGCTTTTCAGTAAATAAGGCCAGCAGGTGCCATGATGGGCAGTGCCGCCGCAGAACAGCTGAGGAGTGAGAAATGCTGTGAACGACACTGAAGGATGCATGGCCAATGGGAAGGGCTTTATCTTCTGAACCCTTGGTTAGCATGGCCCTATCTTAAAACAGAAAGTAAAAAGAGGACTGTGGATGTAGCTCAGTGGGAGAGCAGTTGATATCTGAAGCCCCAGGTTCAATCCTCAGCCCTCTGGTACTGGTGTAACGGGGGGGGGGGGGGGGCAAGACCTTAGCACAACTGATGTCATGTTAGAGGCTTCGTTGTGACTTCAGAGCATGGCCCGTAGGCCCCAACACCTACCAAGATGATTACAAAGACCTACTTCAGATGGCTGCTGTAAGTGCATAGAAAGTGTTCGTAATCCCCCTCAGGAACAGTCATAGGGGAGGGGAATAATGGGAAAATGGGGGTGGGGGAGGAATGGGAGGATACAAGGGATGGGATAAACATTGAGATGTAACAAGAATAAATTAATAAAAATAAAAAAAAAAAAAGAAAGTGTTTGTTATTAAGCCTAGACAAAGAATGTCAGCAAATGCTGCTTGTTTGGGGTCAAACTGATGATGATTATGGTGGCGGTAGTGTGGTGGTGAGGGTGATAATGATTACCATGATAACGGTGGTGGTTGCAACGATGATAACGATGATTACAATGATAATGATGGTGATGACAATGGTGGTTTTGATGATCATGGTGTTGGTGGTGATAAAGAAAAAATACAATCAATAGTAAAATTATAACAAACATCACTGCAATGGTTAGACAAATTAGATTCACTACTCCGAGCCACCGACAGTATTTTGGCACTGTCAGTCATATGCTCAGTTTACAGCAGCATTTCTCAAAAGGGGTCATGTCTCAGGACTCCTCTGCATGGCTGTAGCTTATTAAGAACCCTGAAATGGCTGGGTGTGGTGACGCACGCCTGTAATCCCAATACTCTGGGAGGCAGAGGCAGGTGGATAGCTGTGAGTTCGAAGCCAGCCTGGTCTACAAAGCAAGTCCAGGACAGCCAAGGCTACACAGAGAAATCCTGTCATGAAAAACAAACAAAAACAAACAGAAGGAACCCTGAAATGTTTTGTAATTGCAGAATTTTTCTTTTCTTCTTCTTCTTCTCCTTCTTCTTCTTCTTCTTCTTCTTCTTCTTCTTCTTCTTCTTCTTCTTCTTCTTCTTCTTCTCCTCATCCTCCTCCTCCTTCTTCTTGCAGAGTTTCTTCTTTTATACTGCATCCATGTTCAACAAAGAATGGTTTCTTAAAAGTCAGCCACAATGTGGAATCTGAAAGCATATTAATGTAACTTTCATATTGTGTCACATTAAAATCCACTAGACTGTTCTATATCTTGAATCTGCTTTTAATCCACACAGGATTTTTTTTTATATATATAATATTAAATTTTGGCCACGCGAAAAGCACCGGCTCATCAAATTTTACAAATTATCCAAAAATTTAAAGCATTTTATTATAAAACATCAAAAACAACACATTTGAAAATTATAATGTGTTTGTAAAATTTTAACCCACATCATCAAAAAAATCCTTCAAGTATAAGAAAGCTAGGAAGCTGCTAGTAAAGGAAAATTGCCTTTTAAAGTTTTAATTTCCCCCTGAAATACTCTTACCAGTGCCACCAAATACTGCCAACTGTTTTTCCTGATGTGACAAGCTAAGTTCACAAGAAAGTGTCCAACAGATCATAGTAATCGTAGTTTGTGTATAACCTTTTCTTCCAGTAAAACCAATATATTTCATGAAAAAAAAAAAAAAAAAACAAACCAAAACAAAACACCCAGTGATTACTATAGCTTGAAGGTCCTCACACAAAGGTATTTCTTTTTATTTATTTATTTATTTATTTATTTATTTATTTATTTATTTATTTATTTATATATGGGGTTAATATGTTTTATTTACAATTGAAGAAACATAAACAGATGTTTTAAAAAATACATTAAAGTGTAAAGAACAATAGTACAAGCCGGCACCTCCTTACTAAGGGTGTTACCATCATCCTGTAGGGTCTCTATTGACCACCACAAAGGTATTTCTTAAATGACTATTTATCTTGGTATCTCAGAAGCATACTTTATATCCATATTTCTCCGTTTTTAATACAGAGTATCAAAAAGGCATATATTCAATATGTAATAAAAATCAGGGGCCTGTACCTCTGAACTGAGGTCATTAACGCATAGAACATGCCATTTTCCCCTTTAAACTGGGTACACTACGTGGCTAGGAAGCCTGTGATTGCTAGGATAGCTTCATTTCATTACTTTCATTTGTTCTAAGGCACTGGAGATTGGAAAAACAGGTATACAAATATTAAGTACCATCTTAGCATTAATGTAAAAATCATTTTGATTTTACAAGTCAGGAATGATCTGGGTGCACGTGAAAATCAGAGAACCTCTCTCAGGGTTTGGCCCTCTCCTCTCACCTCATGGAATCCAGGGAAAGAACTTAGGTCCTGGACCATTCCCCTCTACCTGCTGAGTCAGCTCTCTTGGACATGTTTCTTTTCATTTTTTTTTTTTTATCTTGTCCTATTTTGTATATTTTAACCACAAGGTATGCATACATATCTTGGTAAATTCTACTTCAAGCTGTGCAGACTTCAAGTGCTCTTGACTGTAGTATTAATCAGAAAATGCACAGGGGCCGATTTTTTCAATCTTCTGAAACATTCAACATGATGTTCTCAAAGAGCAATGGGCTGGAGAGTTTTATGTCAACTCGACACGAGCTGAAGTAATGTGAGAGGAGGGAACATCAGCTAAGAAAATGCTCCCACAAGATCGGTTTGCCTCCATAAGGTCTGCCTCCACCAGGGCTATAGGACATTTTCTTTACTTGATGATGGATGAGAAAAGGCCCAGCCTATTGTGGTGGGGCCATCCCTGGGCTGGTGGTCCTAGGTTCTGTAAGAAAGCAGGCTGAGTAAGCCATGGGGAACAAGCCAGTAAGCAGCACCCCTCCATTAACTCTGTATTACTTCTTGCCTTCAGGTTCCTGCCCTATTTGAGTTCCTGTCCTGACTTGTTTGGATGATGAACAGTGATGTGAGAGTGTAAGTAAAATAAGCTCTTTCTTCCCCGGCTTGCTTTTGGTTATGATGTTACATCCCAGCAACACTAATCCGAACTAAGACAAACAATAACTAAACAGTATTGGTAATGTCATTGACCTATCAAGAGTCAAAGGAAAGTACTTCCAATTAATTGTATGTGTCTTAATTTCACTGATGTTTCTTTTTTTCTTTTCTATTCTATTCCTTTTTAATCTTCTTAACTTACTGGGCAACTATTCTTGTAGGGAGGCTAATTATCTAAATGACATTTACTTTCTCTGAGCATCCTTTTTTTTTGATACTGTAATTAGGTAAAATTTACATTAAATTGCATATGGTAAATAGATTTTCTTATTTTATTAGTTATTTTTCTTTTAAGAATTTATTTATTTCATTTTTCACTTTACATCCCAATCATAACCTCCTCCCTTCTCTTCTCCTGGTCCTACCCTCCCTCCCTTTTCCCCCATCCCCTCTTCCCTAATCCTCAGTGAAGGGGAGTCCCCCTCTCCTAAACCACCCCAGAACATCCAGTTGCAGAAGGACTGAGCACATTCTCTTCCACAGTGGCCTGGTATGACAGCTCCATCAGGGGGAAGTGATTGAAAAGCATGTGACAGAGTCCATGTCAGAGATAGCCCTTGCTTCCCTTAGGGACCTGCATGAGAACCAAGCTGCCCATCAGGTTCATGTGCGTTGGAGGCCTATGTCCAGTCCATCCATGGTCCTTGGTTGGTGCTTCAGTCTCCACAGGACCCCCTGGGCCCAGGTTAGTTGGCTCTGTTGGTTTTGTGAAGCTCCTGTCCCCTCCAGGTTCTTCTATCCTTTCCCCCATTCTTCCACTATGCTCCCTGCGCTCCGCCTATTGTTTGGCTGTGAGTCTCAGAATCTGGGTCAATCCTTTGCTGGATGAAGCCTCTAAGATGACAGCTATGCTAGATTCCCATCTGCAAGCCTAGCAGAGTGTTGTTAATAATGTCAGGGATTGGCTCTCTCCCGCGGAGTGGGTCTCAAGTTGAGCCAGGCATTGGTTGGACATTCCCTCAATCTCTGCTCTATCTTTATCCCTGCATATCTTGTAGGCGGGGTAAACTTTGGGTCTCAGTTTTTGTAGGTGGGGTGGTGTTTCCCTCTCTCCACTAGGAGTCCTGTTTAGTTAGTTACTTTTCTTGTTGCTGTAATCAAATGCTTGAGAATGAACAGCTTGAGGAAAGAGGACTCTATTCTGGCTCATACTTTCACAACCAGGAGACTTGGCTTCTGACATTCTCTCAGTGATGGCAGGAATTTGCAACATGGCTTATTAAATGCCACCAGGTAAGCAAGCAACCTCAGCTAGAACCTAAGCCCTGACCCCTATGGTGCCCTATCTGCCAGCTAGGCCCCATGCCCAAAGAGTTCTGTACTTCTACTAAGCATGTCACCAGCTGGGGACCAAGTGTTCAGATAATGAACCTGTGGGGGGGCAGTTCATAGTCAATCACTTGCTTAACAACTGAACCACTTGAAAAATTAATTTGGCTGAAGCTTCATTGGGATAAATTATTCCCTCTTGGGATTAAATTTCTAAATTTTATTACTCTTTCAGAACATTATATATTATGCAGAATGTGACATTTAGTCTTGTTCTGTGAATATCTACTCTATTCTTTTAACACAGCGGTGATGCCTTAAGGTTTATTAAAAAAAAATGCTTTTCAGTTTGGTTAACAGATGATCTATTTTTCCATTCTACCTTAGAAGCATGATAGTTAAAGTCTAGTTTTGATTAATTTTCTTTGTTGTTTATCCCGGCTTTACATGAACGTACAGTAACACGTGAAATAAAATGCGTTGAGATGTGCTATGGTTTTAATGTGCTCCTTAAGGGAGTCTGTTGCAAAGCCAATTCTCAGTGCATCAGTGTTCAGAGGTGAACTGCATGAGATATGATTATGCCATGAGAGCAGAATGAGTGATCAATTCTGTGACAGTGGGAGTAGGTTCAATTTAGAAAGTCAAACGATGGCACATACCTTTAATCCTAGCACTTGGGAGATAGTGGCAAAAATTGGACCAAGACAATATGGCAATATAAGTGGCACTCAGACTGCTTCCAAGCTGTGACTTTATCACTGTGATGTGTCGTGCCCCTAGAAGTAATGAGAAGTGTGTTGCCCTGTCACAATGACTTTACATTGGTACTTTATTATCAGGCAAAATCAGCCATAGATACATAAGTGAGTGGATGTTTCAATAAACTTCAATTCAAGCAGAAATACGAATTTCACATCATTTTAATGTGTCATGAAAAGTGATTCGGCTCTTTTCAGCCACTCTGAGATCACAGAATTTATGCAACAAATTTTGCATAAATTACCATAGATTACCAACCCATTTCTCTAAGGGGACTGCATTAGATTCTGTCTGGATATGTTCAAACCTGTAACTACATTGATCAGTCTGGGTTTTCTAAAGTAGGTAATAGCCAATTCCAGCTACCTTCAGATGAGTGTGGAGTTCGGGCTGGGGTCCTGAGGTCCTGTGAGGAAGCCTGTTTTCTCTGTCTGTGCTCTTCTGAGGTTTGGATGTAATTTTCCTGGCCTGCTTCAAGTGTTGAAGGTTTGCCTCTCCATCTGGGGGTGCTCAGGTGGAAAAAATTGCACAGTGGGGTCCAGTGGGGGGATGGCTAGGCTGCTGCTGCTGCTGGGGCTACCCTCAGAAAAGATTAAAATCCCATGAAACTGAGTCATTATAACAGAATGTGCCTGAGTCGGTCTGATTTCCCCGTTTCACTGTGACATCTCTTTCTCACATGTGGAGTCCCACCATGATGCCGTCTTCATGGTGCATCTCAGTCAGGGGCCACTGAACAAATAGCACTGCCCATGCCAGAACTCCTGGCCTTCCAAACTATGAACGCTTAAACCTTCTTTTCTGCCCAGATTCAGATGTTTTGTTGCAGCTGATATATTTTGTTTTTCACATGCAGCTGAGGTGAGGCTTTTACAGATTACTTTGTGTGTCATATTTTACCTAAAGTATGTTTACATGTTTGTAGCCTGCCTTTTCCTTTAAGCTCTCTTAATGCATAGGTCTCAGGGTTAGACAAAGAACCCTCTTCCATCACTCTAGTGCACACAAGCCAACTTATCTCTTGCTCCCCGAATGGCCATTACACCCGGGGAATCAACGGCTTTAACAGCTGCTAACTACGCTAATTAAAGAGCCATTTCCTCCCGGTTCTTTGGACCCATGTGGTTTTTCTTTGCTTTCTTTATACCAGGACTGTATATTTATGAAAAGATTGTAGTAGTTTTCCAACAGGTTAAGGACAGTTTGTAGCAGCAGGTGGGCTTTCAGAAATTCTGCGTTTAAGGAAGTGGATGTCCTCTTTTCCTCTTCCGTTTGCTACTGTTTTCTTTACCTTCTCAAACTGACATCTAATTTAAGCTTCCTATCTTTTTAGGCTGGCACAAAACGTTAACATTCGTCACTGTAAGTTACTTTTATCTTTCTGGTTTTTTTTTTTTTTTAATTTAAAGACAATGGTCCCGGGATCTTGTATGATGCTAAACTTTTGAGTGTGAATGAAACCCATTTAACTGTTGAGTCATCTGCTTCTCCTCGAACCAGGTTAGCCCAGAAAATTGGCCATTGTTGGCAACACGAGTCTTCAGATCCAGGGTCTCTCTGCAAAGGTGGTGGTGTCAAAATCCTTGCAAAGAGAGTCACTTCCTTACCGAAGGGCTTCACCTAGTGAAGGGACCGTGCCTGAGCAGCAGATCCCAGAGCTCCTCTGCATGTAGACCCATAGACAGTCTCTGTTTGTTATTCAATCCACTCTCCTAACCTCAGGAATTTCCTCCTTCCTGGGAAATTATATTCTTCTTATGATTCTGGCACAGATACCCTGTCTACCCCCTTAGTCTTAGGGCTTTACGGATTAGGGCTTTAGAAACAAAGACCTGAAAGACTGCCAGACATTTTCAGCATTTCCCCTGCTGTATTGCTCTCTTGTTCTTTCTCCTTCAGGCTGGTAATTGAAGGAGAAATGAGTCAGGAAGAAACCTAGTAATGTGCTAGTTTGTTTTTATTTTTAAAGACAAATATTTTTAGTGTATCTTCCTACATGTTTGGAAGGTGATGTTTCCAAAAGGTTGGTAGAGTGTCTGTAGAGCAATGGCCGTCAGGCAGGGAGGGAACGGAATGTCAGATACTCTCTGAGAGCAAAATCACCAGGACTGTTAACTGAGGATATGGTGTGTCCTCACGGGATAGAGAAAGTGACTTCCAGGGTTCTCTTGGTTCTGTTTCTTGAGCTGGGACCTTCTGGAGAGATAATGGCTTTGGGAAAAGTTTTCACATTCAAGTACTTCCCTACTTGAGTATATGGGCTCATGGCTTCCAGTGGGTAGAATGTATACAGGTTGAAGATTATTGCCCATCGCTAGTATCTAACACTATCTCTGTTCCTCTGCAAAGCAATTTAACTGAAGTGGACATTTCTTTGGCTTTTTAAAAAATTACCTTTACATTTTAAAAATTCATTATTCACTTTATATCCTGGTCATAGGCCCCCTCCCTCCTCTCCCTCCCCTCCCATTCTCCCTCCCTGTCTCCTCCCTCCCCTTCCACTACTCCCCAGAGAAGTGGACACCCCCACCCCCAGCATATCAAGGCACATCAGATCTGAGGGTATCCCCTTCCCCTGTGGCTCAGTGAGGCATCCCCACCAGGGGAAAGTGACAAAAGCAGGCAGTAAAGTCCAACACATAGGCAGGCCCACTTCCCTCACTAGGGTACCCATATATGACCCATATATCTGTGCAGAGGGCCCAGGTCCAGTCCATGCACAATCCTTGGCTAGAGCTCCAGTCTCCACAGGCTCCCCCTGGACCCTGGTTAGTTGGCTTCGTTGGTCTTCCCTTGGAGTTCCTGTCCCCTCTGAGTCCTCCATCCTTCCTCCCCACTCTTCCCTGAGATTCCCTGCACTTCACCCCACGTTTGGCTGTGGGTCTCCATACATGCTTCCATCTGCTGCATGGTGGAGCCACTCAGAGGGCAGCCATGCTAGGCTTCCATCCACAAACACAGCAGAGTATTGTCAGTAGTGCCAGGGGTTGGCTGTCTCCCATGGGTGGCTTTCAGGTTGGGCCAGGCAGCAGCTGAATATTTCCTCAATCTTGGATCCATCTCCTTTCCTGCATCCTTGCACATCTTGTAGGCAGGGCAAGTCCTGGGTCGAAGTTTCCGAGGGTGGGTTAGTGTCCCCCTCCTTCCAGTAGGCATCCTGTCTAGTTAAAGGGTGTCCCCTTCAGTCTCCATGACATCCCCACCCCTTGTCCTCTACCCACACCCACCCCTGCTACTAGGAGTCTCAGCTAGAGTCATTCCTATATCCTCCCTGGAGCCTACCCTGTTATAGGTCTCCAGCTTGTCACAGAGAAGCGCCCTCCCAAAGCCTCTTTTCTCTCTGTTAGACCTCCGTGGTCTGGCTCGCACTCACCCCAGGCCTGATATTGACTTTCATTTCTCTCCATGCTCTTTCTCTTTAACTATTTCTACTGTCTGTTCTGTTTCTACTTCTGAGTGAGATTTAAGCATCCTCCTTGTTACTTATCTTTTTTTGGGTCTGTGCATTGTTATATGGTTATCTTGTATTGTATGGCTAAAATCCACTTATATGTGAGTGCATACCTTGGGTGGCTTTTTGGGTCTGGGTTACCTCACTCAGGATAATCTTTTCTAGTTCCATCCGTCTGCCTGCAAATTGCAGATGATATAATAGTGACCCCCAAAATTCCACTGAGGAACTCCCACAGCTGATAAACACCTTCAACAAAGTGGCTGGATACAAGATTAACTTTAAAAAATCAGTAACCCTCCTGTATAAAACTAAAAAACAGCCCAAGAAATTAGGGAAGCTACACCCTTCACAATAGCCACAAGTAATATAAAATATCTTGGTGTAACTCTAACCAAGCAAGTCAAAGACATGTACGACAAGAACTTCAAGTCTCTAAAGAAAGAAATTGAAGAAGATATCAGAAGATGAAAATATGTCCCATGTTCACGGATCAGTAGGATTAACATAGTAAAAATGGCCATCTTATCAAAAGCAATCTACAGATTCAGTGCAATCCCCATCAAAATACTAACACAAACAATTCTTTATAGACCTTGAAAGAACAATTCTAAACTTCACATGGAAAACCAGAAAACCTAGAATAGTTAAAGCAACCGTATACAATAAAAGAACTTTCTGATTTCAAGCTATATACTACAGAGCAATAGTAATAAAAACTGCATGGCACTGGCATAGAAATAGACTGGTTGATCAATGGAATTGAATCAAAGACCCAGAAATAAACCCACACATCTATGCACACTTGATTTTTGACAAAGGAGCCAAAACCATACAATGGAAAAAAGAAAGCAACCTCAACAAATGTGCTGGTCTAACTGGATGTCTACACGTAGAAAAAATGCAAATGATCCATATTTATCACAAAATTCAAATCCAAGTGGATCAAAGACCTCAACATAAAACCAGACACACTAACTCTATTAGTAGAGAAAGTGGGAAAGAGCCTTGAACTCATAGGCACATGAGAAAATTTCCTGAACAGAACACCAACAGCTCAGACTCTTAAGATCAACAATTCATAAATCAGACCTCATGAAAGTGAAAATTTATTTGTCTTTTAACATGACTTTAAACTTGACTGATCTGCTTTCAGAGTCGTGTTTGGCAGAATCGTTTAGCTATTAAAACTATAAAAGAAATGACATTATTGTATCTTAGAATTCCCATGTCTGGCTGACTATTTGGTCAGAAATTTTAAAGTTTTTTCTTTTGTTAGGTTCTTATGTTTCAAGCCACAGGAACTGATTCTAGTTAATTCAAGCAAAGAAATGGATTCTTCTGCATGATGCAAGCGACTCAAAACTCAAGGAGAAGTTAAATATCAGAGTTCCAGTGTAACAGGAGCTAAAGGACCATTTCTTTAACATTTCTACAGGATGTCAAAAAGGAATCCTCTCCCTCCATCCATTAGATGGGTCATTAGAATTTAAAAGTTATATAATGAGCTTTTTTAAAAAAAATAATTAAAAAAATTACATTTAGTGTGGTGTGTGTGTGTGTGTGTGTGTGTGTGTGTGTGTGTGTGTGTGATGTGTGTTTATCCCACAGGGTAAGTGTGGACTAGTCAGTTCTGTCTTTCTACTATCTATGTCCTAGGTTTAAACTCGAGCCGTCAGGCTTGGTGGAAAGTACTTTTACCCACTGAGACCTCTCTCTCTTTCCTTCACCCCAAAGAGAAGCAGCTTGTTGAGTAACAACTGGATGCCATCAGTGTGGTTCACCCCAACCTCAGGATGCAGCCTCTTTTGAAGTCATGACCATCCAAACAGAACACATGATCTTACGTCTCTATAGTCATTTTTTAATTTTTTATTAATATTTTTTATTAATTCATTCATACTACATCTCAATTGTTATCCCATCCCTTGTATCCTCCCATTCCTCCCTCCCTCCCACTTTCCCTCTACTCCACTCCCCTATGACTGTGACTGAGGGGGACCTCCTCCCCCTGTATATGCTCATAGGGTATCAAGTCTCTTCTTGGTAGCCTGTAATCCTTCCTTTGAGTGCCACCAGGTCTCTCCATCAAGGGAACGTACTTCATACGGAATAACAAAGAAAACCCAGAATAGCTAAAACAATCTTATACAATAAAAGATCCTCAGGAGGAATCTCCATTCCTGACCTCAAGCTGTACTATAGAGCAATAGTAATCAAAACAGCTTGATACTGGCAGAGCAATAGGCTGGTTGATCAATGGACTCAAATCGAAGACCGAGAAATGAATCCATGCACATATAGTCACTTGATTTTTGACAAAGAAGCCAAATCTATTCAATGCAAAAAGGATAGCATCTTCAATGAATGGTGCTGGTCCAACTGGATGTCTATGTGTAGAAAAATGCAATTAGACCTGTCTTTGTCACCATGCACAAGACTCAAGTCTATAGTCTTTCTACAGAAAAAAAATTCCTACAACACTTTGGCTCTAACTTAGTAACGTGTCATTTGTCTGTATGGAATCTAAAGCCATGCAGTTATTGGGTTAGCCCATCTGCCCTGGGCTACCAGCAGCTATTACATGGGACCATGCTGATTGTTCAGGGGAGCAGAAGCAGTTGGCAGAGGCTCCAGCATCCCAGATCCAGCTGCACCTCACACTCACCAGGCCAAAGCACCCCTCTAAGAATGTAACTCTCATTAAGTAGGAATATTTCCTCTCATGTAACACATCAAAGAAGAGCCCATGATTTTTAATACATTCATTTTAATGGTTATGTACAATTTTTTTTCTGTTTTCATTACTTGTCAGTTGGATATATACTTGCTATTATATCGATAGTGTTTTGTTTTTATGAAACATCTAGAGAGATTGGTTAGTGATCCTTGCTTACAGAGGCAATAAGAATTCACTCAAATTAAAAATCTTGAAATTATGTGTACTGTTTGATGCTAATAAAAAAGATAGAGATGCCCCTTCATTCTATTTTATCTCTATTTTAAAATATTTTAAGGCTACTTACAGGCATGCATTCATGCTACCTTCTATTACAATGCTGATAATAAGTAAGGGCAGGTTTGGGGTTTAGAAAAGAATGTTGCCAGTCAAGGCAAATATTATACACTATTTAATAATGCCGTATGACACATGGGAAATCTATGAAGCTTTCGGGAAGCTAAAAAGAGCTTTGTGAACATTAGTCTTAATAATTCAAACATCCTTATTAGGTCCGTGAGTTCTTAGTCAAAATGAAGCAGAAATCTGTCTAATCAATGAGCCACGTGAGACTGGTACATTTCAGTGGAGGGTTTATTTTGTCTGCATTGGCTTGTTATGTGTTGTGGCTAATTGTGGTAGCAATCTACTAAAAGTCTGGGCTCTTCATAGTATTTGTGGTATTGTCACTTGGGGGGCAGTGTCTGGATAAGCATCCCATTTCTCATCCCCTTGCTCTTGCTCCTAGTATGCCAAATGTTTCCCTTTAAATGATGTGTAAGAAATTACCTGCATCCCTTCCAGGCTGGTCCTGAGAAGATGCAAGCATCTTCTGCCATCCCTTCCCTCCCCGTGGTAGAGAAGACTGGAGTTGACCTGGGGGTGGAGGAGAGCCCTTCTCCACTGGGAACACCTGCACTAAATTACCATATGACCAAGCAACCAATGTCTGTTGTACTATGCCATTGAAACTTCAGGTTTTGTTATTGAAGCTAACGGTACTCTGATTAATATAATATCAATATGTCCCGTTTTTTTTTTTTTTTTTTTTTTTTTGTCAACCTGACACAAATTTTGACATATTTGAGGAAGGGGCCCAGCTCACTGTGGGCAGGGTCACCCCTGAGCAGATGCTCCTGGTTGTAGAAGAGAGCAGGCAGAGCAGAGCCTGCCAGCCAGCAATCAGCACTCTCCGTGGCTTCTGCTTTGGTTCCTGCCTCCGGGTTCTTGCCTTGCTTTGAGTTTTTGCCCTGGCTTCCTCCAGGATAAAATGATGCCACGTGACCTGAAAGTTGGAAGATGAAATAAACTCTTTCCTCCCTAAGTTGCTTTTGGTCATGGTGGTTCATCACAGCAGTGGAAGCTCTAAGTAAGATATTACCAAATAATACTTACACGCAATCCTCTTCTTTAGTCGAACTTTATCCATACCTGTTCCCCTTTTTTTTATCATCCACTTACTCAACAAATATAAATAAAGTATCTATGATGTGCCAGGCACTGTGATTCCCATACAGTAGTGAACAGACGTGGGGGATATTCTATGTTTTTGTAGTGGAAGGGGTCCTCTTATTGGAATGGATGAGGAGAAGTTTTGGGTAAGAAAGACAGTGAGTGAGTGAAAGCAGTACAAGAATCTTCATCCACTCTAGGCAACCAAGAAGCACTTTCTGTGAAAGGACCCTTGTACTGAAACTACAAGTTGAGTAGATATGGGCCAGAGAAAGGCTGAGGGAGAAGGAGAGGTCGCTGCGTGTGTAGAAGGCCCGGGACTACAGACAGTGTGGGCATTCACAAGGCAATGGCTAATGTCCTGGCTCCTTTGCAGCAGCGTCCTTTAGTGGACAAGCAAATGTGAACACTACCATGTGTAGAAGTGTACAGCATAGTGGTATTTCCAGCCCAGGCCTCAGCTTCTGTGCATTCTAGAATGTGGCTAATGAGAGGGCTCGGATGGACTGATTAGCTGCGCCTTTCTTTGAAAGCCATCCCAGAGTCGTGTCAGGCTGGTGGCAGCTAATAATGAGCAGATGCGTAGCATCTGCCCTTTACTGGGGTGGCAGTGCTGATGTCTGAGTCTCTGATGGGATCAGTTTTACACATTCCATCCTCTGGTTTTTTCTACACGAATTTACACCCAAACCAGAGACCAAATTTTGATTATATTCATCATCCCTTCCTGTTGCCCACCCTTCCTTTTCTTTCCCTCTTTACTCTTTACCTTCTGAAAGACAGTTTCAGAGTTTCTTTAAGAGTAAATGAATATAGGAAAAAATATGTTGAACTACCGTATCATACATTTATTGGGAATAGTAAAAAAAAAAAAAAAAAAAAAAATAATGAGCAATAATTTGGGGAGGGATCTGTGAATGGCTGTGTTGTAGAATTATTTAGTACTAAGCAAATGTTCTCCTTAAGATTGTAGGAGCCAGAGGGGTCAAGGACCCCACAAGAACATGGCCCACAGATTTAACTAAGCAGGACTTGTAGGGGCTCACAGAGATTGAAGGGGCAATCGGGGAGTCTGTATGGGTCTGCTCTAGGACCTCTGAATATATGTTATGGTTGTATAGTTTGGTGTTCTTGTGGAACTCCTAACAGTGGGGCTGGGGGTTGCCTCTGACTCTGTTGCCTGGTCTTGGGACCATTTTCCTCCTACTGGGTTGCCTTGTTCAGCCTGCGTATGATGGCGATGTACCTAGTCTCATTGTAACTGTGTTCGGTTGATATACCTGGAAGGCCTGCTCTTTTCAGAAGGAAAAGAGAGGAGGGGAACTAGTGGAGGGGGAAAGGGGGGTCTAGGAGGAGTGGAGCGAGGGGAAACTGTAGTTGGGATATAATATATGAGAGAAGACTAAAAAATTCTTTTAAAATTTAAGTCGGCATACAACATAGGTACTTGTGTGTACATGTTTATTGGGACTGCTCACAATGGCCAAGTGATGGGAATCAGTGAATAAACGTAAAGAAAATGAGGTATATGTACACAACATATTTTATTTGGCCATAAAGAATGGATGAAATGATATCACCTGCAGGAAAACAGATGAGACTGAAGGCCATCATGGCAAGTGAAATAAACCTGGCTTGGAAAGACAAACACACTTTCTCTCATTTGTGGAATTTAAATTTTAAGAATAAAAATAAAACCTGATGGTGGAAGAGGGATTTGTCAGGGGAAGAGGAACAGAAAGTGGAGGGGAACAAGATGGCATGTTGGGGAGGTGAATAGTACATCTTAAAGTACATGACACACACATGCATGAAGACGTCGTAATGAAACTCATACAATGAAATATTCCCCTTTAGACACATTAGACATTTAGCACATTTCCCTTTAGACGTCTTTCCTCCTCACTTCTGTTCCCTTCGTCATCAAATGGACACACCTTGCCAGGTGTGAGAGGGGCACAGCTTCAGAGGGCACTAGGTCACGTGAGAGCTTTAAAACTCATCATAAACTTGCATAAGGGGAAACTATCAAATCAAATTTTGGGTGCTAGAGGAGTCTTTTGATGCCACCAATATTCAGCTCTTGCCTTTGTTATAAATGGGTGAAGACCGTCTGTTTAGATATGGTTTCACCCTTCTGTTTGTCTTTTACTTGATTTGCTTCGTAAGCGTGTGTTTTCTTTTTGATTGGTACAGGATTAGTTGTCTATATTTATGGGGTATGGCGTGCTATTTGAAAATATAAGGATGTGTAGTAAACAAAGCTGGGTAATCAGCACGTATAGAACCTTAAACATGTGTCACTCTCAGTGTGACTAACATTCAAACTCCCTTTACTAATTACTTCAAAATGCACAAGTGACTGCTGTCAATCATGGCTGTCCTGTGTTCTAAAACATGAGATGTTGCCCCTCCTGTCCAGCTGCATCTCTGAGCCCATTAACCACCCTCTTCCCACCTTTATCTCCTCCACATTCTCTCCACTAATCTCCCCTCTAGTTCTGTGAGATCAAAGCCTTCAGTATTTGCATATGAGTGGGAACCTGTAGGATTTGTCTGTCTATTCTTGGTTTAATTCACTTAACATTCTGTTCTCTCGGTCAGGCTGTGTTGCTGCAATAATAATAACAATGTTTTTATTATTTAACAATAATACTTTTTTATTGCTGAGTCAAATTCCATTGCGTATACACTTGTATATAGTTCTCCTTTTAATGTAGTAGCTATGGTTAGAAAAGGCCTATATGTGTAGGGGCTGGAGAGACGACTCATTGGTTTAAAGCACTTGTTGCTTTTGCAGGGAACCTGGCTTTAGCTTGCCACGCCCACAGGAAAGAGCATGACCACAACTCTAGATCCAGAGTATCTCTGTCCTCTTCTGGCCTCCATGGGCACTGCATGCATGTGTGCAGTGAACATACATGTAAGCTAGACCACTTGTGCAGAGAAAAACAATATTTGAAGAAAGAAGATTGCTTGCTTGCGAGGCCAGGTGGCACAGGTTGTAAGTACAGCTACTTGGCGGTCTGAGACTGGAAAATTGGAAGTACAAGGCTTATCTGGATTATACAATGAGCACAAGGCTAGCTTAGGCAACTCAGTGAGACCCTGACTCAATATAAAAAGTTAGAGAGAGAGAGAGAGAGAGAGAGAGAGAGAGAGAGAGAGAGAGAGAGAGAGAGAGAGAGAGAGAGAGAAAGAGAGAGAGAGAAGGAGAGGGAGAGACAGAGAGACAGAGAGAGACAGAGACAGAGACACAGAGATAAAGAGAGAGAGAGACAGAGAGAAGGAGGGAGGGAGAGAGACAGAGAGAGATACAGAAAGAGACAGAGAGACAGAGAGACACAGAGAGAGACAGAGAGACAGAGAGAATGGGTGGGAGTGGGGAGAAAGAGCAAGCTGAAGTTATACTTCAGTGGCAGAGTACCGAGGCCCAGGATTTAATCCCCATAACTTCCAAAGGGGAAAAAAGATTTCACTTTGAGGAGTTACATAGACCAATAATACAGCAACTCCTCGGATGTAACATTCACACTGAAACCAGGTCTTCCATCCCAATAGAAAAATTTCTCTTGCTATATTTAACTATTTAAACCACATAGACCTTCACAGTGGAACTTTCTATTATTTAAGGGCATGATGTCATGTTTATATTTATAAGTCTATTTACTTGGAGAACTGGTTGGTTATAAGTAAAAGTCATCATTAATGGTTCATTTGAAAAGAAATAATATTTTTTTTTTTTGGTATTTTTGATACAGGGTATCTACATGTAGCCTTGGCTGTCCTGGAACTTTCTCTATAGGCCAGGCTAGCCTTGAAATCAGAGGTCTGCCTGACTGTGCTTTCCAAGTGCTGGGATAAAAGGTGTGTGCCACTGTGTCTGACATCAAGAAATGATTCATTAATCAAAAACACTTTTCTGCAGATGAGAAATGATGTCAGCATGGTTCCAATCTGAATTATGTTCTAAACTTAAGCATATTAATGAGGTTTTATTACATTAAAATTATTTTTGCTCTAACCACCTCAGATTTTGGCAATCATAGCAAGAGTTTTTTTTTTTTTTTAATTAGAAGCTTGACTTGATAAAAGTCATGTCAGATAAACATGATTTCCTACCAACAAATATGTTTTGTTGTTACTGTTGTTGTTTAACAGAACAAGTAGCTACACACATGCCAAGATTGGGATGTTCCTTTAAAAATCCCATTTCCTTCCTGTTCTAACACTCAACAGACTGGCTTCTCTGCTCAAATGTGGTATTTATGCCACCCACAAAGTACTTTTTACTGAAAGTCAGGAGCTGTACAAACACACACACACACACACACACACACACACACACACACACACACACACACACTCTGAATGTGCACAGAAATAATGGCCAAATCATATATGACAACAGAGCTCTGGCCTCCGATCTCTGTGGCAACCAGTCCAAAGTAATGAAGACCTATTTGATCAGTTAGAGTTAGCTACTTTAGTTTTGCCTCAAACACAAAGTTACCATCTACCAAGTAAAGCCAGTTTGCATCCCTAAGTAATTACACCAATGCCTTCTACCTAGTTAGGTTTTCTCAAGGTTCCCTGTCCAGATGCTTTCCAGAAAGATCATACCTGAAGCTTTCTCTCTGTTTCTCACTATATAAGGTTCCTAGTGCAGGGCCTGTCTGTGGGGCTGAGCCAATGCAGGTGACAATGTCCATTCCTTTGAGTATGTAGCTCCTGTTCATTAGTATCTGGATGGCCTTTGGTTATTTGTGTTTTCCTTGACATTTCACGAAGATACACCATGTACTTTGCAGTGCTGGGGACCAAGCATCAGCCACATGCAGTGCCCACATAGGCTCCTGTGTCTGGAAACTTACATGGCTTGGCACGTCCACACCAGCTCTGTGACACCAGGTCTGGAACTCTTTACATTCTGTCTTTAGATATTTATTCAAAATTTTATATATAGTTTTTTTTTTTTAAAAACTCACTTTGAATTGTTTTGTATTTTTGGTAGACCTGACCATCCTTTTTCATTTTTAAAATGTGAATTTGCTATTTTGAATATATGTTGTAGTCAGGTGTGCATGGTGCATGTTCATATATATATATATATATATATTATATATATATATATTATATATATATATATATATATTCATACACACACGTCTTGTGTGAAGAACATAAGTTGACAATGCAGGTATATTCCTCTGTTTCTACCTTATTTTTAAAAATTTAATCATTTTAATTTCATATATATATATATATTAAATCATAAGATAAGGGGAGTGTTTAACCCCAAAGCTTAAATACTTGTTCATTAGAATCTCACAGGCAATTCCAGACCGCACTTTGCAAATCCAGATTTCTTTTAAATTCTTCAAATTTCCTTAGACCTTGTGCTTAAACTACTGTATCCAAAATGCACATGAGTATGTATTTGCTGATAAGTGTCTTCTTAAATCTATTATCAGTGAAAGACTAGGAAAAATGCATTAAATGTAAATATACCGTGTTCATTACTTTACAGTATATATATATATATATAATTATACATATTTTGTTATATATGAACACACTATATATGTGTATATATATAACACAAATTGTGTGTTTATATGTAACAATAACTATATATATATATATATATATATATATATATAAATCACAAATACCTAATACAATCAACTTTCAAAGAAAAATGGGCTATTTTGGTTCATAGTCTGGGAGGTTTCAGTTCATGGCTGGTTGCCCATCATTATTCAACTCATAGCCAAGAAGAGAGAGGAAGAGGGGCAGGAGGAGATGAGAGGGGAGAAGGACCAGGGTCCCATTACTGATTTCTTTTAAGGTCACACTTTCAGTAAACCAAAGAACTCACAGTGGGCCATGGCTCTTCAGGATTCTATAACCCCTCTGTGGTACCAAGCAGTTAGCATGTGTATTTGTACTCTGGACTTACTTTACATGGGTACTATCGATACAGCTTTTGAAGCAGTGACTTGGGGTTACTTTAGAAACAGGGGTTCTCACTACCACTGACACCCCCCCCTCCACACACATATAAAAGATGAACACCAAGCTAAGGAACTTCAAATGCATGACTGCTTCCTAGAGATGTGGCTACTGAAAAAGTTAAGGAACTGATGGCCATAAGAGACAGTGAAGTCGATGTTCTGGTAGGCTGTTCTGTCCAACTGAAAGTATGACTTTAACTAGCTGACCCCCACACAGGAAGATTCCCTATGAATTCAAAGGGATCATTAGGAAGCAGCAACTCTGGAAAAGTAAGAGTGGAAATGATCTCTCTTGACCTTTCTGTCATATCACCCCTGGAACTCTCCAAGTAGCATTTTGGTTAAAAGATCTCAGGTGGGAATTCATCCCACCTCAGCACAGCAAGCTGATTGCAATACCTAAGTCAACACAGGTAGGAAAGGTGGTGTAGCTGAGCCAGAATTCCTGAGGGATTTCTGCTTTGTTTTTCACAACTTGTTTATACACTCTTTTTTCCCGTTGTTCATTACTCCTTTGTTGTGCTTCTTCTACCCTATCTTCTTCCTTCCTTCCTTCCTTCCTTCTTCCCAAGGACACTTTTTAGATTAGAATACAGTCATTCTCTTTTATGACACTGTTCTAAAGAGTAGTCATTGCCCCATTTATTGACTGCTGGACAGTCCACCATGGGTCCCCACAGAAAACTTCCAGCACAAATTCTGGTTTGATGAAGTGGGAACGTGGGAACTATAGTTTATGGTGTTTCCACCTGTACCGTGTGACCCATGACTTGAAACGAGACTGTCTAACGAATGATAAGAACCTAAGTTATTCCAAGTTTTAATAACCTTAGTAGGTTGTTCAAGTACTTAGGCAGTGAGCCAAGGACTTGTAACCTATAAAAGTCATAAAGACTCAAATCATGTAACACATCTGCTGTAAGGTTTTGATTCTGACCTTAAGCCATGAATGACTCCTTTCTTCTTGCTTCCCCATGGTACCTCTACTAGAAACCATTGCCTTTGTATGCAGTGTTTGAGTCTGTTTTTCTCAGACAAGTCCTTCCTGCATCTTGGAAATAGTATCCTGAGACATGTCTGAACATAAAGGCCCAAGTTCTGTAAAACACCAGGACTTGATATTCTGACTCAGTCACCAGCTCCACAACATTTCCTTTGATTAGTTAGTGTTTTTACGTGTAGACATTTCTGACTCATTGTTTATGTGAACAATTGGAGCCTTGTTCTCACCTGTGGGAATCACGCAACTAGAAAAGACCGCCATAAACTTCTGCTAACATTGGCAGACATTTTTAAAAATTTATTCTTGTTACATCTCAATGGTTATCCCATCCCTTGTATCCTCCCATTCTTCCCTCTCTCCCATTTTCCCATTATTCCCCTCCCCTATGACTGTTCCTGAGGGGGATTACCTCCCCCTGTATATGCTCATGGGTATCAAGTCTCTTCTTGGTAACCTGCTGTCCTTCCTCTGAATGCCACCAGGTCTCCCCCTCCAGGGGACATGGTCAAATGTGAGGCACCAGAGTACGTGAGAAAGTCATATCCCACTCTCCACTCAACTGTGGAGAATGTTCTGGCCATTGGCTAGATCTGGGTAGGGGTTTAAAGTTTACTGCCTGTATTATCCTTGGCTGGTGCCTTAGTTTGAGCAGGACCCCTGGGCCCAAATCTGCCTATCATAATGTTCTACTTGTAGGTTTCTAGGACCCTCTGGATCCTTCTACTTTGCTATTCTCCCATGCTTCTCTCATTTAGAGTCCCAATAGGATGTCCTCCCCTCTGTCCCAGTTTCCTGGTAAGTGAAGGCTTTCGTGGGACATGCCCCTTGGGCTAGTATGCAGATATAAGTGAGTATATACCATTTGAGTCTTTCTGCTTTTGGGTTAACTCACTCATTATGATCATTTCTAGCTCAATCCATTTATCCACAAATTTTGGGAATTCCTTGTTTTTAATAGCTGAGTAGTATTCCATAGTGTATATGTACCACAGTTTCTTTATCCATTCTTCTACTGATGGACACTTAGGCTGTTTCCATGTTCTGGCTATTATGTATAGAGCAGCTATGAACATGGTTGAGCAAATTTTCTTGTTGTGTGCTGGAGTATCTTCTGGGTATATTCCAAGGAGTGGAATAGCTGGGTCTTGAGGAAGCCCTATTCCCAGTTTTCTGAGATAACACCAGATAGATTTCCAAAGTGGCTGTACTAGTTTGCATTCCCACCAGCAATGAAGGAGTGTTCCTCTCTCTCCACATCCTCGCCAGTATGTGGTGTCGCTTGAAGTTTTGATCTTAGCCATTCTGATGGGTGTAAGATGGAATCTCAGAGTTGTTTTGATTTGCATTTCCCTGATGACTAAGGAGGTTGAGCATTTCTTTAAGTGTTTCTCAGCCATTGATACTCCTCTGTTGAGAATTCTCTGTTTAGTTCCAAGCCCCATTTCTCAATTGGGTTATTCGGTTTGGTGGTGTTTAATTTCTTGAGTTCTTTATATATTTTGGATATTAGACCTTTGTCAGATGTAGGGTTGGTGAAGATTTTTTCCCAGTCTGTAGGCTGTTGTTTTGTTCTCTTGACAGTGTCTCCTGCCTTACAGAAGCTTCTCAGCCTCATGAGGTCCCATTTATTAATGGTTGACATTAAGGCCTGGGCCGTTGGTGTTCTGTTTAGGAAGTTGTCTCCTGTTTGGCAGACATTTTTAAAGGCATCACCTCTGTTTCAGTGGAACACAGATCAGTTTCACCTTCTTGGCATGGACATTGGTGAATGATCACTCTCGATTTCTTCTGGCTGATCATGGTGGTATCTGTGCCATTATTAATTTTTTTTTGTTTAACTGACAACAATAAAACAGTTCAGGTAGAACAGGTTGTGTATACACAAGAAAAAGGCAACTCATTTCTCAAAGCTTGGTCCTCATGCCCTAGATCTTCATCACTATGACAAAATAACTCAGATAATCAACTGAAAATGAAGAATTATCCATTTGGCTCATGGTTTCAGAAGTTTTGGTTCCTAGTGATTGAGCCTGCTTTAGGTTGGTGATAGCGTAGTGCTCTATGGCTGATGTGCTTTGCAGAAGAGACCTGTCCAGGTCATGGTGCTAAGAAGAAGGAGGGGGGAGAGGAGGAAGAGCAAAAGGAGGAGAGGAAGACAAGGAGGGGGGAGAGGAAGAGAAGGAGGAGGGGGAGAGGAAGACAAGGAGGTGGCAGAGGAAGAGAAGGGAGGAGGAAGAGAAGGAGGGGGAGAGGAAGAGAAGGAGGGGGGAGAGGAAGACAAGAAGGGAGGAGAGGAAGACAAGGAAGGGGAGAGGAAGACAAGGAGGGGGGAGAGGAAAACAAGGAGGGGGCTAGAGGAAGACAAGGAGGGGGGAGAGGAAGAGAAGGAGGAGGAGGAGGAAGACAAGGAGGGAGAGAGGGAGAGGAAGACAAGGAGGGGGGAGAGGAAGACAAGGAGGGGGAGAGGAAGACAAGGAGGGGGGAGCAGAAGACAAGGAGGGGGGAGAGGAAGACAAGGAGGAGGGAGAGGAAGACAAGGAGGGAGAGGAAGACAAGGAGGGGGGAGAGGAAGACAAGGAGGGGGAGAGGAAGAGAAGGAGGGGGGAGAGGAAGACAAGGAGGAGGGAGAGGAAGACAAGGAGCGGGGAGAGGAAGACAAGGAGGGGGGAGAGGAAGAGAAGGAGGGGAGAGGAAGAGAAGGAGGGGGTGGGAGAAGAAAACCCAAGTTATTCTAAGTTTTTAACAAAAAATATTTATCAACATCTCCTTTAGGCCATAACTCCCACTGACCTAGCATGCTTCCATCAGGCTCCACCTCTTAAAGGTTCTACCATCTTCTAAAAGCCCAGTGGCTGGGGACCAAGCATACAGAATGCATGGGCTTTGGGCAAAATTCAATTTCCAAACTCTAACACCCAAATCAATTATTCTGGGTTTGTCAACTGGACTTTCCTGGGTCCATGTATCTTATAGGAACTGCTTTGCTTTTCCTTTTGGTTTTGTCACTTTGGTCATTATCTCCATCTTTATGTTTTGCTCTGCGGAGCTCTTCTCTCCTCAGATTTCCACAATGGTGATGACAAACAGTTGAAAGTGATTTCACATGGCGCTGACTACAAGGGGAATGTACACTCTCTAAAGCAATCTAAGTACCTCTAGCTGTCTGTGATTATATCAAACTTTACAAGAAGAGCAATGATGAAAACAGTGGAGACTCTGGAACTGAATATACAGCCAGACTGTAGCCAGGCAGGAGAACTCTGAGCCACAGCCTCTGCAGCAGCAGCCAAGGAAACCAAACCACAACCTCTGCTGTCGTTGTGCCACAATGGGAAGAGGATAGTCAATACTAAAAGCTTCTCTCCTTTTTCCCTCTTTGCTTTCGATTCAGGATCAAGCAATGATAGACACAGACTCATTGCATGCTGGTGACATGAGCTTAGTCATCCCTCCTCCAGGCTCCCAGTGCTTACTGTTTTAACCAGATCCTACCTGACCATCAAGAGCCCCCACTTCCCTGCTTATTTTTGAGCCTCTGCTAAATGGGCCGAAGGTGTTGGTGGCTCTTCCCTGTGACAACAGTGAGTGATTTACCTTAATTAGTCCCCATCTCAGCTGTCTTCATTTATTTCTACAGCTTCCAGAAGTGGCTTAGCCTTGTTTTACGATGTCCCTAACAATAGACATAAAGGCAGGAAAAATCATAAAAGCACCCTCAAACATGAAAGGTGACTTGAGATAGTAAAGAAAGACCTCTTTGTTAAAGTGAAAGAAAACAAATAGCTTCTGAAAAATTGCCTAGAAGTATTCTGGAAAATATGAAAGGGAGGAAAATAAATGATTTGTTTGGCTTTATAAAGTGATTTGATGGGCTGTGAAGAATCCTTAGTTTTTACAATAAGAAAGAAGAAAAATGCTCACCACTTTATGTTTGAGAGCAATCTGTGAGCTCTCAAAGCACTTTGAAAAAAAATCATCCAGTGTCAAGGATCAAAAAATCCTTTTCAAAAATAAAAAATGAGAGTACAGTTCATCTTTCAAGAAGAATAACATAAATTATTTTTGTACATCCCTATTAGCTATTGAAGTAATTATTCTGGTATAATGAGGCCAGTCTGTATGGCAGTCTTCTATATATTATTCATGCTATGTCAACTCCTAACAATAGAAAGCTCAGTGAGGAGTCACTGGCTTTCAAATTGGACGTGCCTCTTCCTGCTACACACAGAATGCTGGTGCTAAGTTACATGTTTATATGGTGTGAGTTTATGGCTGGGAGCAATTCCTCCCCTGACCCACGGGCAATGCTTTTTATTGTCTTGGGTCTATTCTTTCTGCCTTGTTTCTACAAAGGAACACTACCTAAGAATCATTGTCATCGTCTTCATTTATCTGCTGTTGTGTGGAAGAATTGCTTTAATATTAAAACCTGCCCTTTAATTCTTAAGAGCCAAGTTTCTTGCTTTAGATTTCATCAGAAAAGTTTTTTCCTCCTTTGGTGAAAAATGACTTAGGCCACCATATGAATGTGGTGGCTTGAACAAGAATGGTCATCATGGAGTGACACTACTTGAGAGAGATTAGAAGGGGTGGTCTTATTGGAGTAGGTGTGGCCTTGTTGGGGGAAGTGTGTCACTGGGGCTGTGCTTCTGAGTTCCAAAAGCCCAAGCCAGTCCCAGTGCCTCCCTCTTCCTGCTGCCTGAGGATTTGAATGTAGAGGTCTCATCTCTTTCTCCTACACCATGTCTACCTAAGTGGTGCCATGCTTCCTGCCGTGATAGCAATAGATTAAACCTCTGAAATTGTAAGTCAGCCCCAATTAAATGCTTTCCTTTATAAGAGTTGCTATGTTCGTGGTGTCTCTTTAGAACAATAAAACACTAAGACTATATAAAAAAAATGCAAGTTGCTGTAGATGATCTGACCTTTTCTTTCCTCTCTCTTTTAAAAATTTATTATATTTTATTCAGATTACATCGATTGTTATCCCCTTGCTTGTATCTTTCTGTTCCTACCCTCCCTCCCTCCATTTTCTCCCCTATCCTCCCCCCCAAGACCTCTGACTGAAGGGGACCTTCTCCCCCACCACATGACCACAGCCTATCAGTTCTCTTTCGGACATCCTGCATTTTCTTCTGTGTGCCCTCAGAAGGGGAAGTGATCAAATTGGGGGGCACCAGAGCTCATGTCAGAGGCAGTCCCCACTCTCCTCACAACCATGGAGAATGAGCTGTCCATTGGCTAGATCTGAACAGGGGGTCTAGGTTTACTACATGCATTGTCCTTGGCTGGTGCAACAGTTTGTGCATGCCCCGCCCCCCGGGGTCCAGATCTGCCAGCCTTGATGGGCTCCTTGCAGGCATCTGAACCCGCTGGGTCCTTCCATCCAAACCCCCATTCTTCCATACCACTCTCAGCGCTCCACACAGAGTCCAACAGCAAGTCCCAGCATCTGTCCTGCTCTCCTGCTGGGTAGAGTCTCTCAGAGGACGTCTATGTTGGGCTAATATCCACTTATATTGAAAACGATAGCAGACATGTGTCAAGGTTGTTTTTGTTTATATGTTTTAAGGCAAAGACGTGTATAATAAAATAAAATACCACGAGGACTTTACATTCCAGAAGCTTGGCAGAGGGTCCTCTTAACCTGGCCTTTTCTTCATGGCCTTGTTTTCCAAAGTGACAGCTCTGGAGCGGGACACAGGACTTGGGGATCACTGCTGGCTTGTTGGATATTGTAGATGAATTGTCTCTGATGTTTTTCCCTCTAGGGTTTCTGTTGTGTGTGAGTGCTGCTGCTGTCGGCCACCAGAGAAACAGAAATCAATTGCCTGAGGTGCCCTGTACGCTGCTCATACTAAGCTCATCTGCCAGGCTGACAGTTCTTTGATAATCCCTGTACCATCCCTATGTTTTTTCAAAAGCACTTCATCTCCCCTCTGCTTTACTTTCTCTCATTAGTCACACACCCCGATTTGTTATTCACACTTTTCAGAGCCAGGTGTGATATGTAAATATGAGAGTCCCTTCCCTGTCACAGGTCTTGGAGTGTAAAATGCAAGATTACCCCACTTGGTTCCCCCATTTACGGTTTTTCTTCTTAATACTTTTGTAATACAACCAAGAAAAGGCCTAATTTTTTTTTTTCTGATAAAATAGAACCTTTTTGTTTACACAATTTTAGCCATGTATCTTAAAAAAAATCTTATTGGTCACTCACTATGTGTACATAACGTACTAAGGGTGAAAAAATGTTTGAGATGTGGCCTTATTCTTGGCATGAAGAATTCATGATGAACTAGTGGAGATTAACATGCATAAATCAAATGGCAGTTCAGATGCTCTTTCCTTAAACATTTAAGTGAAGTTACTAAAAAAAAAAAAAAAAAAAAAAAAAAAAAAAAAAAAAAATTGGGTGTGGCAGGCCAGGAGAGGCCATTGTCCTCATCGAGGTTTTGTTATGGCTCTTACTTTAGGTTCCATGGGCTTGCAGTCTTAGAGTCACCTCACTCTTATTTCCTGGTGATGCTAAACTCTTGATTTTGAGTCTTACCCCTCATGAGTATTCTATTTCCTATGGTCTGCATAGACCCGGGTGTGGGGTTAGGTGTCCTGTCCTGGATTTCCTATCAGACAAACATGTGTATGGCACCCACGTGATTAAAGAGCTGTGAGTAACAGATGATAAAGGACCACAGAGGAAATAATTAGCTGTGGATGTTACCCAGTCTCTTTCTCCATTACTGGGGGCAGTCAGCTTTACTCCTCTCATCCCTAGCTGGGGAAGCTGTTTGGTTATTGGCTGGGTCTACTCTTCTCTTCTATTTTTCCTTTGATCTATCTGGGCCCAGTCTCCCAAATCCCTACTTATTTTGAAGGCAAAGTAACTTTATTCCCTCTTTGCTCCACTGAACTGTTTGAACTCATTCTCTTTCCTCTTAAAAACAGCTTTATTCAGTAGAAGACTTTGTGCTCACCAGAGACATTTTTACCTCTCTCTTTGGGCCGAAAGTGGAGACATGGCTCCAGTCAATGTCAACTTTAAATAGCACTGCAGTCCTGCCCTCCATTACATGTGTAAATGATACCCTGCTCCAGCAGTCACTATGGAGACCTCATCAGAGCATGCCATGTGCTTTGACAGTTCAGAGAAGATGCCTGAGAAGTCTGGAATGCTTCAGCACATGATTTGAATTGGTTTAAGAGTAGGCGGATGCATTTACCTGTCAGAAAATTGCTGGTGTGTGTGTGTGTGTGTGTGTGTGTGTGTGTGTGTGTGTGTGGAGAGAGAGAGAGAGAGAGAGAGAGAGAGAGAGAGAGAGAGAGAGAGAGAGAGAGAGAGAGAGAGAGAGAATCATTTATTCTAGCTTATTACATACATATTGGTAACAAGAAGGAAATCTATTAGTTGTAATTAAACTAGAATATATAATTTTCATGATTCATGTCTTAAGTATACTTTACTTGTTCTTTTACTGTTTCATCTTTTCTCAGTGTTCTTATCTTTGGTGCTAGTCCATGCTCTCCATCTTTGCTGTGTTTCTCTTATTTGAACCTTCACTGTGTCTCTCTCCTCTCCAGACCTTTGCTGTGTCTTCCTCCTCATCTGTGTGCTGCCTTTGGATCTACTGTCTCAACCGAGCCGTTTACTGAACTTGACTCTGTCCCCTTTCACCATTATCTTACACAATGTATCAACTCTTAACATTGGATACGTCACAAGATTTCCCTTAGTTCTGTTCCATTGTTAATGCCCAGAGACAACCGAAGGGAACAAGCTCTGTGCTGCCCATACTTTCCAGCCTCTTTTAAATGACACTGAGCATAGAATAATTTAATTTCTTATTTACTCCTCAGAAATAAGACCAAAGCAGGGCTGCTGGGATGGTGCAGGGGGGGGAAACAAGTTCAATACCCAAGATCCATGCTAGAAGAAGAGAATTAACATTTTTTTTTCGAGACAGGTTCTCTCTGTGTACCCTTGACTGTCCTTGCTTTATAGAGCAGGCTGGCCTCGAATTTACAGCAATCTGCCTGCCTCTACCTCCCAAGTGCTGGGATTAAAGGTGTGCGCCACCACCGCCCTGCCCAAGAATTAACTCTTATAATCTGTACTCTGACCTCTTGCCTCTTGCTAGACACGGGGGATATCCTTGAACTCATTGGCACAGAAAAATTTCCCGAACAGAACACCATTTGTGCAGACACTAAGATCAACAATTAATAAACAGACCTTATGACACTGAAAAGCTTCTGTAAGACAAAGGATGCGTCATTCAGACAAAGTGTCAGCCTACAGAATAGGAAAAGATTTTTACCAAGTAGACATCTGATAGAGGCCTAGTATCTAAGAAAATAAACAACCCAATCAAAAATGGAGTACAGATCTAAATACAGAATTATCAAAAGAGGAAACTCAAATGGCTGTGACACATCCAAAGAGGTGTTCAATATCCTTAGTCATCAGGGAAATACAAATCAAAAGTACTTTGAGATGCCATCTTCCTCCCACATGACTGGCTAAGATCAATCAAACAAATGACAGTTCATGCTGGCAAGGGTGCGGCGCAAAGGGAGCACTCATCCATTGCTGGTAGGACTTGTACTGCCACTATGGAAATCAGTGTGGCAGTCCCTCAGGAAGATGAGAATCAAACTCCCTCAAGATCCAGCTATGCCACTCTTGACTATATACCCAAAGAACACGTCATTCTATCACAGAGATAGATACTTGCTTGACCATGTTCATTGTTGCTCTATTCATAATAGCCAGATATTGGAAACAACCTAGATGCCTCTCAGTGGAAGAACGGATAAAGGAAATGTGGTACACATACATGATGGAATATGACTCAGCAGTTAAAAATGAAATCATGCCATTTGCAGGAAAATGGATGGAACTAGAAAAAAAAAAATCTGAGTTGGGTAGTCTAGACCAAGAAAAGACAAATATGGCACATATTTACTTATATCTGGATATTAGCTCTTTAGTCAATTCAGGCCTTGATCTGTAAAACTGCAGAGGTTAGGTATAAAGGACGGGGAGAATAGGGGTAGATAGATCTCCCGAGGGAAGCAGAATAGAGTTACGGATGAAAGGGGGCCTAGAAGAGGAGAATCAAGTGGGAAAGAGGAGGACAAAAGAAGGGAATATGAGGAGAGATAGCTAAAATTAAGGGGCATTTAAGGGATAGTATGGAAATCTAATACAGTAAAACTTCCTAAAACATATACATAAATGAAGATGATCTAAATAAAATAATGAGGGAGAGACAGCCCCAACTAAAGGCATCTATTATCAGGAATGAGTTATATCTAACTTAGTTGTTGGCCAAAGGGCTCCCATGGGAACCTCCATGGCTCCCATTACTGTTGCTCTCCACAAACTGATAGCGAGGTCCTATTGCTGAAGACAACAGCTACACCAATCATTGATTATGAAGAAGTCAAGCATGTGTTTTCCTAGAGCCTTCACCCCCTACAGGCTAGCATCTTTGGTAGAGGAAGGTAATCTGCATACTACCAAAGGAGAAACATAGACACCAACCCAGCCACAAATCCTTTGATCTACAGTAGTTTCCTACCTACAAGATACGTTAGTGCAATGGTGTCACAAAACTTGTGGGAATAATCAACCAATATCTATTTGAAGGAATGCTCTCATCCGCAGCCTTTCTCCGGTGTTTCTAGAACCATGGTGTGGAGTTGGTCTGATATTTCCCTACATCCTTGGCTCTTACACTCTGATTCCATTGACTTCACCGTGCTCATTTCTGCTTTCAGTGCCAAGCAACACTCTTCATCAAGGCTGCTTGCGATTTCCTGTCCTTATCCTCAACTCCAGGAGCTCTGCTGACTTAAACTTCATCCCTGCATCAGGGACTCAGGGATGCAGATCCACATGGATGCAGTTTAAGGTCCACTTCACAAGATGGAACCTATATCCGATACTGCTTGGGTGACTAAGAACCCGAGACTAGATAGCCTAGGGACTTAGGGAAAAAACCAAATACTATTGTTCTACTAAAATAACATAGCAATAAAACACTTGCAAATGACATTCTACTATACCATAGATCAGTGCCTTGCTCAGCCCCTCATCAAAGAAGTTTCCTTCTGCAGCATTTGGGGGACAAATACAGAGACCCACAGCCAGAAAATATACAGAGAGTAAGAGGCCTTGGAAGACTCAGCCCTAAATGGGCTCCCCATCAAATTCCTCCTTTCAGGGCTCAAGGAATCCTGCAGAAGAGGAAGAAGAAAGTGTAAGAGGCAGAGAGAAAGGGGAACATTAAGGAAATAAAGCCTTTGAGACACAATAGGATCAGCATGCATGCAGACTCACAGAGACTGAGGCATCGTGCACAGGGCCTGTGTGGATCTGAAAGAGTGGACGATTGCTATGTTGTGGCTACATGCTTCAAGCCCCTGCTGCCTTCGTTTCCCAGCCATGACTGGAGTTATGAGTCAGTCCTTTCCTCCTTAAATTGCTTCTGTCAATATTTTACCACAGCAACTAGAAAAGATGGTTTAATATATTCATGACCAAAGCGACATGGGGAGGAATGGGTTTATTTGGCTTACAGTTCCGCATCACTATTCATCCCTGAAGGAAGTCAGGACAGGCACTCAAACATGGCAGGAAGCTGGAGGCAGGAGCTGATGCAGAGGCTGTGGAGGGGTACAGTTATTGCTTTGCTTCTCATGGCTTGCTCATTCTGATTTCTTATAGAGCCCAGGACCACCATGGATGGCAGCATCTGCAATGGGCTGGCTCTTCTTCAGTCACTAATTAAAATGCCTTCCAGGCTTGCCTGTAGCCCTATCTTGTGGAGACATTTTCTCAACTGACTGTTTCCATCTCTCAAATGTTTTCTTCCCACCAAGAGGACAAAACTATTACTTATATATGGTTTTTTTTTCTGGGCAGGGATTGACAAATTTGCAAAAGGATTAGAAGGGTATATTAACAGAAAGCAGATGAGGTCTAATTCTTTCAGTCTGGATTCAAAGTTGGGCATTTGTCAGAGTAGAAGGAATGATTCTAACTGTGGCTTAAAGGTAGAGGAAGACATGGAGGCCAAGGTGTGATGGGGCAGAAGGGGAAGAATTCTGGACCCTTCTTTATTGCTTCTCATGATGCCCAATGCAGGAGGGGAGAGATAGGTTCTCAACTGCTCATCTGAGAGATGGGACAGAGCAGCACACAAAGTCCCCCAAAAGCTTGCTTTACTGTTAAGTTGACTCATGCAAGAAGAGTTTCTTTCAGAGTTTAAACAGCAATGAAACAACTTTTAATCAGTCATTACCTTCAAAATCTAATAAAGCTGATTTGTTCTGTTTGGGCAGTTTTCTGGTCATCTGTCACTGTTGATCCACTTATCTGGCTTGAAGAAAGCGCTACGGTTTCTCAGATAGTTTCCATGGCTCTGCCCTGCCCTGTCACCTCAGCTTGATGACAGGAAGCTGGGAGTGATGCTTGGGTTCTCTCACAGTAAAGCTGCCAGAATCAGTAACAGAGCTTAAGGAATGAGCCAGGCTCTGGGCTCCTTCTGTCAGGAAAGCCTGGCTCAGCACTAGGTGGCTCTTCAGCTGCTGTAGCTACTAAGATTTTACAGATGTGGTTGTTAATCAACTAAGGGTGGAAAGTCCACTGCTTCTCACCAAGGCTGTCAGCAGTCTGCGCACGTCCTAACTGGTGTTGGGAATGAAGGGTTAAAAAGAACATCTGTCTGTATTACCATATTGCTTTTAATGTAAAGGGTGTTTAGGGTGCTAGTTAACACATTGTTAGGAAGAAAAATGTCACTGTCGCTGTAATGCCAAATGTATTCATTGATCAAGAAGTGTATCCCCACTTCATTTAGTGATC
The DNA here is from genome assembly GCF_903995435.1 of Acomys russatus. NCBI lineage: Eukaryota > Metazoa > Chordata > Mammalia > Rodentia > Muridae > Acomys > Acomys russatus. The sequence continues at coordinate 17,266,039 of NC_067164.1, read as the reverse complement.
AAGGAAATAGGAGGACTTTGGGGATACATAATGGTTATGTTGGTCTGGCAGGACAGATGATACTGAGATCAAGATGTGTCCAGGTCTAAGTTATTCCATATCGTGTGAAAATGTTTACTGTTTTGAGGGTGGGTTTTTTTTTGGGGGGGGGATGGGGAGGGACTATTACTTGCTCCAAGGGATTCCATTGCGCAAGCAGCGTTTGACTCCATCCTGCGTGCAAATGCAGACGTAGGCTGTTCTGCGCCTTGTGAATCTGAACAACAGCCTATGTCCAACACCAGAGGCACAGACTGATAGTGACTATTCCCCAGAGTAGAGAGTGTGCTGCCCTATAGCTCTACTGGAGTGAATTGGGACTAGAGGGTCATGTGAGCATGTAGAAGTCTGAAAATCATAGAAGGAAACCAGGCCTGAGAGCCAGATTGAGGGAAGACTGTAGTGCCCTCACCTGGCCCACACAGCACTGATGACAATGGTGCCCACTGGTCTGTCGTCAGACCACCCAGTGTATTATTAAGACCCTTGCCAGGCAGAGAACTCTGCGTGGTCCTAGCTTGTTCCTGCTTTGTCCTTGTCTTCTCTAATTGGCATCCATCCATTTGCATGCTCACCCCTTCCGGTCTTGGACGTTGCTCTTCGCCTCCACACCCCTGTTAGCCTCTCACTTTACTCCAATTCGACTGGACCATGATGCCGACCTCAACTACTGCCCTATGGTTTGACTTTCCAATAGCATCTCCAACCGAGCTCGTTAACTGACCTGCATAGACTTGATTCTGTATCCCCATTCGCTTTCTGCTTCATACTCTTAGTCTTTCAAGCTTCTTGAACTCTGATGTGGCCTCTTCAATTTGTTATGGCCATATCACTCACACACACACACACACACACACACACACACACACACTTACTGTATGATTTATCATGTGTGATTTGAGATTTGAGGTTTGGAATTAAAATGGGACTAAAAACAAAGAAGCCCCCATTTACCTCAGCTGGCTATCAAGGAAGCTGGGATGGCTTTGCAAATTATTGCTCACCAGCCAAAAAAGCCCCAAGTGTATCATGTGAATTATTATTGTTCAGTAAAATTCGACATTGTAGAAAGGCACAAATACGTTTGCCTATATTCTGATAATAACACATGAAAAGGCACCTGTACCCCCTAAAATGGTGTCTTTCCCCCCTTCCCCTTAAATTAAACTTCAACCAATGCCCATGGATTCTTTTACCCTGCATTGTTCCAAAATACAACTTCATAGGGCTTTTCATTGTCCAGGTCAAGCCAGAAGTTGAGGAATTCAGTGACATCATCACAAGCCCCTTACGAGAGAGAGAGAGAGAGAGAGAGAGAGAGAGAGAGAGAGAGAGAGAGAGAGAGAGAGAGAGAGAGAGAGAGAGAGAGAGAGAGAAAGAGAGAGAGAGAGAGAGAGAAACTTCCCTCTGGCTGCCATATCCCTTTCGCTTTCCCAAGAGCACCCAGTAGACCCTCTGAGTTCTTTCTCTGGGGTCAGGCAGTTTCCTTAGGTAAAAGTCTTTAAAATCTTCACAGTGGCTTTCCTTTAGTGTTCCATAGTAAACCATTAGAAAGCTACCTGTGCTTTCCTCACCCCAACAGCTTTAGGAACACAGGCTAACTCAATGCAGACACTGAACTTCTGATTTTCTACCAAAGCTGTAGCCATCCAGGACTGTGCCCCTTGCCTCAATGGCCCTCGACTGTGCCTTCAAACTCCAGATAGAAAAAGGCAACCATGGCGATAATGTCATCCACAAGATGAAGGCTCCCAGTAGAGTGTCACTGTCCCACAGCACCCCGTCATCTGATGTACACGACTTCTTAGCCTCTTGAACTCCCTTTCACGGGTTAGTGCTACTGGCCCACCATGGTCCACCAAGACTTCATTTTGGAGATGACTTTTTGTGGTCCTGATGGTGTTATGCTGTGTGTGTGTGTGTGTGTGTGTGTGTGTGTGTATGTATGTGACTGAGTGTGTGTGTGAGTGTGTGTATGTATGTGTGTGTGTGTAACCTGTGGTATCTGTGGTTTTGGGGGCATTAGCAGAAGTGAAGATGAAAAACCTATCTATTTGACCTTTCAGTTCCTCGTTTGCTCAGCCCTACTAGGCTATACACACAGGCTGTCCTCAAAGCGCCCCGTCCTTGGCTCTGCACTCCCCATGACTGTTATGGATGCAGGACATAGAAACCTAGCTCACACAGACTGATGAAGGATTAGAAATCAACTCAAGAGGTGCCACCATAGTGCTAGTATGGCCCAAGTATGAAGGGGGGAATCAAGGCCTTTCCCATGTGTCCTTTTTAGTCTTCATCTCTTATTGTAAAGCATAATTAAAAGGAAACCATTTCTGTTAGGCAAACGCAAACTGAAACTGCTTCAAAGGTTTTATTTCCTTCATCAATTAATGAGAAAACCTAAAAGACAGCATAACATTCAAAAATCCCTTGAGAAGCTAGGAATTTATAGGCAACTTAATAAAGACACACTAAGGTAAAATTGCTAGTTGGAGGAAGGAAAAAAAAAAACCCAACCTGATTAATATCCGACAGAGCTATTCACTGTAACCTTTAGGATGATCCTTCCCACTGGATAGATATTGTTTTTCTCATAATGGTGCTTTGCTTTTGGATCTGCAGTAGCTGCAGACAAGAGAGAAGCCAAGTTTGTTTCCACAGACAGACCTGGCCAGCCTTCATCCCAGTGCCTTACTGGGAGGATGTGTAAACTGCAGAGGCTTGTTTGCCTTAGCTCTGAGTTTTGCATAGTTTTCACAATGGCTCTCCTCCTCTCTGTTCTAGTTGGTCTGATCCATAGTTTTTCATAGGCACTCAAACCTCTGTTATTCTCATCAGAATTCAAGAACTACTACATCCAGGCCAATTACCTCCTACTCCTGGTGACAGCCACTGGCGATTAATTGTCTGGTCTTATTTGGTGCAACTACTCCTCTGAGGGCGTATCCATCTCTTTGCAGCTGTGGCCTCACTGCCCGCCCCCCCCCCCCCCCCGCAAAGGACTCTCAGGGCCAAAATTCTGCCGTGAATGTGGGAAAGTGAAGAAATGTTCACCTTCCTTTTTTGTCAGAAGGGTCACAAAATAGTTTGACTTCATATTTTTAATAGTTAAAAAAAAAAAAGCCCACTTGTGTTTTAGTAATTACATTTAATTAAGCTAATTTAAATAATTACTCAGCTCTCTTTTGAACTCAAACATGAGATCAGGAGGTGATTAAGGACAATAAACATGTTTATGCGTTCAGACGTTTGAACTTCGTTGCCCTAGGAGTCAGAGTCTCTCTTCTCTGGGGTCATGTTTTCCCAAGAAGCACCTGTGTTCTCCTGTAGCATCCAACAGGCTGACTGCCACAGAAGTTGACTAAACGTGCTCAGACACATCCGCATGCTCAAACTGAAGAGCCCAGCTTCCAGGAATGAAGTCATCAAGAGTCAACCCAAAAAGCAGCTTATGTATGCAGATCTCTATCCCCTGCCAGGAGGAGCAATGGAGATTGATAGAAGTGAAATACTCTGAGCCGGATCATCCACTTGTCGTGTTGAGAGCTAAAACAGAGCTCAAAATACCCTGAGGTCTTGGCGCATGCTCTCCGCGTCCTTACCCGATGACAGCGCACGGCAGTTATACCCATGCCCAGGAAACTACTTCCTCCTTTTAGAATGAAGTAATACTATACACCCATCTGTTTAAAAAAAAAAATGAAGGCAGCAGAATTTATTTAGAACAATCCATATATGTGGGAGATCTACCAATCCAGATGGTAATGCTGTCAACTGGAAAAGAAAAAGAGGGAAGGTGGTCCGTTCTTTCTTCTCTTTACCCCAGGTACGTCATGAGGTTTTTGGGTGTCCTTGTCACATAAGAGGTAAAGCTTGGCAGGTTTATATTCTTACTTTCTTCATCATCTCTCCAGAGTAATACAACCCCCTAGAAATGCATGGAGGCTTGTTTTTCTTATATTTACCTATGTATGCATATGTGTTCAGATGTAGGTACCATGACACATGTGTGGAGGTCTGTTGTGTAACAGTTTCCTCTGATATTGAAAAATTCTATAAAAGTAAGAGGAGAGGAAAACTATGAACTGAAGAGAACTTAACCAAGAGAGATAGAGTAGTAAACCACGAGAATTGTCTTAAAATGGTCAATTAAATATTTCTGAAAACTGTAGCTTGGAAACCAAGTTTAGATATAGAAAAGGAAGCTGACAGCTTAGTGTTCCCTAGTTATGTCAGTTCACTTAGGAATCACATATTTTTTTTTAAATGTCACCTGTAGATTAGTTTTTCTTGACCTCAGGAAAATGTAGTGCATCCTCTGCAAAGGCTGGTTACAAAGACTTGGTTGCCTTACATCGTGGAGCCTCTACTTCAAGTGGAGTCACAGCAGCTTAGTTACTTCCTTGTAAGCATTTCTCGTCTAACTAAAAAAATGAAGCATTCATAGCCCAGGTATGCCCCTCAATCACATAATTAGCATGATCTTAATTAATATCTTATTTTTAATTCTTAAAAAAAAAATCTAACCTCAGTGAAAACCTGTGTTTATGAGCTCTCCTATTAATAGCCGAAAAGACCTGTCATAGTCTGTGGTCGGTGCAGTTTACCTAGCTGATGCTCATCAGTCAATGAATACCAGAGTGACAGACTGCCCAAGCCAGAGCAGTGTTTCCTCCTTGCAGTGAGCACTCTCAGGATCATTTTGCTTTTAGCCTTCCCCTGCCCCGATTTCTAACAGAAGAAGGGGAGGGAGGGGAAGAGACAGCAGCATCCTTTCCTCAATCTGTTTGGTTTTAAGTCACTCTTCCCAAGACAGGGTGATGCTATTCCCTTCACTGCCCCGGGGCTAGGAGATTTCTGAATGACTAAGCAAGATGATCTCATTTTTAAAGGTGAACTATCCCATCCTTTGATCTTAAAGGGAGATGACAATATCTTAAAAGTTAAAGAACAAAGCAGCATGTGATAAACACATACTTATCGCTATGGTTTTCTTGAGAGAAAAGTTTCTTGCAGCCCAGGCTGGCCTTGCACTCTGTGCCTCCACCTCCCAAATGCTGTGGGTATAAACATGCATTCACATCCAACTGTTTGTCTTTTTCATATAGTGAAATATGTGCTTTCTGGTATTCTGACCTATTTTCTAAGACGTCCTGTATGCAGCGAGTCAGCGTATATTTATAGTAACAAGAGCTTGCTGGTTGGAAAGAGGTCCCTTTGTACTGGAATCTGAAGGAAGCAAAAATAAGAGTTTGTGTGTGTATTTAAAAAGCAATGCCCCATCACCCATCATCCCTCAGAATGTTTCTGCATCCGCTCTATGCAATCAGGTTAATTCTCAACACAGGCTATACACCTTCCATTTGAGGTAAAAACGTAGGAGTTGGCTTTTATGATATGAGATTGAACTAACATCTCTAATTACCCCCTCCACAGCTGAGGCGTACTTATTCCAATAAGTCAACCTCCAATTTTTCTTTTGGCTTCAATTACCTGAGTAATCAGGATTATAATATTTATAGTATATACATAATTGAAGTCAAGGCCATTCTCCTGCTGTAGCTTTCTTTCTTTCTTTTTGTTTTTGTTTTTGTTTTTGTTTTGCTTTTCTAGATAGAGTCTCTCTGTGTTAGCCTTGGCTGTCCTAGACTTGCTTTGTAGACCTGGCCAGCCTCAAACTCACAGAGATCCACCTGCCTCTGCCTCCTGAGTGCTGGCATTAAAGGCAAGCGCCACCATGCCTGGCTTTCATAAAGGGCACTCTTCTGATTTGGCTTCCATGGAGCCCAGAGGTGCTTTGGGATACTATCAATTGTTAGGCATCGTCACTGGTTCCAAACAATGAGTTGTTTTCTCATTATTTTAATCTAGCAAAATCCTTCCCATTTTTGAGATTCCTAATATCAAATAGCATCAGATTTCTTGGTGTTCTTCAAGTTGGCTGTGTCTTTCTCTGTGGTCTCAGGGTTTCCACGACACTTCTCAATTCATCAGCATGGATGGCTACAGTCTACTGTCTTGATTCCATGCTGCCTGATAGCCTTGTTTTCAACAGTTAGTGATAGGCCACAACAGTTTCCCCCATGACCATATCATCACATGCAACTGTTCTACCTCTGAAATTCTACATTTACTCAAACTTCATTGAAATTGTACTTCTGAAATCCTGACTTAATTTCTACTCTATTCAGATTTTACTTTATTATAAGAGAAAAATTCACTTAATGGTATATTTTCAATAAGTAGTTGGTTTTTTTTTTTTTTTGGTCTCCTGTGTCAGAAACCTTAGAGGTAGAAGGTTTTTTATGAGAGTTTTACAAACTCTGTATTTAGTTGGCTAGGGAGGCTGCAATAAAGTACCACAAATCCAAGTGGCATAACTACAGAATTATGTTATACATACTATATACACATTATACACACATATATGTGTTATGTATATGTTATGCATGATTATATTATATTAATATACATATCATTATAGAGATTGAAAGTCCAAGGTCATGGTGCTAACACAGTTAGGTGGGGAAAATATGCCATCTTCCTTTTAGTTACCATTGGATTTCTGGACATTTTGACATTCCTCAGCCATTGTCTCTGCCTTTATCTTCCTATAGTACAGCACAGCTACTCCCTTTGTCTCTGTATTATCTGTCTGTCTGTTGGTCTGTCTCTTTCTCTGTGTATGTACGTGTGTTTTGTCAAATATCTAATTTTAGAGAGCAACTTATCAAATTGGATTAAGATTCCCCTGAAGATCTTTTTTTTTTTTTTGATCTTGGTTGCCTATTTCTACTTTAAATCTCTATGTCTACAGAAGTTAACTTTGTGAGGTCTTAGAGGTCAGGACTTCAACAGGTGATTTTGGAGAACTCTAATTCAACCCCACACTATACCTTAATGCTATCATGGCTCACAGTGTGTTCTACCCTTCTTCGCTATCATCCTTAGCTTAATTGTTTTGATTTTTCTGTTTTTGCCTCACACTTGACAGAGAGTTAGTATACTGTCGAGCTTGCGGGCAGGAAGCAGGAAGAAATAAACAGTCTACACTCACCACACCAGCTCCCTTTTCACAGAAAGGCAAAAACCAGACTTAGACTTTCGTGTCATTGGCCAGAACTGTGTGATGACGTAACATTCAGATGAAAGGAAACCTGGGAAATATGGTATTTTGCTTTCTAGTTTTAAGAGTAGAAGAAGAAAAGAGAAAATGTGGCTAGGAATTGTGTGCATCTTTGTGTCCACAGTAGCTATAAAGACTGTCATGCCATTGTAGAAACGTATAAATGGGCAAACACATTATGGAGTAAGAAGGACAATAGGTTTTCATGTAAGACATGGAGCTCAGCTGCTGTTATCTCCGTTGATCAATGTCATTTTAGGCATGCCTATTAAAGTTTTTGACTCCAGATTACATACAAATGCATCCAAGCTCTTACATTGTTCTAACGTATGTATTAACCAGAGGATTTAATTGTCCTAAATGTTATGAGCCTCAAGAAACACAATGTGTGTGAATTATGTATTCAAATGCCATATGGTATCATAGCAGTGGTCAATAATTTCCCTTGGCCCATGACCTATCTCGTGTCAAGTCCTTGGCCACCTCAACAGTGTCAGATATGGTTTCCGTCTCATGGAGTATGAGTTAAATTCAACCAGAAAGTGATTGGCTGCTCCCATAAGATTTGTGCCACTTTTGCATTAGTATATGTTGCAGGCAGGTCATTGTTGTGGGTCACAGGATTTGTAGGAGGGTGATATTGATGATTATCTTTCTTCTTGAGTAGCAGAGAAGCTTCTAATACCATGAGTGCTAGCTGGGAGGGGTAAAGGTTCTAGTGGGTGCATGGGAACTCACAGAGACTGTGGCAACATGCATAAAAGCTATACAGGTTCAAACCAGAGGGAGCCCAAGCACTGACTGGAGGAAGTGGACATGGGCCCCGGCCCCTAACCAGGAAGTGGACACAGGCCCCAGCCCCTAACCAAGAAGCTCTTTACAGTCGATCCCTGCTGGCAAAGAGAAACTCTGCTTTCTCCAATGGAGTGTTGCTGAGTGTGTCAGCCTAACTCCAGGTCAGGCTCTATGCCCAGCAGTAGCTGGCCAACACAAAATGAACTGAATGGTTTTGTTGTTGTTGTTTGTTTGTTCTGTAAGATTTTTGCTTTGTTTTATTCTGTTTTGGTTTTTTTTCTGGTCTTAATTTTTGTTTGTTTTGATTTTCATTTTGATTTTCATTCATGTTATTGTTGTTATTGAGGTGTGTGTGTGTGTGGGGGGAGAGAGACAAAAAGACAGACAGACAGACAGACAGAGACAGAGAGACAGACAGAGAAACAAGGAAACAGAGAAAGAGAGACACAGAAAAAGAGAGAGACATGGGTTTGGGTGGGTCAGGGCAATAAGTAGGAGCTGAGAGAAACTGGGGGAGGGGAATATGGTTAAAATATTTTGTGTGAAAAAAATTAATTATATTTTTAAAATTTAAAAATAGATATTAGCAAATGCTGATAAGTATAAGAACAATGACAAGCAACTTGTGGGAGTAATGACCCTGACCCACACTTACTTTCATTAACTTGTTAGTATTTGTCCTGAACAGATAAACATATCTGATCAGTTATATTTTCCTCACAGAATAGCAACAACTTAAAGGAGGTTGAGAAGACCCCTGAAAGTTAATTTATTTTCCCTCTAAGGAGGTGTACAGCTATTTCTTTCCCCCTTATGTTGCTGAGTAGATGCACCTCAGCAAAGACAACTTGGTACAACTTTCATACTGAGCACAACAGTATATGCATATACATAAACATATGCATAAATATACATATACACATACATATACATAGTGTATACACACACACACACACACACACACACACACACACACACATATATATATATATATATATGTAAAAGGACCTCATTATGTAGACCATGCTGGCCTCAAACTCAGAAATCTGCCAGCCTCTGCTTCTGAAGTGCTGGGATTGAAGATGTTCGCCATCATGCCCAGTGACAGTTTGAACTTTTCAGTGTCTTCCATTTTTCGGACTTCAGGCCACAGCTGGCATTGGGGCTTCTGTGTCACAAACTTGTCTTCACAAGAGAAGCTTCTGCCTTGCGTACTTATGTTATTTTTCATTCGCTCATGAGGCTGATCTCCCCTCACGCCACTCTTTGCTACAGTTAAAGGCAGATCCCATTCATTCCCGAGGAGGACATTATTTTTCGCAAGCTGGTGACCTCAGCAGTATTCACCTGCATGTTGTTCGTTTCCACTCCCCTCTGCTGCTGTTGTATCCGGTCCTCAATCTGCTCCCTCACACACTCTCCTTCCACAAAATGCCCCGTGTCTTCTCTGCTCTCCTTAGCCAAGCTTTTTCCCAGCAGGGAAAGTAATAAGCGTAGAGATTGCTGTTATGGACTGATTTGTGTCCCCTACAAATTCACACCCCAGGACCTCAGAACATGGCCGACATTGAAGATCAAGCATTTAAAGAGGTGACTGCATTAAAAGGAGCCTGTCAGGCTAGACTCTCATTCAATCTAATGTCCTTAGGAGAGGACCGCGTGAGGGGATGGTAGAGAACGGCAGCACTTGCAGACCAGGAAGGGAAGTCTCAGATCTATCAACACCTGAACTTAGACTTCCAGCCTCTGGAGTAATAAGGAAACACCAGTTTATGATTTAGGCCATTCCAGTTAGGGCGTTTCAGTGCAGCATCCTGGCAAACACATTCCATCATGCAATTTCTGGCGTCTTGTGCGGTTGGAGTCTAGGAAAGTGGTAGAGAGAAAAGGTCAGAGAACAGAAAAACAGCATAGTCAAGACAAAGAAGTGGGGGGTGGGGGGTGGGGGTGGGGGAAGAGTTTTGAAGCAGCTGTAGAAGCTCTCCTCGAAAAGGCTTCCATTACCCCAGCTGGGCACCCAGAAGCTATTGGAAGGAATGCTCTCAACCGCAGCCTTTCTCTGGTGTTTCTAGAACCATGGTGTGGAGATGGTCTGATACTCCCCTACATCCTTGGCTCTTACACTCTGATTCCATTAACTTACTTTACCATGCTCACTCCTGCTCTCAGCACCAAGCAACGCTCTTCATCAACGCTGCCTGAGATTCCCCGTCCTTATCCCCAACTCCAGAAGCTCTACTGACTTTAAACATCACCACTACATCAGGGACTCAGGGATGCAGAGCCACGCGGACACATCTCTGGCTGTCTCTGCATGGCTGTTTCCCTAAGAGTGTCACCTAAAACTGTCTTCCCAGGTGTTCTAGTTTAGGTTTAGGATTCCCTGGTTGGTTTTGATGGACATGCTGAGCCTTAGAGTTGCCAGGACCTTTGTGGATTGGCTTCTTCCTGGATCAAGAGCCTCCTTTATAATATTCTTGCCAAGGTGGGGTTCCAAGACGTCAGAGACTTTCATGAGAGCCCATGCCCTTTTCCGGCAGCCTTGGCTTTCATTTTGTTGCCTTGGAATTTCATAATCATTTACGAACTTGAGAACCTGCTGAAGGCGACTGTGGGTGGTATTTATTACTTATTTGTTTGCTTGTTTTGAGTTTTTGATGAGCTCCAAATTCTCCATTAGCCCTTTCCCAGGGTGGTGGTGGTGGTGGTGGTAGAAACCAGGATGTGCAGGTCTGGGATCTTAGAGAAACTTTTCGCCTCTTAGGTCCAGTTCAGCTTCCTCTGTTTTAGACTGACACCTGGTGGTCACGTATGATCAGCCACTGTCCGGACAGTGAAGAATTTTATCCAAGCAAAGATCGGTATCTAGCTCTTGCCAGTAACTATTCCAAAGCATAGCTATTTATTTTTAATTTTCTGTTGTTACATAAATCAGAGTGGCTGTTGGGATTTTACTATGCTTCTCAAAGGATTTTTAAAAGCATTTAAAGCATTTTGACGGAGCACTTCAGCTTTTCTAAAAGTGTCTCAAGGAAACATGCAGACAGATTTATGTATAAGCATGTTTCTCAGTGTTATTTATACCAGCAAATTTGGAACACTCCAAATCCTCAAAAATAGGGATTCTTAAAGTCAGTGTTTCTTAACTCTCTGCTTTAGAAAATGCATAATAGCACAGGGAAATGTTTATAGTTTCCATGAAGCGCACACGGCTAATGAAAAAGCAAGTGACTTCACAGGCTCATTGTGGGGCTTCTGTATATTTCTCCCTTTCAAAGGCATAGACATAGCCGTTCTGAAAGTAGAAACAAAGGGACCCAATATGATAAATACTTTCAGTGCATAGTTAACTGCTTGGGAGACTTTGGTCTCCTTTCTTTCTCAAAGTAAGGCGTCTCCTGCAATCTTGCCCCTGAAACTGGGCACACAGACGTGCCAATATAGAGTATTGGTGCAAAAGTTCATGAACAATGGCTTTGTTGTTCAGAGGCAGAAGTAATCAGGGGTGCTCACACGAGCACAGCTGCCGCTTTAGGCAGCTAATGGGTCTTGTGGCTGCACCAAAGCATGCCACTTATTACACAGCCCCCAAGGACTCCTGGGAATTTCTTCCATTAATTTGGCGTAGCTTTTTCTTCCGTGTGTTGGTTGGGATGTGAAAGGAGATGTGTGACCAACCAACCACTGTGCATCAATTCCAGTAAGCAGAGCTTAGAAGGGAAGCCTGTCCATTGCTCTAAGTAGTTTTGAGACATAACTTTGAGCATTTCAAACAATAGAGATGCATAAATAGATTGCTTTGCCTGCCTCACTGGGTCCGTAGCCCTGAAAAAAAGAGGCAAAGGGCACTCACAGTTTTTCTTTGAAGACCCGGAAGCCACCACTGGTGGAGCCTTGTGGCTGGCCAGACCTACCTGGAAGAGGTCCTCATAAGGCCTTTTAGCTCTCACATTGGTTGCTTAATACTTTCAGACAAGATTTCTACAGAATGGTTATCCAGTCACATGGGTCAACCTTTTGAGTACCAGGTGTGTGCTCTGAGAGGCAGATCATTCCCTGGTAGCCTAGTCAGCGCCTAGGGCTTGTTTGGATGACATGATTAACCTGGTAGTCAGGTGGTCAACACAACTGGGCTGCCTATTACAGAGAAGTTTATGATTTCCCCTGCACAGGCATTTACACCGTGGCCCCCCGAGACTGATAAACAAGAATCTCCTGCTCTGGCTGGAAACACATTTTCCAAGGCTGGCGTTGAGTGAATTCTTAGCTGTGGCGGACCTAGTATGACTGCTTTCCATCTGCAAAGAAATAAAAATATCCGAGTGGTGAACACTAGCTGTGTGCTTCTGAAGCCAGTGTGGAAATATAAGTGGGTCCAGTTATCTACTATCTGTTAAGACGTATAAAGTGACTCTTAACAGCAGACTGTTGGGTGTGTATTAAAACTATAGAGTGTTCTCTCCTTTCGTATAGGAAATGTTTTAAAAACCCAATGCATACTCACCTGTTTTTCAATGTATTGTCTATGTAAAACACATTCTCGAAGTAACACTCCTCAGGAGATATGACTCATGCATAAATATCAATTTATATATTAACTTATTATAATGTACATTATAGAGACGATCATTCTGTATCAGGCTCTGCAGGAGCAACAGATGTGAAAGATGGAGAAAACCAGTGCCCAAGTTACTGGAAACTAGAAGGAAAGCATCTTTTAAGTCTTTCTTTTTAAGCCTTTCTTATTCAGACTTAAAATCAAACATTTGGCCTTCAGAAATTGTTCCCACAATCCTTTCTGCCTTGGTTACTCTATGCATTTACTTTCTGCAGCTATCTTTTTTCCCCTCCAAAATTAAGAGGTTGTATTTCTTCTTCTCTTTGGACCAAGAAACCATGGAAGAAAGAAAAAAATTCCTTCACTTATATATTTTGAGGTGGAAATAGTAACCTAAAATTTCAAATATCATTAGGCCACTATTAGAAAGTAAAATGTTACCTTTGAAGAAGTTGGCTCTCAGGACTTACACATTGGGGAGAAAGTGAAATATATATATATATATATTCCTATGATAGTTCAATGTGCTGAATCCCTACTATAGCATTTTTTTTTTTCATGAGCTAACTGCTTAAAAGTGTCTGTGCCCTGTGAGCCTGCTCCTCCTCGCTCTGTTTAGTAGTGCTATCTAGTAGTTCATTTAACAGTGATGGCAAAGCTTTGCACCCGAGTAACCGAACACACCAGAGCCACTTGCCATGTGTAGATATCAAGGACTTCAAATAGGGCTACTGAAGTTAATGGGACAACTTTTTTTTTTAAGCTTTATTTAATTTCCTCAATTTCAACTAAAATCACCATTCTGGCCAGTGGTGGCTGTGACAGGGAAGCCGAGGGCAGTGACAGAACGTCTTGCAGACACTTCTCTTCTCTTCTACATTTGTTTCCTTGTTACTCTTCTCTTCCTCACCAAAGTATAAGGTCCGCATCTGTATTCCCAACAACTACACTCTCATGAACTAGAAGAGCGCTTGCCGTGTAGTAGGCACCCAAACTGTCTATGTCAAACATGCAAGAACAGCATCATTAAAAAGCTCCAAGGAGCTAAGCATGAATACATCTCATGAAAGACGTCAGGGAGGAGGGCTGTCAGGACCCTTGCAGTGTGTCCTCCGGTTGTAACCACAACGACAGCCAGACTCTGCCCTCAATCGCTACCCTCCACAGACGGAAACTTCTGCTTGGATCAGCACTAACGGCCGTGTGGAGGAGATCCATGATGAAGTTTGGTTGGTAGCTTTCTGAACAGCTTGTTTTATTTGCTTTTAGTTAATGTACCATCCCAGCCATTTAAATGCGCAACTAGTAAGATTTCAAGGCAACACTGGCCTTTCCCAGACTGTGGAAACCACTTCAGCGTCTCGTACTCTTTGAGGTGCTATAAATGGCTGAGATGGGCGGAAACGGGGCCCTAGAAACGTGTTTTGACTAGAACACACTTACAATAAGTAAATAAGAAATAAGTAGGCTTTCTTGTAAATTTTGAAATGGTATGTTTTAGAAAGAGAAAGTAAATGTGTCAAAAAGTCCTAAAAAGTGACACGGAGGGACCCTAGAGCAAGGTGCGTGCTCTGACACAGGGTCGGACTGCAAATGCATCGTTAGGTTATTGTACACAGTCCATTTGTGGTGCTTGCCTATGCTGCCCAGCACACGTTAGCCATCTTCCCACACGCTCATGCTACAGATAAATTAGAGATCTCTGCATGAGAGACAAGAGTTAAATAAAGGCCTTTACGGTTGATTTAAATAAACAAATCAATCTTTGAAGAAATGTGAATGACTGCACCGGCTGGGTTGTTGAAAGTGAAGAAGTTTGGTGGGGCTGGGGAGGTGGCTCAGTGGTTAAGAGTGATGCTGCTGTTACAGAGGGATCTGGGCTCAGTTCTCAACAGCCGTACACAAGCGTCTGTGACTCTGGTTCCAGGGAACCCCGCACCATTTTCTGGCCTCTGTGGACAGTAGGTACACACACATGTAGGCAAAGCACACAGAGCACAAGATAAAATGAACTAATAAATTATCTTAAGAAGTTCATTTTTCATGGCAACACAAAGATTAATTTCAGTGGCCCAATGTGAAACCTACTAAATATGGCTAAGTGTCAGCTTTGTTCTCTTATCTTCACTCTATACATGTGAGCAGATGGACATTTTCCAAGGGTGTTGTAATGGAAACAAAGCATAAAGTAGACACATGACTGGGTGTGATGGATGCTCTGACAAGGAAACAGTACCCATTACTAAATTTAAAATGCTCTTATAAATAAGTGACACAAACGAAAAATAATTCTCTTTATTTGCTCTATTTTGCCTTAGGCATTTTCTTGCTGGGCTGCAGTTGGTACTTGGGCAGGGACAATCCTGGTTTGAGTCCTAACAGACCTATGAAGGGGCAAGGGCAGGATGAAGCGCTGGAGCCCTCAGATGCCACTGTGCAATGTTTTGCATGTGTGATCAGGAGTGTACTTACTGTTGGAGGTTGAGAAACAACCAAAGTTTTTAAAAGTAACTTGAGTCAAGTGTAGAAAACCAAAACTTGATTCTCAAACGTATACTGAGCAAACCAAAAGAGCCTAAAGGATTTTTTTTTTTTAAATGACACCAAGGCCAGTGACAAAAAGCACCTTGAAACTGCGGGGGTCAGTGCATGAGATTGAGATCATCTGTGTAAGTTACCATAAAGATGCGGCAGGCGATGGGGCTCTTGGATCCAAATCATTTCCCTTTGCCATAGTAACCCGACTGTCTTCTTGTTCTCCATGCAAAGTTCCGAGATCTCCCTTACCTTCTTCATAGTCATCCCCAGATCGTGGAGCAACTGTGAAGAATCAATGCTCACAGAAGCTGGTGTCCTTCGCAGGTTGCTGCACCCATAAGTAAAGCCTGGTACTAGCAAGCCGAGGAAGATTCTAGGCTCACCAGAGCCAAACGAAGGTAGAGCAATGCAGTAGTTATCAAGATCCTGTGGAATCAGAGGCCCTTGGGTGGAGTTATCGAGCCTTTCTTTTCACTGCTAAAAGGGGTGCTGATAATTTCATTGGCTTTCTGTGGAAGATGATGGCATAACGGGCGTATGAAGTGCTGAGCAGCGCATTCCCTGCGGCAGGTTAAGGCTGGACCACCTTGGCTTTTAAAAGTCAGAGGGGGGCATGGGCTTATTTGCAAAGGGTTTTATCAACACTTTATAAAGTGAAAGAGCCAACATGTATGTCGCTCCCTGCTGTAGAAAACCTGGTTCTCAGAGTTTTTTTTCACATGTAAATGCCCATGCTATACAAACACACAAGATACTTGTGGTCGTTAAGGGTGAAATAACGTCTCCTTTCAGACCTGTTCTTCCTGCTGCCCCACCTTAATGCAGTCTTAACATTTACCTAGACTACACAGAAACACCATGACTGTGGTGTCTCGATTTAAGGGAGACTTCCCAGAAGTTTCAATAGTTTCCTTCAAATCCTGTAGAAAAGGCAGGCTTCAAAAGAAAATGCCCAATGGAGATTTTGTTTCCTGTCTTTGACCTGTGTGGTTTCCAGTTCTATTTATTTTAAGAAGTTCATGACTTACTAGGATAAATTACTAGGAACGGAATCCAAGGGAAATATGGCGAGCAGCTTTCTGGTAACCAAATATTTGTGGTGAGTTACAGGCAACAACTTGTTATCGCGGGCATCCTCCTTCAGAGCGCTCACGGCTGTAAAGAACAGAGCCCCGCGTTTGCGGCAGGATCTGGCTAAGTATTTAGTTCAGTATTCTATTTCGTGTTTCCTGTCAGGCTCTCACGTCCTTTTGCATTTCTGACAGCCAGTCAGATTCCCACAGCGAGTCTCCGTGTCTCTGTCACCCTCTTCCACATAACAACATATTCTTAGTTTACTCTTCTCGCTAGTGTTCTGCTTCTAATCTGACCCCTGTTTGGCCTCCCTAAGCAATCCTAGGGCTCCCTGTTGCCAGAGCCCTGCAAGCATCTACATTGCCTCCCTGTCAATCTTGGAGTGAGTACCCAACGTGTTTCTCTCTGTGCCAGATGCCATCGTGAGCTGTACAGCAAAGAATGGGGGCATAGGCTGCTTATGTCATCTCTTTCATGTTATGTAAAAAAAAAAAGTGGGGCACAGTCTGCTTATGCCATCTCTCTTGATGTGTCATTTTGTTGATGTCAAGACATGTTCACATTTCTCATTTTGTTTGCTGAGCTGGCAGTGACATGCCCCTTTGTACTATTTGTCTAATTACGACTTTCTTTTTTAAAATAACTTCAAGTTTTCCTTTTGTTACTTGGAGATCATTCATCCAGTTTTCCTTTGTAAGAATCAAATAAAATAGCTCATCTGGATTTGGAAAAGACATTCAAAAAGCTCATCTGTGTTTTAGACTTTATATTTTTGTACTTGATTTCTAGAATTGGTGCTCACCTTTGGATTTTATATTTCCCAATCCTCTTTTTAGGTCCTGTGCACACTCATAATCTTAAATCAGAAAAAAAATGGTGATTGCTTCCTTTGATTTATATTGTTTCTAGTTTTCACAGGCTAGGTTAAGGCATCAAATTATTAAAAGTGTCGATTGTACAAAGCATTGTGGTAGGCACTGAGGAAGGAACATGAGGGTTATAAAACTAGCTTATAATCTGATTAGAAGATGAAGCATAGAAGTGGGAAAAGCCTGAATTCACAGCAAGTGGCATGGCACAGGTCAATCAATCCAATGCTACGAAATGGTCTATGATGGGTTGTCACATCAGCAAGAGATTTAGACGCAGCTGGTACTGTGCTTAGTTGGTGTCGGGATGGGAGCTGGAGTATGGGGTGGACACGGATGAGGATTCAGAAAAGGTTCTTTAAGCTGTGAGTCCCACTGACGGAGAAGCACGGATCCGATGAAAGAAGAAGCACCCGGGGCTTTTAAAAAGCAGTTCTAGTGTCTCTGTCTCAGTGATGGTTCCTTATTGTGGCGCAGCTCTCAATGCCTTCCTCTTTCTTCCAACTCCTTACTTATCTATTCAAAACTAGGTCAGACACACTTCAAACCCACTTTCTCTTAAAGTCAGTGCTAGCACGTGAATTTGCTTGCCTCCTCATGGTATTTCCTTTTTTTCATGATTGCTTTAAAATTATTACCTACTTAAATAGGCCTATGGTCACTGTCTCTGCCAATTTAATTATCTGGGATACTGCTGTAACTCAGCACATTATATTTGTTTAAGCATATTAGTATTTGGTTAAGTTCTTGGGAATGTGTATGCCACTAAGCCTTCTCCGAGAACTGGCTTGGCTGTGGTTGGCTACTGCTATCTGGATAGCCCAGATACAGACTGTCTTACTCACATTGTGAAGCTCTGAAGTGGAAATGATTCATTTGGAAGCAAAACCTGCCTGACCTCCGCTAAGATAAGGCTGTTTATAGATATTGTTTATTCCACGTGGCACAGGTATTTGTTTGACTGCAGAATGTTAATACATTTGATGATAGGGTGAGCTCTAGGATCTTCCGGGGGTGTTACATACTTTAACACACACACATACACACACACACACACACACACACACACACACACACACACACACACACAAAATTTCTGAAGA
Organism: Acomys russatus; assembly: GCF_903995435.1. Classification (NCBI taxonomy): domain Eukaryota; kingdom Metazoa; phylum Chordata; class Mammalia; order Rodentia; family Muridae; genus Acomys; species Acomys russatus. The sequence goes on along the minus strand of NC_067164.1, from coordinate 17,247,937 downwards.
GACCCATCTGTCCTCATGGCTTCAGAGAAGTTAGTATACAACGGAATACAGTAGTGTTCTACTTGGGGTCTAGAGAGTCACAGGGGATAGGGAAGAATTTAGAACATAGCTCCGTGGCTCTCACTCCTTATGGAATCACACACGGAGCTCTTACAACAGAGAAGCATGCTCGCATTCCCACAGAGGGAGCTCCTTTGGCCTGGGGCTGGGTACTGATAGTGCATCCCTCGCCCCCTGGCTTCCTGGGGATCCCTGATGCACAGGTAGAGCTGAGAAACAATGACACCGACTACAGATTCTCCAGATGGAGTTTATCTAGCCTTCCCACAGTCCGGGAAATGTGTCCCAATGCCATCTGCTCTTTTGGAGGTATGCTTTCCAGGATGAACGTGAGCCATTTCCATGAGTCTGTCAGGGGAAAGTCAAGAACTGCTGAGCGTGACAGCCAGCTAGAATAGTCTTCTGCCACGAGAGGAGCTTCAGCAAAAGATTGCCATTTGATAAAGACAAATGAAATGTAAAAGCAGGCAACTATGAAGGCTCTCTCACAGAAGACCTCTGCCAGAGGTTAGAAAGCTCTCTCCAAAGTAAGTGGAGGCAGCTGCAGTTTTGGTTAGAGCTTTGAACTAAGAAGGAAGTTTCCCACCTTTCTCACTTATTTATTATATTTTATATTTATTATTTTATTACTCTTTTATTCATTATGTTTTTATTTATCTATTTTATTAATCTTTTATTAATTATATTTTATTTATTATGTAGTTTTGGACATGGACTTTAAGAAGAAGGGACAATACTTTGAATTGACTGAAATGTAAGGTTGGAACAGCACAGGGGCAACTTTGATGCTTATTTTACTGTCAGTAAAACAATGCTGCTTATTTTGCTCAGATGTGTTAAAATGGACTATTTATATTTAGTGTCTGAAATGGATTTTTCTCATCTTCCTCCTCCTCCTCCTTCTTCTCCTGTTGCTAGCATGGCAGCCAGCAGCACTTCAGCAAGGATTTCTGTTTCCATGGTGGTCTCTCAGTGAGCATCTGGTACCAGGTGCAGGGTCTTGATGAAATATCATCAAAATTCATAACAGGAGAGTGAATCACCCCCCAGAGAGGATGGGGGAGGGGGTCAGCTGTGGAATCAATGTACTGTATGCCAAGAAATGCAAGAAATTATCACACAAAAGCTTTTCCTTGCCATGCTGGCTGCTCTCCATCTTTCAGTGTGTAGCTTCATGGGTGGAACGCCATTCCTGTGAGCTAGGTTGGACACCCTCCCTATTTTAATTTATAGAGGCAGGCAGCAGCCATAAATTATAAGCTTTAAACCTTAGCCTCAATAATGACGAATGAATTAGGTCATGTGATATGTCTTGGTAACATGTTCAGATGCTGTCTCCTGTAAAAGCAAACCTTCACACACACACACACACACACACACACACACACACCTTCTCCTTTGGAAAATTCTAGATGGTTGGGTGCTTTAAGATGCAGCAATAGGATTGTGTGGGTACAGAGGACATGTTGCCTGTTAGTTGTTGTCACCACTAATGGTATTATTGCCATTTGTGGGGGTGTTGGGAGGTTGATGGAGTTGTGGTACCAGCTACCTCGAGGATGCCAATGTGTTCTTCTCCAACACACCAACTCCCTTCTTGTCATCACCATGACAAGTTCAAGTTCGAGTTTGTTACATTGTTCTCATCCATTTTTGGAGGGAGACTCACTACGTGGCTGAGGCTCGTGGGCTTCAGTTGAGAAGAAGGGTTCTGGGAAGTCTGGCGGTCAGCACCCATGTCCTCTTTGTGTTTTTGATGCAGCCTAGAGCTAAGGAGCTGCATGTCAGTTGCTCCTTAGTCTCCATCTCCTTAGGGATAAAAGGGGAAAGCAAAACTGCATAACTGCTACCGCCATAACCACGTTAAAGGTTATTTGATTGTGATTGTGAAACCCAAGTCAGCCGGGTGTATTGGCGCATGCCTATAATCACAAGGAGGCAGAGGCAGGTGGATAACTCTGAGTTCAAGGCCTGCCTGGTCTAGAATGTGAGTCTAGGACAGCCAAAGCTACACAGAGAAACCCCATCTTGAAACAAAGAAAGGAACAGAAAACCCAAGTCAACTAAGAAGATGACTTTGAATAGCCCAGAGGTTAGAAATCTGGGGTTTCCAAAGCAAATACAGCCTGCCAGCTATTTTAGTTCATCCTTTGAGCGAAGAAAGGGTTTTTTCCCTAATTGCTTTAAAATTATCATATTTTAAATGAGTATGATAATGTTGTATAATATCTTCATATTTGCCCCTTGAACTACAAAGCCTAAAATACTCACTCTCTGACCTCCAGAGAAAAATCACCCAACCCTTACTATTGATTCCCTAATGTAGGGAGTTCAGAATAGAGAGCCCACGGGGAACTTCAGTTTAAAAAGCTAAGTTCTAGTTTGTCTTAGGCATCAAGATGGATGCCTAGCTTGTATTTTCCCATCAGCCAAGTTAATTGCTCCCTTTGACTTTTGCTTTAATGCTTTAAGATGTCTTAAATTGTTACTTTATCAAAAGAACAACAGTTCCTTTTTATAAATAATATGAAATATTCTAAGTCCAAACAGTGCTTTTTGAATCTTTACCTTGGTAATGACTTCAGCCCTTTTGGTTTCTTTATGGAGTCTTTAAAGAGAACATTCACAATATCTCACTTTCCAAGATCCCTTTACCACAGTCTGAGGATTTAGACTGTGGAGCGACATTATTTGTTCTTTTCTGACCAGGAAGATGGAAGGGTACAGGAGTTGGTGCTGTCATGGCCCTGTCATTAGTCTTACTGACAGCCTCGTCCATGGCAGGAGAGAATGCTGGTGACCTAGATAGACCAGAGTGCATGAGCAACAGAGGCGGAGGTGATGGCTGGACTGGGCTTCTGCTTCCCGTGAGTGGCCAGTCCTAAGAGCTCCAACTTTTCCATGGCCCAGTTTAGACAGGGTTTACTCACTACCAGTGGCTCCTGATGAAGAGTGTTATGTTCTGTCACCTCCTGTGACTTTACTTGGGAACAGGGTCTTTTCAGATACAGTTAAAGATTGTTGAATTTAGGACAGACCTAATGCAAAACTCCCACTACACTTGGTTGTTAGGATTTTTCTTTTTTCTTTTTTCTTTTTTTTTTATGTGATTCGGCTAAGGTAGGGCATGAAAGTGCATAGATACTGCCCAGCAACTGGGAAGGCTCACAGACTGCTAGTTCGTGATTACTATCACTATTTTAGTTCTTTCTCTCTTTGTATTGTTACTCCACCCAACAAAGACCCTGCCATCACCATATGAATGACACATCTAAGACCTGACATAACTTCCCTCCCAAATTTAGTCTCTCTTCTTGAAGCTCTATTTTTCTTGATATCCACACTTAAAACCTTTAAGACTGACACTTAAACTTTAAAGCCAAAGCTTTAGGGAATTAATATCCCTATATTTAATTATCTATATAGCATGTAAATGCCAACAAATTCTCAAGTCCTGCTAACTGAACTCTCAAGTATCTGTCATATAAACTCACTTCTCACACCATCCACTGTTGTATCCTGGGTCCTATCACTGTCATCTCTCACATGGACAATATGAAGCATCTAATGCATGTTTCCCCATGTTGGTTTCTGTATCCTATTCTTCACACAGCATCGAGAAGGATGTTTGAGAAACATAAACCTTAAAATCTTTCCCATGATACTTAGAGGATGCTTTAAACTTGAACTTCAAGTAGCCTGAGGGGCCTTTCACTCTCCCTGTCTTTAGACTCAGCATTTTTTTTCTGTTCTAGACCCAGATCTCGAAATACCCTGGCCTTTCCTTATTCCATAAACACTGAAGCAGAAACAATGATGTTTCTGCTGAAGTAATAGCCGGAAGCCAAAACTTCACTCTTGTGGGTTGGTCAAAGCATCCCTGCATCAAAAGACTGTATCTCAGATTCATATGTGGTCCTTGTGCCTTTGGTTCTGAGCATATCAGCCATCATAGCATGTCTTCTTATGGCAGATGACAAACACATGAGAGTGACCCAAAAACTCTGGTTAGATATGATCTTATAATATCTAATTCCAGACAAGTAAGGCAAATGAAAGATACATGGCCAAGTCTGAAGTTGGTGGGAGGAGTTATGTCTGCCCAGACTGAAATTATGGAGAAGAAGCAGAGAGCTGGGGCACAAACACCAGGCTCAGGAATGTGTGAGCACAATTTCATCTGTCTCACCAGACCTCACTTCCTCATTGCATCCACCCAAGTTCTTATACGGATATTACCTTGTGATAGGGCAATTCCTTGTCCTACTCATCCACAGATGGCCAGCAGCCCAGTAATTCTCTATTGTACATCTTGTTTCTTTCTCCATAATGAATCTCCCTTTAAAACATGGTAGTATCCTTATATATCCTTTCCAATATGTTGTTTTTTATGCTCCATATCTGTATTCTCATTCTGTGGAGCATCCTGGGACCCAAAATGAGACCTAAATACACACTGGATAGATTAGTGAATTAGGCTAGTAGTAGTAATTACTTTTCTTTTGTGGGGAGAAAGATCTTTTTTTGCTCCAGGAAGGTCATACTTTTTCTTTTAATGTTTAAAGATTAAAGCATACACACCCCCATTTCTTTCTCTCTTTCCTTCTTTGTGTTGTACATGCATGCACACGATTATGTATGTTTTATTGGAAAGTTACTTTAATTCCTTAGAAAGTCTCGTAGAGAAGCAGATGACGTTAGTTTAATGGAATAATAGAAAATTTAAAATGTAAGATTCTGTAAATCTTAAAGTCTTTATCCCTCAAAATCTGTACTTTCTCCTTATTTCATCCATTTTTATTAAGCCAGACTTAAATTCTCTCTTACACTTGAAATTCTACAATTGCATTTGGCATTTAATTTTTCACTTGTCTTCTCATTTGGTGCTCAACAATGCAGGCTCCTAAGCACCTGACAAAGATCGCTCAGTTTCATTTAGTTCCTATTCTTCTTCTACCTCAGAGTCCCTGACCTCTCTCTTCCTCTGACTGGTGAAACCTTGACAACATTTGTTGAACCTACCAACTGATTGTTTTTGTCTTTAAGTCCCTGTAAATAAAATAAAATAACAAATATATCAGCTATCACAAAATTCACACCACCAACTCAAAGCACCTATGGTTGACTGATTTCTAAATTATAAGAACCTTAATATTAATTATAGCCTGTATGTGAGTAATGGTCTGGAGATACAGTGCTGGTGGAGATAGGACGCTGGTGGAGACAGGATGCTGGTGGAGACATGGCGCTGGTGGAGACATGGCGCTGGTGGAGACATGGCACTGGTGGAGACATGGCGCTGGTGGAGACATGGCGTTGGTGGAGACATGGCTCTGGTGGAGACAGACATGGCGCTGGTGGAGACAGGGTGCTAAGGTAATGGAGACCAGGTGTTACTTGTGGCATCTATGGCCTTTCTCCCTGTGCAGTCAGTTTAGATTTAATATGTCTTCCAGGAATTCTAAGCTCTTAAAGTATACATTCCTACATCACCACAGAGTCCTTAATATCAGACTCTTCCAGAACTTTAGGAATAGGCCATTTGGGTGAGTTATTCCAAGCTTAGAGATAGAAAAGAATCCAGATGTCAGGCTTAGTTTATCCTTGGAGATACTCCAAGCAAAGGGTACCTGCTCTGTAGCCAAAGAGCAGCCACAGTAACAAAGCTTTACACGTTGCTGCCAAACCCTGCCTCACTAAGCTGCATAAAATGACTGCAAGGTGGTTACTGCAGAAGAGAGAACTGAATTCAAAGTAGGAGCAATGGAGTTAAAAGTCACTTGGAGGAAGGCCTGCCTGTTTTATTCTCTTAGGAAAAGCAAGTAAACAACAAACGTGAGTTCCCTAGATGTGACGTCACCTCTCTTCTCTGCCTATTGAACACCAGTGATGCAACCTTGGAGCCTCGTGGATGGTGTCCAACTTTTTTTTTTTTTTTGACTTTTCAAGTTATTTTTATTTTTTTTTCAAAATAAATTTTTATTAATTTATTCTTGTTACATCTCAATGGTTATCCCATCCCTTGTATTCTCCCATTCTTCCCTCCCTCCCATTTTTCCCTTACTCCCCTCCCTTATGACTAGCCTGAGGGGGACTTCCTCCCCCTTTATATGCTCATAGGGTATCAAGTCTCTTCTTGGTAACTAGCTATCCTTCCTCTGAGTGCCACCAGGTCTCCCCATCCAGGGGACATGGTCAAATATGAGGCACCAGAGTATGTGTGAAAGTGGTGTCCAACTTTTTGTCAGCGAGGAGTAACTAAGAAAACTGTGGTGACCTAGTTTTTCAATGATGTGGCCATTTCAGTTCACTTTAATCTACCAATGCAGCCATGTTTTCAGCACGTCTGGGCCACCAGAAGAAGTCTCAAAGCCAAATACTTTCATCAGTCTCTTGCATTCTAGTTGGTATGGCCCGTTTCACCAGATTCACAAATCTCATTTATTTTCCGAATGAGTCTCTGTAACACCCAGGTAGAAAGATGCTTCCTTTAAATCCACTGACCTTCCATTTCATTGCCTTGCTTCCATCCCCCAGTTCTGTCCTGTTTCCCTAGGACTCTGAGAGCAAACTGGTATAGTGAAGCCTAGTCCACCTCTTACAGGTGAAGCCAAAAGAGGAAGGTGTCCAGCGAGCCCTGGATCAGAGTGTTTCCAACACTCCCCATGTTTCTGTTAGGGAGCATGGGCTCTGGGTGGTCCGTGGGTAAACATAGAAATCATAGCTAAGAAAAGGGGCACCAGAGTTCGTGTGAGAGTCTGATCTCACTCTACACTCAACGGTGGAAATATCATGATCGTCAGCTAGGTCTTGGTAGGGGTTCGAAGTTTAATGCCTATATTCTCCATGGCTGGTGCCTTAGTTTGAGGAGGACCCCAGGACCCAGATCTGCCTGTCATCAAGTTCTTCTTGTAGGTTTCCAGGACCCTGTGGGTCCTAGTTCCTTATTATTCCATGTTACTCTCGCCTAAAGTCTCAATAGGATACCCACTTTCTTGGTAAGTAAAGTTTTTCATGGTAAGTATCCCTTGGACTAGTGTTTTGATATAAGTGACCACGTCCCCTGGCTGGGGAGGCCTGGCGGCACTCAGAGGAAGGATAGCAAGTTACCAAGAAGAGACTCGATATTCTAAGAGCGTATATAGGGGGAGGAGGTCTCCCTCAATCACAGACATAGGGGAGGGGAGAAGGGAGGAAGTGGGAGGGAGGGAAGAATGGGAGGAAACAGGGGAAGGGCTAACAATCGAGATGTAATATGAATAAAATAATAAAATGGAAAAAAATAGGTTAAAAAAAAAAAAGAAATCACAGCTATGCTTCTATATCCCAGGTATGCATTTGTCCCGCTGCCTCATTTCATGCTTGCTTTAAAAGACTCTGTCCATAGTCACATGGTTGCCTACTGTGCCTGATGCTGGGACACCATGAAAGCAAGTCTACGTAGCTGACTTGGAGACATTTCCAGACTCTGAAAAGCATGCTAGTCAGCTTTTCTTAGAAGGTCAAATGTTGATCCTGACTCACCAGCAAGGACTTATTCCAGGTTGAGAGCTGACTTCTCATATAGATTGGGTCTTTCTGGGACAACTTGGCCAGGGCATCCCATGGTGTTTAGCAAGTTTTCGTAACTTAGGTCTTGGTGAGAGAAGATGGTTCATTCTCACATTCATTTATTTACAGGACAGGTATTGATTGTACATTTTTTTTTATGTGTGAGCACTTTTCCTAAGAGGAAACAAAATAGAGTCGTGTGAATGCATTTCGTGCACCCCGGATAGAGCAAGGAGGCTGGGTGGTGGGAAAAGGGTGTGCATGTAGGGGTGAGCCATAGGAGGTATGGTTATAGAGGCAGTGAGGAGCGGGGTGCAGGGCTGTGTCACACTCTAAGGATCATGTATGCTATTCAAAGTGAGCTAGCGAGCTCCTGGAGGGTTCTGAGCATAGAAAAGGTATAACTTGACTCATCTTTCCACAGGGACATATTAGATTTTGGTGAAAATGGGCTGCAAGGGGGTGTAGCAATGAGGAGACTGTCTTAAAACTAGTGAACTAAATATGTGCATTTTTCTTCGCCATCTCCTGAAATTCCATTAAATTGATAGTACACAGGAGAGCAGCTATAGGGGCTGGAGAAATGGCTCAGAGGTCTGGAGCACTTACTGCTCTTGAGCAGAGGACTCACTTGCCTGCACTCATAGGGCAGCTAAGAAGCCACGCCCTCTTCTGACCTCCTCAAGCACCACACAGCACTTGAGGCACAGACATGTGCATACAAAATAAATGCATTTTCTATAAGATCAATTATAGTTAATTATAGCCACACAGGGAGGCCCATTATTGTAACCCTAGTAGCTGGGGGACTGAGGAGAAGACTTGTCAAAAGTGGAAGGTCAGCCTGGGCTGTACATAGTGGAGTCTGTTTCCAAAGGTGTGTGTGGGGGAGACAGACAACTTCAGCAGTGGTGATATTTCCATGTGTACATACATACATACATACATACATACATACATACATACATAAATACATACATACAGGAAAATGTACATGCATATATATTAAATACATATTTATACAATTTAAAAATGAAAGCCACCTAGAAGTATGCTTCATGGAACTGCTCATAGCTGTAAGCAAATGGCTTATGCCTTCATTTTTCATTGATTTTATTTTGAGCAAGGGTAGTAAATAATTCTTTTAAAAACACATATAGGTAAGAACTTATCCCTTAATGCTTGGCACTTTGCAACTTAGCATTTTGCAAAGTAAGAAAAAGGAGCAGGAATCCTGTGCACTCCAGAGAATTCGGGCAGGTTCAACAGTTGGAGGGGTCTGTCTGGAACTTTGGAAGTTTCAGCAGGGGATGGGGTTAAGCACAGGCGTTGATGAAGGGCCCCACATAGACCATATAGATACCTGGATCCATGCCTTTAGCCCAGAAGGAGCTAGGAGCATTGGTCACATCAGAGGTCATCCTGAAGACTAGAGAATACATTAGTGTCCATAAGATGGGGACTGCTTCCCACATCATCCTTCCCCCAACCCCCCGCTGCTCCCACCCAGCTTCCCCAGAGCTGCAACCACATGCACCTCCCCAGCCGGACTAGTGAAGGAAGTAGCTGAGAGAAATTTCCTGGACTAAGGAAGGTACTGATAAATCCTGATGCCCAAAAAGCCTGAAAAAAAAAAAAGCCGGCCTATTGTCTACTCCAGGGTAACATGGAGCGGCTGTAACACCCTGCTCATGCTCAGTCATGCTGTACAGGAAGGAACTAAGCAAACCTGGGCACAGTCAACACTCCCCGACCACTGAGGAGACTGGCTGAGGGTAGAAACATGAGTGTCTCTGTTCAGGAAGAGGAAGGCTGCATTGAATCCTTTCCTTGATAATGTACTGTAACATGGAGGCTGGACTAGACCCTTCTTGTTGCAAGTTGCTTTTTGGGCATGGTGTTTATCACACCAACAGAAAGCAAAGTTGGGCAACCTGCATCCTCACACTTCTGCTTTTAAGTCCAGGATGTTCATCTGCTCTTTTGGCCACCTGGGTTTCTCTCCAAGCCCTCACATCTTTCAGGAGGACCCTTCATAATGAAATCGTTAGAATTTGCCCCCATACCACCCCCCCTTTCTTGTCTCTTCTTGTCTTCTCTCTTTTTTTTGCATTTTCTTTTTGACGTCCTTTGGGACATCTGGTCTCTGTCCTCCTCATTAAACATCTTGACCGTTGTCCCACCTTGTAGAGCTTCAGCACGCTGCAGTCCCAGCCACACAGACGCATACTCACCATCTGGATGGCACGGCTCACCTGCAGACAGTGACAGCCTTATGTTTTACACAGAAGCTTGCACACTTCCTTTTTAGCACAGCTGAGAGGGCTAGCTAGCTCGGACTGCCATAGCGTGGGGAGAGAAGAATTCAAAGTGGGGTGGGTAAGGAGGCAGCAGATGTAGTTTCTGAGCCATGACAGGATAGAGCCATGGACATGTGGATGCCAGACCAAGTACATATGTTTATGCTTTTCCAGGAGAATCCATGAATATGCATGTCTGGGTGTCTGGGTTTCTGCAGAAAGACATCTCTCCTGATGATGCAGAACTTGCCTGATACATCAAATATCTATGAGGGTGGAGACATTGTCAAATAGTAATATGTGCCCATGGTGGGCATGGTGCCCATTAGACTTGTTATGCACTCTCTCTCTCTCCTCTCTCCCTCCCCTTTTCTGTCCCTCTCCCCCTCCCTCTCTTTCCTCCCTCTCCCCTAGCCTCTCTCTCTTTCTCTTCTATTTTTTTTGACACAGGTTTTTTCTGTGTAGCCTTGGCTGTCCTGGACACTCTTTGTGGACTAGGTTAGCCTTGAACTCACAGAGATCTGCCTGCCTCTGCCTCCCCAAGTGCTAGGATTAAAGTCACACTCCACAGCGCCCAGCTATGATATGCCTTTTCAATGCTCACTCTGAGCATAATAGGCTGGGAGGGGAGGTTGGCTGTGAGTCTTTAGATATATTAGTTCTGATACTTAGAGGCCCACTGTGAGACATGCCTGAGAAATGAAAACTGTCTCACTATGCCTTCTGTAATGAGAGATCTTGTGTGTGTGTGTGTGTGAGAGAGAGAGAGAGAGAGAGAGAGAGAGAGAGAGAGAGAGAGAGAGAGAGAGGGAGGGAGAGAGAGGAGAGAGAGAGAGAGAGAGAGGGGGGGGGGGAGGGAGGGAGAGGGACGGAGGGAGGGAGAGGGAGGGAGAGGCAGAGGAGAGAGAGAGAGAGAGAGAGAGAGAGAGAGAGAGAGAGAGAGAGAGAGAGAGAGAGAGAGAGAGAGAGAGAGAGAGAGATCTACAGTGTATATTTTCCCAGTCGCATTCAGACGGTCAGAACTAGACAATCCAGGGACATTTATCCAGGTTCCCAGACAAAGCCCATAATCTTTAATGTGAAGCACAGGGCTCTGCTAGAAAGGTGTGGTTAGTGTATTTGCTCTGTGGAGCTTTGCCAGCCTCTTTAGCTGAGACGACTCAGTCTTGGACGTTGATGTTGCGCACATTTCACTCTGGGCCACACAGATGGGCTGCACCTGAGAGCTGCGGTCAGCTGCTCTCTGAAGTGACTGGCACTCCAGAACTATAAACAGCGAATGACATAGTGCTGTCCCATATGCTACCCAAGTCAGAGTGGCTTTAATGATTTCTCCTGGGATGAGCTCAAAGCCTCAGAGATTCTGAGAAAGCTTGGCGTGAGACTGTGACTTAATTTTCATCCAGACAGGGTGTGATTGGATCCCCGGCAGAGCTTACAGCTGTGGCCTATCTGCATTGGAGCAATGGTGTTCACAGCTGTTTCTATGGTGACCCTCAAAACTCAGAGGGTGTGGGAATTTAGGGATTCCCATGGGAGCAGCTTCTTACACCAGGCCCCTGGAACCTGTCATTCACAGGCTTTCAAATGGAAGTTGTACTGAGCAAAATTCATAAAAAAGCTATTTCCTTGGTATCTCCATGTAACAGAAACATGAAATTTAATGGAGGAAGTATTTTTGCCTATGCATATGAACATGTGTGTGTATGTATTCTAAGCATCTTCAACAATATCTTACAAGGTAAGAGAGAACCCAAGCATCTTTTTTTTTTTTTTCTGTTCTGTGTTTCCTAGCATTACAACAGTATTTTTGATCTTTGGTTAATCATGAGAAATTCAAAGTTTTCTCTTTTTTCCACTATCTTTTTTTATGTTAATCCTTTGCCATAGTTTCAATTTTAGTAATAATTTAATAGGTTTGTCTACTGTTGTTTCTACCCTGTGTATAGAAACATACTTTATGTTTGTTTTTCATATATAAAAAGTGGCGTGGAAAGAGAAGAGACAGTATCTTCTTGTGTAATTTAATCATCGAAAAAAAAAATCTCAGTACGGGCCAGTGAGGTGGCTGAATGGGTAGAGCTGGGTGGCGTGAGTTCGGTTCCTAGGTTCCACAGTACAGTGGAAGAGAACCAGCTCCACTTGAGAGCTGCCTTCCAATCTCCTCGTGTGCACTATGGCATGTCCACACACACACACACACACGCACACACAAATTTAATTACTTAGATTGATTTTTTTTTTTAAAGAAATTTAAAATTTCTAAATATGTAAAAAAAAAATCCAACAGGAATAGATAATGCATATGAATTTATAAGGTCTACAAATGAAGAAAATTCTTTATGTCACTGATAATACATTGTTCCTCAGATCTCAATGTTCAATTCATTTAAAAAAAAAAAAGCTCCATTCATTCCTTCATTAAGTCAGTCAGTCAACACACACTCATTAGACACATGTTCTGCAGAGGGCAGGTCCTCTATGTACCCTAAGGCGTGCCCTAAATTAGATCCCTTGCTTTCATGAGCTTGCAGTCTAGCGGAGGAGTGAGGACCACCATACAAGTTCACATGAATATGCTACTGCAGTTTGAAATAGATGTACCGGAATTGGAGCACTGGTTAACAGAGAGCTGCAGAACTACTTAAACATACCTGAAATACCTAATGTAAGAACTTGTTCGGAGAGCTTATGCAGGCTCTTCTCCAAGGTGTAAAGGAAAGGGACGTTTGTACCTGTATACAGAAATACACACCTTGTAGCGCCATGCAGAGTGGAAGAGGAAGGAATGAAGACACGGAAGAGGAAGCATCTCCCTATAGATTCTTATGAGACCAAATGGATTTTATTTTCTTACCCAGAGTCAAGACTTCCTGTAGGTGAGGGTGGCATGTTGAAGACAAGGGGACCTTTTGAACTATGCTGGAAGAGAAAGAGCCTTTGTGCCAAATGGATTTCTAGGGAGAAAGCCAAAAAGGGAGAAAAATAGAGATATAGATGAAATACCTGTCATCTAGCAGGCATTCTACTTAGCATCCCACTCATGCAAAGATGCTGTTCCCGTTAGACAGAGTAGGGAACAAATGCACAGGAAATTAGATAGTTTACTCAACTTTTCATAGAAATGTAGCAAGAAAATACAGGATCTGGAATTTGGCTCCTTATCTGCAGGACACAATAACTTTTATTTTGAGTCTTAATCAGCATTTCTAGAGTCTCAAAGTCACAGATGCATTACCTATATTTAGTTTACAAATAACAAAAGATAATACAATTTATATTGTATTCTCTGCATATAATAGTCTTATTTACACTTTTGCATTTCTCTGTACTATGGTGGTATATGATATAATAGTATATATTAATAATTTAGATATGTTTTTAGAGCCACTAGGAAATAAGACACAGAGAAAGACCATGGTCATAAATTAGTTAATAGAAAATATCTTTTCAGATGAGGCCTTTCTTCTTCCCAGATGTCAATAGCTTGTGTCGAGCTGACAAGGGTTGAACCTGATAAAGCACTACAACATTGTTTCGCTTAAGAGCACAGAATTTTATCCTATCCTAATTTGAATAGCATGAAGTTTGTGTAAGCAGGAATCCTCAGCAAAATTTAATATTTAAGAATTTTATTATATTCATATTTAATATTTATGGTGCTCTCTATTATCTGTTGCAGTTGAATTAAGAAGCCAGCCTCAAATAATACGCACTGCCTCATTCATTTTATAAAAGTCTAACATTGCCCCGTCTTCTTAGTGTGGTTCTTACAAATTTCTGTTTTAAAATATTCAGCACCTGTGGCCGTTACCCTGCATTAGAGTCAGACACTAAGACAGGCAACCATCTTTGCGTTTCTATTGTTATGATAAAATATTATGACCGAATGCAATTTGGGGAAGAAGCTAGTTTACCCCATCTATATTTCCAGCTACACCACAGCCCTGAGAGAAGTCAGAATTTTATCCTAATTTGAAAAAAACAAAGTTCTCTGTGAGCCAGGAAATTTCAGCTAAAGAGAAGCCTTCAAGATTTCACTATATGTCTGTGATCTATTTTGCTTGAATTACCATTAATGAGCTGAAAATCCGAAGCCATTTAAAAAATGCCTGCCCGACTGCAAGGAGTGCTACGAATGAGTAATACTGAACCAGACGGTTTCTAGAGGGATCTCCTGGGTCATTGAGCTCTGATACGACTCACTGTGCCCCAGACAGGTGCCAGACATTGCATATTTTAGGAAGAGAATTCCCACTTGGTTACACAGATGCTTTTGATGCTTTTGATTTTTGTTTAGTTTTGTTTTTTGAGACAGGGTTTCTCTTGTAGTCCTGGCTGTCCTGGATTCACTTTGTAGACCAAGCTGGCCTTGAACTCACAGCAATCCACCTGCCTCTGCCTCCCAAGTGCTGGGATTAAAGGTGTGTGCACCACCACCGCCCGGCTATGTTTTTGAAAAAGAGTAAATGGCAAGATCAGGTTGTTGTTAGTTCCACTGTTGTTTAGCCTGAAGACAGTTGAGCTCCTGTTTTGAGGCTGGTTTTCTTATTCATCTACTCAGAAAGTGAGCTAGGAGATAACACCGCTGCTGTGGTCTATGTTCACATCAGCAGGTACGACGCCTTTCCCTGCTGTACTTCGAGTCAGCTTCCTCAAATACTTCTTCTTTCGTGTTTCCTTCCTGTGGTTTTGATGGGATCTGAGAGAATCCGCAAGGGGTTATTGTTAGAAGCTTCCTTTACGCTACCAAAGGGTTGAAATGGTAGAACCTTTAAGAAGTGGGCTCCAGGTAAGTTAATTCTTATTAGAGTGGGTGTTCGAAAGCGATGCCACCCCATATTAGCTAGTTCTCCATGTAGCCATTTGTTCTCTGCGACAGTATGATGTGGACAAGGAGTCCTCACCAGAGATTGAGTGCACAAGGCCACTTCATCTTGGACTTTTGAACTGTGATCTAAGTACATGCTTTTTCATGACAGCATATGCAGCTTCAGATATTTTCTCTCGGCAACAAAAAATATGCTCATCCTACCACTATGCACATCAAAGTACTCCTTGATGAGCAGAAACAAAGGGCTAGTACAGGAAGATGCTTTATTGTGCTGCAACAGATCTCGAGGAAGAGCTCACAGTTCTAACTGAGCATGCCCTGATACAGCTATGGGGTATCAGTTACTTTCTGTCATTCCGATAAGACACCATGATCAAGGTGATGCATAGAAGGAATAGTTTATTGTGGCTTATGGCTCCAGAGGGGCTAGAGTCACAATGGCTGAGGAGCACAGCATCACCGCAGAAGATGTAGCATCTGGACCAGGAAGCTGAGGCCTCATATCCTTTACTGCCAAGCAGGAAGCCAAGAGAGGGCACCAGAAGTGGCCTGAAGCCTTTAATCTCAAAGCCTGCTCCTGGTAATGTGTATTTCTCCAGCAAGGCTGCATCACGTAAGTCTCCGCAGACAGTGCTACCAGCTGGGGACCAAGAGTTCAAATACCCAAGACTAATGGGATGTTTCGCCTTCAAACCACCACAGGTGGCATGAGCTCCTTGGATTCCCTTTCAGGAAGGAGTGTGCTTTGCTGGAGGCCTCTAGCTGCAGCAGCCCTGAGATTCGCCGATCTTTCTCATCGATGCCTGTGTCTTTCTAGTGTGTTGCATCGGGTTAGTCAAGTTTGCCCAGTGGTTCCGAATGACCCTCTGGGTTCGTCCTGTCAGCTCTTCACCATACTGTGTGAGGCTCTCCCATGTCTATTCTGTTCCTCTTCCTTCATCCTGCTTGGTGTCTGAGTTGAAAGGCTTTCATGGCTTCTTCCTCTTCCTCTTTCCTGGGGCGTGTCCTCCTTCCCTCGGCCTTCCTATAGAGCCCTTGCCTTTTCAGTCTGTGTAATGTTTGCCCCTGGAGACCACACACTAGCACTCCTTTAGAAGCGAAACACCACACCTACACCTACTAGAATGTATTTCCGCCTCTTCTGCCTGACTCGAGTGTTGATGCTTCTGTACAATTATAGTCACTACCTGAGGGCAGGCCTCCCTCCCTGTGGGTCAGAGTCATTAAGATAATCATAGATTTATCCTCACTTTCCCATAGCATCCAATCTAGATGTTATCTCTGCTTCTGCAAATCCTCTTCCAAAGTCTCCCAACACAAACTCCAATCCAGGAAGTCCTCTCTAGCACTCCTGTTGAGACTGCCTCCAACCTGGTTCTCTGTAGTGCATCACAAAGCACGCTTGTCTTGGCTATGGGGATAATAAGCCAAATTTGTTCAGCTTCATTGTGGCTTTGGTGAGCTTTGACAACATTATTCTGGCAGATAATCTACCTGAGATCCCTCAACCCCTTGTATTAACTCACTTATTGCTTTACTTGTTTATTCATTCTGGACAGATTTTTGAGCAGTTGTTTTATATACTGAAGATTTATTTCTAGATGATGAGATGCGAGATTGACTGCTGTTGCTGGCCGTGAAAGTGCTCTGTAGAGACCTCTGTCTTCCACAGTGGCTTGGTGTTAAGCACTGTGTTAGCTTCTGTCCTTAGATAGTCACTGTCCCTTCCTGTCAAGCATTGTGCTAAGTGCACTACTTAGTCATTGGCCAAGCAATAATCTTTACTTTACTTTTACAGATGAGAGCACTCAGGCTAGAAAAATGTTAAATAAACTCAACTAGGAAATGTGTGTGGAGAGAGGCAGTATTTGCAATGCTCCCTGCTGTCATACTGTGCACTAAGCTGCACATAGATTTTTCTACTTCAGATATATTAACAAGTCAGCTTTGTTTTACAAAAGAAAATATTTATATATGTCCCGGGCTATAATGTCTTTTGCTGTGATATTATTTATTCACCATCATTAGTCATGTTTATATAGAATTAGTCACTACATTAATATAATTAATATTCTAACATATTAATCATTGTATTAGTAGCTTGGACTGTTACAACAATATATCACAGCGGGAGTGGTCTTAACAACAGATAGTTATTTTTTTAGAGTTCTGGAGGCTGGAGTAGCCAAGGTTAAGGTCTAAAAGTGTAGGATCATTTTCTGACCATGGCCATCTTCTTGGCCTACAGACTCTGGTGTCTCTTCTTGTAAAAAAAAAAAAAGTCACTAACTGCATCATAAGGGCCCCACTTTTGTGTCCTCATCTGACCCTTATTATCTTCCAAAGGTGCATCTCTCAGTACCACCCCACTGGGGCCAGGGTTCAACATCAATCTGTGAATCTTCATGAACATTCAGTCTACAAATCTACAGCATGTGATCTTATCCATGGTGGACCCCTGAGATCTTGGGGTGTGTCTGATGTATACTCTGAGTTGTTGTTTCTTTCAGTTAACTCAGAGCTACTCCATAGCACCACACTTCCAGAGCCTGCCTGGATTACTGTGGAGTCTCCATGAAGATGCGCTAACAGTTCTCCAGCCAGGGACGGTGATAAGACTGTTGGACAGGAGGAGAGGGTGGCCTCATGTCTAACTCAGTTCCACTTTACTAATCAGAGTGGTTCTAACAATAAAATAGAATGAAAAAGTGAAGAAAAGGCAAAACACCGAGCCTCTCAAAACCCTCCCACAAATAATGTGATATTCCTGTTAAACCACATTCCTTTTAAAGTCTGTAACTCCTGGTTGGAAAATTCTTAAATTAAACCACACCGGTGCTTTTATATCTTTTAATTAGAGGCTAAATACACAAAATAACATTTGCAGCACACATAAAAGTAAATAACAGAATGAATACTTGTGTACCAGGCACTGATCGTCTTGAGACATGGGACATAGACAGTGTGTTCATAGCTCCTGGAGAGCTGTTACATTGTAATCCATACCCTGTCTTCTCAGAGGTAGCTGCTCACAGAATTTGGTGAGGATTTTATAAATACTCTTTCTTATCTTTACGGATTTTTGTTACATGTATATGTATACTAACATCATATAATTTTTGTTTCATAAGAAAGCAAGGTTTATAATGAGTATGTGTATTCCAATCCAAAATGTTACTTAAAGCATTATTTATTAAAAAAGGGTCATAGATATCTCACTTCAGAATCTTTCTTTCTTGTTTTAATTAAATGTAAGAAGAAAAAAGGAGACAAATAACAATGTTTTATGCTTTTAATTGTAACTTTTTTTCAGTTATTACTTTCAATTTATTTATATTTGCATTTCAAATAACAGACATCAAATGTCTATTCCTTATTGGTAATTCCCTCTTAAATGATACTTGGAATTAAAAATGATTTTAAAAACATACCACCAAAAATGATTACCTAGCAAAGACACTACAGATGTGTTGTATTGTGGGTATTGTATTGGAAAATTGAAGCTGTTTATCCAGGTAACACATTCTCTTTCTTTAAGATGTGCTCTCATTAGCCCAGCTACTTTTGATATACCCAAGAAGGGCCTTGAGCTCCTCATCTGTCGGCCTCCACCTCTCAAGCCCTGGAATTCCAGATGTATGCCTCCTACCTGACTCTTCTTCTTTAAGTGTTTTTGTTAGCATACATTAATTATGCATAATACTGGGCTTGTGATATTTTCATATATTTATATAGTCAATGTATTTGGGTAACATTCAATAGTCTCTTACCCTCTCTTGTCCCTGTCCCCTTACTCCTAATAATCTTCTTCTTCCTAACCAGCCTGCTTCAGCTTCCATGTCCTTCTAAGGGGACATGAGTTCCATAGGGCTGTCTGCAGGAACATGGGTATCTTTCGCCACTAAGAGAGTATCTCTGTGACTCTGTCAGCCATTAACTATAAATCCCTAAGGAGCAGTGAGCCCCTCGCCTATCAAGTCTCATCCACACTGCCTGTATCCCCTTCCTCTGTGGCCTGGCAAGGCTGTCCTGCCAGCAGGAAGCGATCAAGAAGAGGACGCCGGAGTCCATGTCAGAGGCAGCCCCTCCTCCCCATATTACGGGACCCATAGGGAGACGGTGCTGCCTGTCTGCTACATCTGAGCAGGGGGTCTAGGTCCTCAAAAATGTATGTCCCTTGGCTTGTGCATCTGTCTCTGCAGCACCCCTTCCTCTGCCTGGACTCCACCCCCCAAGCCAAAGTGTATTCTAATTTGAGAGAGTATAACTGCCATGTGAAACTGTGTTCCCAGACCCTTCTTGTCTTTATTCTCTGCCTGATTTCAGGCTAACCTTCCCCATGAGACCAATCCCTCTCAATTGATTATATTATCTATGTTTTGGTTTGGTGTTTGCAAAATAATTTCTTTATCTATTAATTATTGTTGTTATTATTTATTTTGTTTTTTTTGAGACAAAGTTTCTCTGTGTAGCCTTGGCTGTCCTGGACTTGCTTTGTAGACCAGGCTGGCCTCAAACTCACAGAGATCTGCCTGCCTCTGCCTTCTGAGTGCTGGGATTAAAGGTGTGCACCACCATGTCCTGCCCTATTAATAACAAGGTAACAAGGAGGTCTGGGTGGTGGCCTGGGTCTTCTGGATGCTTCAGTAGAAACTATGATATTGCAGATAAAACAAAATTTATACACTTTTCTTAATATCTCTAGTCCCAGAAGCAGAAGTCTTTTTCTCAAGCAGGAAGAAGGGTAGATGAGTTTACTGAGATGAGAAAGGTTTTGAAGAGAACACAAAAACAAAAATGAAGATTTGGGGGTTGGGGGGATCTTCATTACCTTTTTATCCCCATTATTGTGACTCCAACAAGGAGAAAATAATGCCATGGTTACTCCTATACCAGGGAAAAATTTAATAAAATGATTCTATGTTGGAAGGACATAGATGCCCCTAACCACATTTGATATATGGCCCTTATCATAGCTCCCTGCTAGCTCTCCTGTGCCTATAGGATAATTAGGTACTGTGTTCTCTTTCATATGATAGGAGCGTGCTGCCAAATACCAAACAAGCATCCTTAAACTTTCAACTAATTATGAACACCCACCTGGGAGCTCCTGCTCCTACTTCCCAAGGCCACATAGCCTTTGTTATTCCTGATTAAAGTTGAACTAGCTCCTGAAGTGGTTTCCGGTCCCTGTGTCTTATTTTCTGCTCTGCTGGCCTCAGTGGGCTGGTGGCCATCAGCCTCCAGAGAGGAGGAGGACAACCATAACTTTGCTGTAAACATAATTTTATTTCTATACTTTCTGCTTAGGAAAGGAGTGCAAAGTCTTTCCTCTTGGTGCTGTGTAGGGGGGGGGCAGAGGAACCCCGAGTGAGCAAATGTAAATTCCTAAGTGAATGTGTGTCTTGACATGAGCACAGCCTGTTGAAGACTACAAGGCCAATTGTCCCATGGATGATTGGTGAAACTCTTATCTACATGGATTAAGTGCAAAAGGAATGATATGTTTTCCTCTGGAGTCTAAGTGTGAGCAGAAGTATGCTTGCTGTTCTCCTTCCTCTAGATGCCCATTGTGCACAGCAGGAAGGGTGCATTTCATCCCAAAGAGCCCCTGGATGGCCTAAGGGGTATCCTTAAAGAGGAGACACTGCAGATACAGCCAAGGCCTGTGGATCTTGTTGTAGAATAGAGGGGTACCTTTCTAATTTAGGGGAATTCAGGGGAGCCACCTTTATGACAGCTGGTTTCTGAACAATTAGTTAATATGCCCAAACAGAGAGAAAGCCAGTCTGAAGAATTGTCAGGCTCTGCAGAGCCAGATTATGACAGGGCCAATCAATATTCTTTCTCTCATCCCTGCATCCTTGTCTACAAGTCTTCAGAAATGGCAGCTGACTGTGGGGAAGAGTGCAAATGAGGAAAAGAGAGGAAGCCAGCCACAGTCCCACTCTTCAACTTTAACCCTGTCCTGGAATCAGGACCTGGCCAGGCATCAGGGGAAGTCTCTTCTGTAAGTGAGAACTGTGCATTCTGTCTTTGAATTGACACTGCAGTGCCACGCTAAGGAATCATCACATTTCATATCATATAAAGGGATTTAAGAAGAAATTCCATCTCACAAATAAGAAAAACACAACAGAATGAGATAAACAACAATAAAAAACCCAAAACAAAAAATAAACTTGTTCCTTAATTGTGTCTCCTGAGGTGCTGAGAAGTATAATGCTGTATTTACCTAGTACAAATTTAGAAGCTGGGTGCTTTAGGGCGTAATATGAGTGACATCGTTAGTGTGGGTGTTATGATTTATTTTGTTTCTCAGGGAGAAAATACAGAATTAGTAGGGATGCAGGTTTTATAAAACCTGAAATCTTAGGGCTCCTCTAACCTTATATAATTACAAGTCCAATTTGTCAAGCCTCTCTCAAGTCTTTAGACTGCCTCCCTTTGGGCATGTGATGTTGAAGAGCCGTCTTCTTTAGGTTCTTGGTGCATCCTCTCTCTGGAAGCAATTTCTTTGTCCTCCATCCCACTACGAGTCTCAGGGCTCAACTTTCAAAACATAGTTAATACTATTATGTTACAGCATTGTACTCATTGCAGACTGAATACTACCATTTCTCACTTAGTCTGTGTGGTCACATTGAACTTATCTCTTGTAGTCCACTATTGTTTAATAAAATGATATTGTAAAAACATAGGTTAAATCCGTATATAAGTTTTCCCTTCTAACAAATTTATGTCAAATGTGTGTGTGTGTGTGTGTGTGTGTGTGTGAGAGAGAGAGAGAGAGAGAGAGAGAGAGAGAGAGAGAGAGAGAAAGAAGAAGAAGAAGAAGAAGAAAAGGAAGAAGAAGAAGAAGAAGAAGAAGAGAAGAGGATAGGAGAGAGAGAGACAGGGAGAGAGACAAAGACAGAATCTAGGCATCAAATCTTACAATCTCACATATGCTAGGCACGGCACATGTTGTATCACTGAGTTCTACCCCAGTCCTTATGTTAAACTAGGAAAGAAACTCGAGCTATTATGTTCTATAAAGCCTTGTGTCATCTGGCCCTTGGATAATTCTAATCATGTCTTCTAACATTCTCCCCTTTGTTCACTATGGTTCGCCCATATTGCCCTTGTGGCCTTATTCATCTCTTAAATGCACAAAGCCCATGCCCACCCCAGGACATTTTCACTGGTTGCTTCAGTGCTGGAAATACCATTTTTAAAAGGTGATTTCATGGTTTACATTTCAGATTTTACTTCAGAGAATTCTCATCTAAGAAATTTATCTAAGATAGCTCAAACTCTCTCTCTCTCTCTCTCTCTCTCTCTCTCTCTCTCTCTCTCTCTCTCTGTTTAAATCTGCTTCTTCAATACTTCATGACACTTAGCATGAGCAGGGTGTAAGACAATATTGCTTGCCTCACCTTCATCATGTCTTTCCTTCACTCTCCTACAAGCCAAAGCCTTTTCCTTGTTTAATGCTGGCTGCAAATCTGACTACAGTGATATTTGGCACACAAGACCTGCTTTGGCCACATGTGAAAATACCAATGAGTCTACTCTAAAGCAAAAGCTGTGGAACCTTGAAGTCTTCCAGGCACTTTGGAAGGAAATAACTTTCGTAGTAGTTCACTCAGCTCTCTGCCGTGCTTTGGAAGATGGCATCCATCCCTCCAGGATAGAGCCTGCTTCTTCCTGATGTCAAGGGGAGATAAATCCTAGCTTATTTTTTACCAATTAATCATACTATGGAGCAGCAGTCACTGGAACAATGGAGAAGAATTTTTAATTGTATAATTTCTCTGTGAATATTTGCCATGTTGCTAGGAGACAAAGCCATACCCTAGCATCCATCTACATTTAGGGAGTGCTGAAGAGACACAGAGAGACAGTGATGAGAACAAGGTAGTACCAGTCAGTATTCAGAGAAATAATCATTAGGAAGACACGCACAAACACGTATATGGAGAGGCACAGAGTGGGAGAGAAAATGGATGTAAGAAATTTGCTCACACAATTGCAGAGGCTGAGAAGCCCCCATTCTGCCATGTGTTAACTAGAGACCAAGGAGAGAGAAGCAGGGTTGTCTGAATCTGAAAGCCCGAGAGCTAAGAGAGACTGTGCTGGATGGTCAAGTTCATTGTTGCAGCTCAAACGTAAGTAGACAGCAAATTCTCCCTTCGCTTGCTTTTTGTCCTGTTCAGGCTTCCGATATAGCTGGGTTGGCTGAGGCCATATGTATTGGGGACAATATCCTACTGACTCAGGTGCTGTGCTAATCTAGAGATGTCTCACAGCCACACTCAGAAAAATATCTAAGCAAGTAGCTGGACAAACCATGGCCTAGTTACATCGACACAAAGATGCAACCATCATACAGATAGAAGAAAATGGTTTAAGAGAAATAATTGTCTGAATAAACGGCAATGAGGGATTACAGTGCCTTGAAAGTCTCCTCGTAAGCCTTTCTTAGTTGTGATTGGGCAAGGCTTCTCCATGTGAAAGCATCCTCATCCTCACCATGGACAACATGCTTGGTCCTACACTACATGTGCTTCCTGCATCTTAGTTGTACAGCGAACCACTTCAGCGAAACATCTTTATATGGCTCTCTGCATCCGTGAAGCTGAATTTAAGACACTATGCACGTGCATGTTGTAAGAAGTGATTGTCAACAAGTCAGAATCACAGGGTGCCACATGAATACACGAGTCTACGTGGATCACGTGGTCTGACTTGAATACCACAGTATATGTGGAAACTTGTCTGGGTTCAAACCAGACTCAAGTTAAGAAAAAGTAGTATGGCCATCATATAGTAAGAGTTCTGTGAATTTTAACTCTCATACTCTCTCACTCTTTTTTTTTTTTTTTTATGATTGATGGCCTTCTATTTATCATACTTACAAAAATCTTTGACTTACTTTTATACAGTAAAATTACAATTACACAGTACATTGTAATTACACAGAATGTACTGTAATGTAATTACAGTGAGAGCAGAGACTGGACTCACTGTATCTCTAGAGCCTTGTAATATGTCGCAGTGCATAGTGGGTAGTCCTCTTTGGGTTGCCTTTGGTATGAAGAAGGGGCTGAGGACTCTTTAGTCTTGGCATGTTGTACATGTGCATTTTTTTCTGGAAGAATCGGGAAAGTAGAGGTAAAGTACCCAGGGTGTGTTATAATATTTCCAGTGAAATAAACTGAGATAAATCTTGACCCCATTTCAGAACAATCTTCCATCAGGATTGCAGGCTCTTTCTAGTCTTTGTTTCTTGGTACATAATTTGAAATCTAGATGACCTCCGGTCCAGAAGCCTGGTAGAGAATTCAACTCATTGTTGAACAGATGGTGATAAAAGAGATACTGCGTGCTGGGGAAGAGGGGCATTCAGGAAACAATTAACCTTAGTCAGCATGTTATGTGACCCTGGCTCAAGAACAGATAACAAAACAAGAAGAAAAAAACTTGCCTGAACTGAGAAGAGGGATTATAATCAGTGGGAAGTAAGAAGAATCTCACAAGCCATAGAAAAGAGCAGTGACATAAAGAAGGCTAAATGGGCTAATTCTCACAGAGCACCCCACACTGAGAAGGTAGCCATGGCAGAACATTGCCAAGGCCAGTTAGGGTGGAGAAAGAAACATTCTTTGTTCTTTCAATTGTTCTTCATTTTTATTCTTTTCCTTCTCTTTCCTCCTCCTTTTTCTCTCCTCTTCCTTCTTACTTTCCCTCTTCTGTTTCTATTGTCTATTCCTCTCCCTCTCTCCCACTGGTCCTTCCCAGTTTCAACATTTTGTTTTGCATCCATCATGCTTGGATATAAAGTCATCTCTCCCTGGACTTTCCCCTATACCTCTAGTCAAGAGAGATAACCTAAGATTGCGACAGTTCAGGAGAGATGCAGTGAAGGTGTCTGGTAAGATCTGATGTTCTCTAAGGGGTACTAACTCACTCTGGCACCTCAAGTCACAGCAGGACTAAGAAGAAGGAGAGAGGGAACCGGGGGTGAGCGGGATGTGATGGTGGGACTGGCAGGAGAGGAAGGTGAGTTCTGAGATCAGGCTGTAAAGTGATTATATAAATAAATAAATAAATAAATAAATAAATAAATAAATAAATAAAAACAACAAAAGAAGTGATGTTCCCTTCACTTTCAAGTTTCCCTCAATAAGTATGAAAATGGTGTCAGAGATCCTTCCTGAACTATTCGTCATGTCTTTGACCTACTTTCTGATTTATTTCTGCTAATCTTGGGAGCCTCAGCACCAGCCTTTACTTCACATCAACCCTCAAAAAGTCTTTGACCTGGAAGAGCTTTACCTACTAAGCCTCCTGCTTCTCTTAGGCAATGCTGGTATCTGAAGAACTGTGTGGTCGCTGTTCACTCCCTCCTGTGACTATTACATCACGTACACAGACACACAGAGTATTGATGCTCTGTATGACACATGTTGCATTATGCACAATGTGAAGGATGTATATAGGTTCTCCACCCTTTTGTTATCCATGATGTGATTAAGAGAAACAAACCGTAACATAGGAAATCAATACAGCCACTGTCTTGATGAGTTAGAGCCCTCTTCAGACTACACAAGGGCATGGAGTAGTAAGAAAACCTTTCACGAGGAATTAGACACTAAAGAAAATCCGGGCAGATGAGTCATCATCCTGAAATGGAAAGTAGTACAACCAAGTAAAAGAGCACAGACATCTGGGTGAGCAGAAGATGCTCACGTGAGTAGCCAGGAAAATCAAGGCATCTTGAACAGTCCATGTGCCTGGAAAGAGGAGTGTATGGGGACACCATTAGAGATCAGGGCTAAAGGCAAGCCAGGGGCTAATCTTCAGCCCTTTTATATACACTGGGGCCCAGCATGTTGGAAATGCATTCATTTATTTACTCACTTGTTGTTTTATAGGATAAGCATGCTGCGTGCCAGCCACTCTTTCAGGTGCCAGGGTTGTACCAACAAACAACAGATAAACATCTCTACCCTTGTTTGCTCATTTATCAATAAGTTATACAGTACAATAAAAGACCATGAAAAATATGACAGATAGAGGAGCAAGTTAAAGGCGAATAATAATGTTGGGGTGAAGGAAGCAATGCAGTGCCAACTAGGCTAAGCAAAGGAGACAGAGAGGAAAATGATGGAGATTGCAGAGGGAGGTAGAAAATGATCTCACGGGAAGAAGGGATGGGTGACCCAGAGATCCTACTGTGGGAGCAGTCCTGGAGGGTATGAAGGATTCTACTGAGTTCTGCTGTGGCTGAAGCTCAGCAAAGCATTGGGAGTGAGGTTGAGATGAGGGCAGGGAAAGGGGACCATGGGCCGTGAAAGGCTTTATTGATCTTTGTATTTTGCTGTGTATTTGTGAGGAGAAAGGCATGCGTGTGCATGTACACACGAGAGAGAGAGAGAGGAGAGGAGAGTTTGTAATGAGGTGGGGGAAGAGAGAGAAGGGAGGAGTGACAAGGTCTAATTTAAAACAAAACAACCAATGAGTTATCCTGAATTGACATCAGTCTGGGGGTCAGGGCTGTCAGGAACAGAAGTAGGCAATCTCACCAGGAGCCAATTGGATAATCCAGGCAAGAGGTAATGGTGACTTGGATCAAACCGGTACAGACTGAAGAGATGTGGACGTGATGAATTGCAGAATGACACAGTTGACTTTAAAATCTAAATATAAAAGCACAGATTAGATTCTTGAATGGATTTTGTCATGTTTAGAGCAAAGATCATTACACTAACAGCGAGAGTATCTAGTTTTCCAGACTTAGAACACTTTCTTGTGTTTACCCTACAAGCTCCTTATTTTCCACTTATACTTGTAAGCGTCACTTTTCCATCTGATAATGTACTGAAACATAGTTTCCGTGCCTTGTCTCTGAGTTACATCAATGTCAATCTTTTTTTTATTAATTTATTCAGATTACAACTCAATTCTTATCCCATCACTTGTATCTTCCCATTTCTCCCTCCCTCCCACTTTCATCCTTAGTAATGAAGATGATAATGGTCATACATTATTTCTTACTGTCTAATTTTATGGCAGATTTTGAAAGGAACCATATGATCACTTTAAAACTATAGTAAAGTAACAAATCTCACTAACAAATCTTAGCATTTGCATGAGAAGAAGCTGTTTGGGGTCATCTAGTCTTTGAATTCTGGGGTCTCTTGGTTAGGGAGATGAAATTATTTGAATTTCCTTTGTACAGTGTATAAACACCCAGTGCCAAGAGCACACTGCATTCCTCAGAAATGTATTCTGTTATTAGCATCTTAGACTGTCCATTTCTACAGTGAATCCAAAGTTCACCTGCCTCTTACCCTCAGGTAGTCACTGTAGCCTGTGGGCCAGTGTATCCATATGACTGATCAATTTCACAACATGGCAGAAAAGTGACCAATATTGACAGGGATCAATATGATTCATTTCCAGTGTGTCAGCTCTGCAAGTATTTGAAGACATCCATCTGTCATGCCAGTCACCTTACTTCCTCCCCCCTTTCCCTTGTCCTCTGTGCTGAAAGCTAAGCATGGAGAAAAGGCTGTTTCAGGGACACGAAGTCTCTCAGGCCTGCTAAGGCCAGACACCTCTCATGTGCAAGGCATGCGCTACTCTCATTGTGGATCATTAGAAATAAGCTTCCTGTTCTGCATCCCTTTGACCCTGATTTCAGTAGATCACTCAAGCGCCCCTCAGCCCCTGGCATATTGGGATACAATCAGGATGAAATTACAGCGCTCAAATTCATCAGACGTGGAGAAATCTCAAGACCCCCCACACTGATCTTGGGTGTCCATGTGTTTTCAGGTGTTTTTCTGCCCGTTTTGTTTACCTTCAGTGGAAAAAATTAAATTAAATAATTAAACAATTAAGGAAAAAGACTCACCATATCTTACCCCTACCTTCAACACACGTACACAATTACTTAACTCCTCAATCGGTTTCTGGAACATCGCTGGATTTGAAGATTGCACCGAGAGCTCAGAACATGAATGTGGCAGAGCTCTCTCACCTGTTACATGTAACTTAGTGCACAGGGTTCAACTATTATGTTCTAGTTGCCTTGAGTGTGGAATGAGTATAACAAGAGAGCATAGGTCACAGTATGCTGTAGGAAGTGGGTAGTGTGATTCCAGGTACATAGCAAGCATCAGTAAATGCCCAGCACTCACTTTAGCAGCGTGAGGAGAGTTTCACTACTGGGGTTCGAAGCATTGCCTCTAGAAGACTTACATATCATTACACCCTTGGTCCCCATCAAAGTGCTATTGTAGGATTGAGTGTAGTATTGTAGTGCTATTGTGTGGTAAAATCTGGGAAGCAGAAACTACATGATGAAGGTCCTTAGATCTTTGGGGGCATGTGCTTGAGGGGATTGTAGTTCCCTGTTCTATTTCTCTTTCTCTGTTTCTTGCCTTATGTTTGAGTGGTTTGCTATACAATGTGTCCTCTCCATGTCAAGTTACCCTCACCAACAGACTCTAAGCAATGGGACCATTTGATCTTGGAATGGAATCTCTATAGCTATGAGTCAAAATGAAACTTTTTTCTTTTACCCAAATCTACCCAATGGACAGGACATTCTTCACAGTTGAATGGAGAGTGGGGTCTGACTTTCACACGAACTCTGGTGCTCCATATTTGATCACATCCCCTGGATGGGGAGGCTTGGTGGCACTCAGAGGAAGGATAGCAGGCTACCAAGAAGAGACTTGATACGCTATGAGCATATACAGGGGAAGGAGGTCCCTCTCAGTCACAGTCATAGAGGAAGGGAGTAAGGGGAAAATGGGAGGGAGGAAGGAATGGGAGGATAGAAGGGAGGGGATAACAATTGAGATGTAATATGAATAAATTAATAAAATATATTTAAAAAACAAACTTTTTTCTTTATGAATGGATTGCCTCCAGTATTTCATTATAGTGATTTAAAGTTAATAAATACACACATATATCTATAACTGAAGAAAGTCTTCCTCAGCCTGTGAAAGTGGCCTATGGAGTAGTTAAGATGAGCAGAAACACTAGTTCCAGAATAAATGTGGCTCAATTTTGATGAAAGATGCTGCAGGCAGAATGTCCTCATCCAGAATGTTCTCACGTGAGTAACACCAGCACTTTCTAACAGAATCCAGAATCCTAGGTAGCTAATGAGCATGGATGTGAAGGACGGGACCGGGAATAGAAACAAAATCTTTCTTCCCCTGACAGCACCGCAGTGACAGTCCACGGGTTAAGAGGGTCCTCTTCATCTGAGCACCTGCTCGTGAGATGACTCCCTAACTCATTGGACTTCAGTTTCTATCCCCATTTTTATGTAAAATTCATTTTTTTCTTGGCCCAAGAGTCTCAGAGTGTACACATTTCCCCCTTCTCTGACAAGCTGTGTCCTAGTACCCTCTATTCCAGTGGCTGTTATGGCTGTGTGGATTTAGGGATAACTTTGAGTTTGTCTTGATTGTCGCCTCGTACTGATGTTTGAATTCTATGAGTCAGGCACCTTAGGAATCTCCCACTTAAATTTTATAAGAACACTGCAAGTTTCCTCTTGAAAATGTGGGCATGTGAAAACCTAAGTAACTCTCATCCAAAGTCACGTAACTCATCAGAAGCAGCCCTAAGATTTGAACCAAGCCTCAGTATTTAAATGTTTAGAGTACTCTCTGCTTTGTTTTATAACTTGATTTTCCTGGTTATGACTTTAACACATATATGATGGTACCATCTAAAACCTCCTCCCAGTTATTTTTATCATGGGATCAAGATTCTCATGGATCCGTTGCTAGCCGCATGTGTTCATCTGTAGGAGTGTGTTAGCTCCCTTTCCTGTTGTGTGATAGGACGTCCAACAGCAACAATCCAAGGGTACATTACAGTTCACCATGGGGAAGGAATGGTGTGGAAGCTGTGGTGGGGAAGGCATAGCGGCTAGAATGGTTCCATTTCTGGGAATGGGAGATTGGGTCACACTGATGGCAAAGAGAAAATAGAGAGCTCAGGCTTGAAATAGGGCCAGGCTATAACCCTTAGGTCTCAACACCATAGCCTACGTTGCTCAGCTAGAGTCCAAGTCAAAAGGTCCTAGAGCCTCCCAATGTAGCACCATAAGCCAGGGACCAAATGCTCAAACACAGGAGCCCATGAAGATCATTTCACACTCAAACCACAACAAGGAAGTTCCTTATCCATCCCTTCTTAGTTCATCCCAACAGAGGAATTCTGGCGTGGCCCAAGGGCAAATGGAACCCTCAGATTCGATACTGGGTCACTTTGGTAAGAGAACCAGAGAGGCCAGCAAAGCAGTTTTCTTTATGTCGGTGCATGCTCATCTGGAGAACTGTGAAGCCTCGCAGGTTGAGGATGAGGCACAGGGCAAAGGAGATAGGCCGGATAGGCCAGATTTGCCCCCATCTAGGTGACAGACACTCTTGTCCTTGAAGTTGGCCTCCTGACCTCCTCTTGAAGCCTGTGTAGTAATGTTTAGAAGGCAGAATTAGAACGTGGCTCAGGAGGGACTAGGGCAATGGAGCGCCAGGTGCTGCTACAGAGGACAGGAGTTCAGTTCCCAGGCCCCACATCAGGTGGCTCACCATCATGTGCAACTCTTCCTTTAAGAGACTTGACACCTCTGGCTTCTGTGGGCCCTGCATTCACCATGTGCTCATAGTGTGCCTCATGCACACGATGAAAAAAAAATAATTACCAAATGACTAAGAGAAACAGGCCAGCGCCTCTTAGTGTCATTCTGCTTGGTCATTGTACATTTTTTTTGCAAAAATTTACTGAATAATCAAATGTTGAGCCAATGGCTTTAAGAATTTAATTGATCAAGAATATACTGGCGTAGGACTGGCTCTTTTATTGCTACATTTAAGTCTTTGAAGTTTAGTTCCGTTTCTTGAGAGCTAACCTAGAAGCTGGGGGTATAGGAACCTTCTGAACTTCTCTTACAAAGTTTTCCGAAGTCTTGCTTTCCACCGGAGAAAGAATTACCCACTATTTTCATTGCTAGTAAGTTTTTTCTCAAATCCAGTTTTTGGCATTAGAAAACCCCTAGCCTAGACTCATCTAGCTTGTTTTTAATGTTTTTGATTCCTAAGCTTTAGGCTGTGTGCATCCATTGCCACACCCAGTTTATGGAGGCTCAAGGACAAGTTGTCCGAGTTGGTTCTTTCTTGCTACCATGTGAGTGCTGGTGTTTGAACTCAAGTGCTCAGGGTTGGCAACAGGTACTCTTACCATTGAGCCATCCTGTTTGCCCTGGCCTGGTATTTTTAAGAGCATTACATACTGTTTGATTGCAGTCAGAACAGTAGTATATCATATCTGCAGTGTAGAAATCCTGCATGCCAACTCAGGCTGGGAAGAAAGGTGGATCATGGCCTGGAGGCTTCCATAATTAGGAAGCATGTTGTCACCATCCTGTATGCTGGCTGGTCACGGCACGTATGCAGTCGTCTTCCAAACATTGCTGCTTCCTTCCCCAGCTTAGCAGCCCACAGAGAAGCTTCATCTTCTGTAAGCAAGTTTTGTGGTCCCAGTTACTAAATACTTAGATAATATTCAGCCAGGAATACTTAGGTAATATACTGCCTTTTATGCAAACAAATTTACCTTGGCCTCAGTTATACACCTCTAAGATGGGATTAAATGACACAGAGGGGCTTTGTAAAATCAGTAGCTGACATTATCCCTGTTTCCCTCCTTCATTTAATCAGATTTCATCTATACAACTATAAACGAAGAAGGGCGAACCCATCCTCCCTCAGTCACCTCTACCGCCATCCTCAGTGCACGATTAGGCCACACTGATGCGCACTGCCATTGAAATTCTATAGATCTTTCTCCAGGAATCTGAGATAGGAAGAAAGATTGATTAAACAGTGAAAGTGGACCATCAACAAAATGTTCTGGGTCTTGAGTTCTTGCAAAAATCCATGTATTACAGGGTTGGTCCAGATTGGCTCCAGATGACAGTCATGGGTGCTTTATCACATAGGGCCGAGTAGGAGGTCCTTAGATCATAGTGGCCAGGACACTGGGAGGTCTAGCTCTTTCCCTTTTCTGCTTTCTGGCCACGAGGTAGGTGCTTTTATCCACCAAGCATTCCAGTCACCATGTGTTGGCTCCGTAGTTTCAAAGGTCTGCAGCCAGTTGATAATGGACTGGAATCGCCAAAACCAAAACTGTTGTCATCTTCCTATCTTGCATGGGCGGTGAATACAGAGGCTAAACAATAGTCAGCTCAGGTCTTCCTCACTCATCCATTTGTTGCAATTAAGGCCCTTGCACTGGCCAGCTGGGCCTGTGTTGAGCCTGCCTTACTAGCCTGGAAGTAGTCTTCAGAGACACTTTGGGCAGCAGCCCAAGATTGTGTGTCCACCTATAATGTAGCCCTGAAGGGCAGTGTTGTTCTAACCAGTTAGCTCTCTCAGGTAGGTAACACCTTTCTAGTCTTTGCACAGTATTTTAGAGAACTTTACTTGATGACATTAAGGTAAATAAAGGAGATTTCAGCTGACCTCATGGGGTGTGGCTCGTTTGATCTCTGAAATCACTAGGCCTGTTCTGCCAAAGGATGACAAGCCCCCCAATTATCAGATATCAGGGAAGCTACAATTTTCAGTACTTAATGCAATATTTTTTGAACTCTAATATGCCACGGTTTATAATTTGTACCACTTTTAATGGAAATTAAGGGAGATATTTTTCAATGAAAAATAAATTTGGATCAATATTTAATACTTAGAGTTTAATTTTTGTCTTATTGAAAGAAATGTTTCAGAAGCAGCCATGCATTTTTTTTTATCATAATGTGGCATTATGTACACAGTAACAGAGAATAAAAGGGATAATCTTAGTACTTTCTAGAGCTTTAAAAATTCCAGCTTTTATTTTCCCTCATCACTTTCCATTTGAAACTCTGATGATCCTGCTTTTCCACACAACCTTCCTTCACACCATTGAAGGCATCCATGAGATTACACAACTGAGTACAGTACTGTGGTCTCTAGGGATTTCTCCTCACCTTGGGGACCGTGCAAATGCAGGAACAACTTCACTGTGACTCATACTTGACAACAGTGGACAGTTATAGGTTAACGCCAGAGGGGTTGACAGTCTAAAACAATATGTACCTTAGCACTGATAAATTCTAAATCAATTGTGATTGGTAAGGCCAGTACATTTTCAGTATGTATTTTTTGATGCAAGAAATTAAAATGAGATAGCCATGACACTTCATGCCTATACGTAGTTTTGTGATTTTTCAAAGCAATTTTATCCATATTATCTGATACGTGTGTTAAAATTCTGGCCTAGAGCAAACCTCAGCAAGAACATAATTTTTTTCTGGAGGCATGCATATGGGTTTAAGATAGATCGATGCTATTATCCATCAGATATGTACTCACACACTTCTCATTTTTCCTGCTAATGATAGTAGAGACTATGTTTCCACTGAATCTTTTCTCCTGTCTTCCTTGGGCAATCTATTTCTACCTCCCTTGAATGGCCATCCGAGGATTGAGTGGGTGCATGTATGGTGTACAGTGCATTCAGCTTATCCCGTGAAACTGTCTTGGGTGGTTGCTGGACCAAGTTGACTCCTGAACTTCACTGTCACAGTTCCACTCCTTGTGAAGCTGAGACTCTGCACACAATTCTCAAAGCTTGTTTAATCATCATACAGAGACAATATTGTTTCCATAGAGCGATGATGCATCATACTTTTGCTTGACATTATAGAACTAGCCAGCATACAAAAGAAAACACAGGCTTCCACAGAGAATGCAAAGGCCTGAAGTGCTATTATTCTTCTGTGTAATATCCTGTAATTTAAATTCTATAATACAAAATAAAAGTCAAGTAAGTACTAATTGTGTAAAGACAATACATTTTATGACACATGAGAGAAGACAAAGGGATTTACTTTACACACACATACACACACATGCACACACACACACACACACACAGATGCTTACTTACACACACAGAGGCACGCACATATTCAAAGCAAAATAGAGAAAGGCCTGAGGATTATCATCTTCATTTTCTGCATCTGGTCTTGTGCTTGGAGCTGGCTAGTGTTTATGGTTACTTATTTTCACTGACCATCCTTTTCTGTGTTTGTGTACTTTCAGCGGGCTGGAATATGGTGCTAAGTGTGTGCCTCCATAGCTCCACCTTAAACAGTTACAACAAAAAAGAAAGAAACTGATGTTTTTCTAGGCCACTGCATTTTGACACATCTTTGTAGCCATGCTTTGAACAGCTCTTACAAACACACTGGATCTAGCTGGAGTTTTCTTCCAATGTGGCCTGTGTTCCACATGTGACTGCCACAGAGAGCAAGCTGGAGCTCTCTATTAAAACTGCTCTGGACAAAACGTGTGTTCAGCAGCTAGTGACAGTGGGCCAAGTTGCTTTTGGTTATATCCCAAGTGTAAAGTAGAACAATATGGTAGGATGTATGTATTACTGCAAAAATAATTAAATATGTCTAGCTACTCTACCCTCAGACAGGCAAGATAAATATCAGTACCCTCAAGTACAGGTTGGACCTAAGGAGTTTCCCACAGAAAGCAACAATCGCGGCAGCAAGCAGGTGGAGAGAGACTGACTAGTCTGGTGCACCCCTTAAATTACAGCACTCCGGAGACAGGGACGGGTGAATCTCTGAGTTCAAGGCAAGCCTGGTCTACGGATGGAGTTCTAGGACAACCAGAAAATTCAAAAACCAAAACAAATCAAACCAAAACAACAACAACAAAAATCCCAAAACACTGACAAAGTGATCTTACGTGGGTGATCAGGTCGACATCAGCAATGCTTGCTTGTTGCAGCCGTCTTATGGTGTGATGTGGCGCTTCAGTACTGGAGCCTTCTGCCTCCTTATCTATAAGCCTCACCTAACTACAAGAACACCAAGCAGAGCCACGTGGGGACAGGGGGGGGGGGGAGGCCGGGGGGGGGGGGGGCCGGGGGGGAGGGGACATTTAATAAAAGACTCAGCAAGTGTGAAAAGGTGTCGCAGCTAATGTGATCCCGGGATGTGGCAACGAAGCACACTCAGGAACCTAGACGGGATTCTGAACAGGGAAGTACGCTAGAGGGGAAACTAAGCAAATAGGAATAAAGAACTCTAGTTAATATCAAAACACCGTTAGCTCCCACTGGTGGGGTAGCGGAAGTGCCGTGCCAAGGCGATGCCCCGTCAGTAAGAGAAACTGGACTCAAGATAAGCAGAAACTTTCTTCAGTGGTTTTGTAATTTCTTGATAAATAACTGTTTTTTTAAATAAAAAGTTTACCAAAAGGGGAAAAAAAGTGACCAAATTAAGTGTGTATAATTCGGAATTCCAAAATACTACTGTGGGCTGGATGTTTGTAGCCCCTCCCCTCAGTTTCTTCTGTTTGCACTCAGCTCTCTGACCACCGGTGGGACTGCATGTGGAGTATTTAAAGATGTGGAAGAGAGAGGAAAAAACCCGCTGATTTCTACGGTGGCTGGACTACTGGACCTTCCTCACCAATGGCCATGAGGCTTTCTTTTGCTCCTCGGCCTCACCAGCATTTGAAATTTGTAATTTTGTATTTTTGTAATAACCGTCTTAGCTAGGGGAAGATGACGCCTGATTGCAGTTTTGCTGTATATTTCTTTGGTGGCTAATAATACTGAACACTTCCTATATTATTGTCTATTTTTATTTCATTTGTGGAGGGGATGTCTACTTGAGCCATATTTTAATTGGACTCAGGGTTTTCTAGTTACATTTTCTGAGCTCCTGGTATATTAGTCCTTTGTCAGGCGAATGGTTGTGAAATATTTTTCCATTCTGCTGGCTGCCTCTTTACATTTCTGATTGTTTCCTTTGTGGTAAGAATCCAGTTAGTCAGATGTAATCTCTGTCTAGTTCTGTTTTTGTTTCCTGTCAGTGGCAACTTTAGAATCAAATAGCCTATACAAATGTAGACGGCTAGTTAGTAAGCAAAATGGAAAACGCTTCCTTATAAGTGCTCTTCAAAAACTGGAAAGATTGTGAAAAACATAGTTTGGAAACCCGTTATCGCCATGAGGACACTACGGGGAGGCTTAACACCTATATGTTTGGTGGAATCCTGAAGGAGTTCTCGAGCAGGGGAAGAGGGCTTCAAACTGTACGTAAATAATTTAGAGGGTCCACCAGTCAAGAGTCTCTAGCGGACCAGACCAGCAGGATATGTGTGGCTGTTGCGCACTCCAGTCGCTGAGAACCAGGTGATGCTCTTTTCCAGCAGGCTGGATGTCTCAGTTGGTCCCGTTCTGACACGGAGGCCGGGGGGAAATCCCTGGAGCAGATGGGAGTCCACGCTGTGAGGCTCAAGATGGGCTCTGATGGCATCAGCTACAGGACAAAGTTACTGAGCAGCAAAAAGCGAAGGAGAGGAAGCAGGTCAGCGCAGCCTTTTCTTGGGCCTCTGTGTTTGGGCCACAGCTGGAAGTTGCTGCCCACTGTGGGTCAAGCTCTTTCGGTGATTCCTCTCCCTTCAGTTAGTTCTTCCTGGAAATGCCCTGTCAGACAAGCCGGAGGCTCTCTTAGTTGAGTCTACATCCAGTGCCGATGGTGATTAAGATTGATCACGACCAAGAATAACTGTGGCTTTATTCCATATACTCTGTACTCCTTGGCTTTTTACGTCTGTACTTCCTTTGCGTTGTGGATTATACGACTTTGACTTTTAACAAAAAACTTTATGTGAGTGATCACATCCTATGTTAACGCCATAATAACATCATTAAAGATTGTAGTCATTCGTGGGGACATCAGCAGAAATCTTTAATGCCTTTTGAAGATAAGAATTTTCTATAGCTGTCAAAGCTTTAAAAAAGATGCATAGATTTGTACTCCATGTCTGTGAGTGTTTTGCCTGCACTATGTATGCACACCACATGCATGTAGTTCTCCATGGAGGCCAGAAGAGAATGTTAGAACCCTGGAAATGGGGTTATATACAACTGTGCGCTGTCATGGGGGTGCTGAGTTTTAGTATTTAAATATTGTATCTATAGACAGATGATAGATACACAGTACCGGACTAAACAAATGCTTTAGAGACAGAAGAAATCAGCTTAAAGATATCACTGAAGAAACACATTGTCTTCTGTGGGGAAGGCCTAAATGCTGAAGATGGTTAGACTAAGGTCGTAATTTAATTGATTGGGAGACTCAGGATTTCACTGAAGCTAAGAAGGAGTCTTTTGGTTTCTTCTTTGGCTATGAGGAAATACCCTGACATAATCAGCTCAAGGGAGCTGCTCACAGTTGCCTCACAGTTTAGAGCGCAGCCCACCATGGCAGGGAATTCAAGGCAGCCAGAGCTTGAGGCAGGTGGTCAGTTCATATCCACAGGACAGAAACAGAGAGTAGTGGACATTTGTGCTCTCCCTTTAACACAGTCAAAGCCCCCAGCTAAGGAACGGCGCCATCCACGGGTTGGGCGTCCCACTTCGGTTAGCTTAATGAAGATAATCTCTCACTGTCTTGCCCAGAGATCTTTCTCCTAGGAGGTTCTAGATATCATCAGATTGACAACTGAGATCAGCCACCAGATTAAGAATATTCATAATTTCACCTGAAAACCAGAGAAGGATAAGACACGATCATTTTTCAAATTTGAATATCACATTTTCCCATTCAGTTAATTTAAAATGTCCATTCTTCCTCTAAGAAGTATCTTTTAAAGAGTCTTTTTAAAATTCAAGACTTCCCATCTATTTGCCATTTCTTCTTCTTGCCTTTTACGTTCATCCATTTGTCTTCCTTAAGGAGACATTGGAAGATGGGGGAGTGGTCATGTGTTGCTTTGGGAAGTTAATATTTTCTCCCCTTGACTGTGATCTCATTGAACGTTGACTTTGGAACTGGGTCATGGGTGGAGGCTGGGGCAGTTCTAAACCAAAGATGATTATGATGAGATTGTTGGGGGTCTAGGGAGAGCCTGGAGCTTCTCAGAGGATAGAAATACAGATACCCAATGAGGTTCTGATAAAGATCTCAAATGGACCTGAGGAACAAAGTATTGGATTAAAGTTCACTTTGTTATAAGGGTTCTACGAATTTGACTGCGCCATGTCTAAGCTCTCGGACTGTGTGCAATGTAGGGCTTTAGGACAGCAAGACAGGCTACCTGGTATAGGGAACATTCTAAGCAGCAAGGGATTACGGGCTTCTGTGGAGTTACTTAGTTACTTTTAATCCCTTAAAGGGGGAAAAAATGAGAGTACAAAGAAATGACTTAAAGACACGTTTATAATAAAAAGGGAAAGAGCAGAAAGATTTGGAAAACCCTCAGCCTCACTGTGTGGTAGAAAGGAAGGAACATTTCATTTTTATCCTGGGTGACCTCTTGCCTACATTAGAGTGGAGAGAAGGGACCCCTGCCCCCAGGACACTGGAAGACTTGTTAAGCATTTCAGAGCCCTTCACGTGTGTCCCTCCCACCAGAGCAAAGCACTAGGTAAGAAGAACAGCTTCAGAGCACCCTCTATAAACTCAGATCTCTGGCACCCCAATTCTGCCATCATCCCTGGTCTACCTGTTTGGTCAAATGAAGCGAGACTCTACCCTCTGCCCTGGAAGGGAGCTGTGCATAGATGGTGTGTATTCTGCAGGCCTGAAGAGTGCAAAAGCTGTGAGGGCATGCCTTCCACCCCCTAGATCTCGTAGGATGCTTTGATGTCCCAGAGGCCCAGGCAGAACCTTGAAACAAGGGTTGAGCTTCTACATAAGCCCTTTCTAGGGCAATGCCTCCTGGAACCAAGGACATGGGAGTATCTCTCTGAGAATCCTGGAATATAGAGCGACAATGACGGTCTTGGAGAATCTCAGACAGGAAAACTCCATTTCGAGTGAGTTAAAGCATGGGGTGAGCCCAAGAAGGCCACAGAGAAGGTGGTGACATGTGAAGTCAAAGGATACAGCCCTCTAATATGAGACTGAGTTATTTTCTCTGTCAGCTTTTAGAGTTCTTGGGCTTTATTGCTCCCCTTACCTCCTTTTTTGCCTCACTTTCTTTCTTGGAGTGAGGATGTCTCATCTCTGTGTTTTCGAAGAACAGAACTGTTGATTCCTCAGGCTCAGAGCTGGCATGATTGCTCCAGGATTAATTTAGCCATGAGTCTCACATCTAATTCAGACGAGGCACAGGACTTTAGACTTTTAAATTACTGCTGCATTAAATTAAGACTTTGGAATTACTGAGCTTGAATGGAGATATATATATATATATATATATATATATATATATATATATATATATATATATACACACACACACACACATATATAAATAATGATATATATATATTATAAAAGGGATTTGCAGGGCTAAGGGAATAATTTTGTGATTTTAATGTTTCTAACAAAAGCTCATGTTTTAGAAAGTTATTTATGTTAATTATATGTTAAGGGGCAGGGATCCTGAGTGGTAATCAGGAGAATTCCATGAGGTCACAATGGTATTTGTGGCTTTGTAAGTAGAAAATGGGGTCCTAGCAATGCCTTCTGTGTCTTGCCATTTGATGCCCTCCCTATCCTATGAAGAATGCCTTCATCACATACTGCTGTTATACTCTTGGGTCCCCCAGTTGCCAGAACTATGAGCTGAATAAAAATTCCATTCTTCATTAGCCATCATGTCTATGGTGTTCCGTTATGATAATAGAAACCTGACTAAGACAGAGCTCAGTAAAATATTGTATTCTGGGTCATTTGCTCCCTTTCCCATTATGGAGAACTGAAAGAGGATGGATGAATGGGAGGGATGGAGAAGAGGCCCTGGAGGGCTGAGGGAGTGTGAGGAGGCACAATAGAGCCTCAGCTCAGTGCATTATCTCAACTTAGCCTTCACTCTGTATTTCCCTCACTCTAGCTCAGCTATTAGTAAGACAACTAAGTCCTCTTACCTTTCTCTATTAGTGAGCCTTCTAAAGTTTAATAACGTAACAATTTAGTTCACTGAGTAATTTCTAATATACCAGACTTCCACCCAACAGGTAGGTATTATCATAGCGTGCCATATAAACTGTGCTGGTCTTCACTGTTACGTTCTATAGAATGAAACTGAGGCTTGGAGAAATGAATCATTTGTGGTTCATGGATTTGGCTATCCAGTTCCAGTTTGAACAGAGTCCTAAAACAGTAGGACATGATAGGCCACCTCTGTTATCCTACCCAGAGCAGTGTCTACACTGATGGGAATCTGGCTCGGTGTGGGAGGGCATGAAAGCAAGCATATTAGTGAGGGATGCTATGGCCTTGTCACAGAGAATTGAGAGCTGTGGCCCCTCAGGTGTTTGCTGAATTTGCATCCTTCCCCCATTAACAGAGGACTTCTCTTTCTATAGCACTAATAATTTGAAGAAAAAGGATAATAACAGCAACCCAAATCTATAATATTTAACAGCCCATAGGTGAGCATGCTTGAGATTTTCTCATTTAGCTGCTCTACAGAAAAGATGCCGAGTTGAACGGGCATTGTATAAAAAGGTAGCTCTCCAAAATTCTGTACAGGATGGTACCCTAAAGCAGTAAGACAAAGTGAAACAGGAGTGAGTCTTCCTCCGGGTAATTTGGCTGCAAAACCCAACCAGGTAAATAGAAGTTTTGAGTAGTAGTTACCAGACAGTGACTCAATATTTTACATTTTTATTTCACCATTATAGCCGAGCACTGTATTTTAAAAAGCTTTTCTTTTACTACTCTTACTGAAGTCAGCCATACTTACTAGACAGCCACTTGAAAACCGGATCCTAAAACTGCTGAATCTATGGTCTCTGGGCAAAATTTGGAGACTATGTTGAGCCAGAATAAATGCATTCTGGAATCCTACTTAGAGCATCATGTGGCCTGCTTGTGTGCTATGACCACAAATGACTACAGGTTTATTTTGCCTTGTCCAGAAGATGGGGAGGAACATCTGTGATGAAGGTTGCTCTGTGTGGGAAGAGGAAAAGGCCAATGCTTGAAGGCCTTTCAAAAGAATCTTCTTGAGCCTCATGCCAGATTTGGGAGGGCTGCTTATGCGCCTGACTAATCCTGACCCGGGGTGACGTCATGCAAACAATGGCTGGCTCAGTAGATGGTGGATGCAAAATCCATTTTGTGACTCCTGTGCCACACTGAGCTACTCTTCTTTGGTTACAGTCCAGTTTGTGATCTGAGGCCTTGAGACACATCTTAGTTACACAAGTAAGGACACGGGAAGATCAATGCTCACCTCCAGCTTTCCAACCTGAAAGCTTGGATTTCATCTAGATTCCCCTGTAAACAAGTCAGTGATGGGGGGGGGGGGGGGAAGATGGAGAGGGGAGAGAGGAAGCAAGGGAAGAGGAAGGAGAAGAAAGAGACTGGAAAAGAGGGAGTTTTTCTTGACCTTGAAGAGACTGGCTCTCTGGTGCCAGGAAATCTAGAAGACACATTTTTGGGAGCATTTTATTTTACTTCTGCCAGCAAATAAAGCTCTCGTGGAAAGATGCTAATTTATCTGGCCTAGTTAGTATATTAAATTACACTATTTCATCCTCTAGTGGCCTGAAGAAGTTAATTTACCATTTGAATGTCAGGAATGCTAAATAGATATATCATGTCCTAGCCCTTTATAATTTCTCAACAAATAAGCAGTAGGTTTTGCTTAGATGTACTTTTTCTTTATTAGCATTTACAGATACCGGGATAGCAAAAGAAGCTATAGAGGTCTGTTGGTGATAAGAGGGTAGATTTTGACTATGGAGCTATCTCAGAGAGTGCCTTGGCATAACAGAGGGAAAAAATGCCAGCGAGTGTGGCGGGGGAGAGGGAGAGGAGGAGACAGACACATGCTGAGTGAATGCAGCAATTCTAAAACCCCTTCTGGGTTCCTCAAAAACTCAGCCCTTTGCATCAGTAGTGGGTGACCCTCTATCCCCCAGTCCTGGGATACTCTTGACCCCACCCTCCCACTGAGAAGGGCCCCTCTCCTAAGGCTCTAAATGAATGGACTTAAAAGTCCAATTTAAGAGCCAATTTTCACTCTTTCAGATGCATTTCCTGCCTAAGGCACTAAAATAATTGGGATTGGTTTGGAACAAAATAACACTCGCTTAATTTATATAATGGGGTTAGAAAGGGGCAGACACATGCCTCACATTTCATATGTAAAACATGCTTATTATACTTTTGCATGTCAGAAATGTAACTTCCAAAGGTGGTGGTTAATATATGATGCGTTTACAAGATCAGCAAATCAGTATACAAGAGCCACGCTTTTGGTCATTTCAGAGGCGAGTATGTTTATGCTATAAGGTAAGACTGGGAGCTCTTCTCCTCCTTTGAAGGCTGCTGTGTGTGTCTTTGGGTTCCTTAAACCACTTGATGCATAACAATTTCCCATAACTAGGTACACACCCCCCCCCCCAACACACACACTCCTCTCCACAATCTTACTTGGAAAGATCCAACTAGAATTAAGAGGATAAATAAATTAAAAATAATGGATAAATAAAATATAAATGAAGTTCTTTTATTTATCTATTTACTTAGTTGATTTGCTAGTAAGTTAGTTTCTGAGCTAAAATTGTTCTGTATGGGCCAGGCTGACCCCAGAACTTGCTTCTGCTTTAAGTATTGCGATTTACAGGCACATCTCGCTGATGAATGAAACTTCTGAAATAGATGTTGGTGAGCTAAAATCCCTGAATAATTAATAAATTAATAGAAGGCACTGAAAACAGATATTACCTTTAAGAATTCTACAGGTAACAACGGCCCTTGAGAAACGGCCTGCCTGTGTCAATTGTCAAATGCTTGAGTCTTTTTCAGTGAGCTGGCTTTGGTCTCCTTACTCTAGCTATAAGCCAGAAGGAGAGTTCCAGAAATGTTTGGCTCTGGTTTTCCTTCAGAGGACTCCTGAGTTGAGGCCACATTGTGGCGGCCAGGTCATCTTCTGCAACTCTTCTGGGCCCAGTTTACCTTGTTTACTCCCCCAGTAGGAGAGAAATGAACAGTCAGGTGAGACCCAGCAGGGGGAGTGGGTGAGCTGGCCTATGGCCATCTGAATATGTCCTTGGGTGTGGGTATGGGTGTGGGGCAGCTGTGTGGGAGCAGCGTGCTGACTACCAGCACGGAGTGGTGCGCCTCTCTGGGGGTGTGTGCAGAAGGCTCCAGGATAAATAGGAGGCTCCCAGTTCTCGGGCGACACTGGAGCCCGCTGGCTGCCCGCCCCGGGGTGTTTCCCTGCCCTGTAGCCAGGCTGCCTGCTGCGTAGTTTCGCTTCCTCCTGGCTCAGGGATTAGTTTCCAAGCACCCTCTCGGTGCCGGGCCCGGGAAGGGCAAGAAGAAGAAACAGGGAGACTCCTCCAGGGGCTGCCCTGTCCAGCACAGCGGGGTTGATGGACCCAGCCGCCCCGGGCAGCGGTGTTAGCTCCCTGCCTATGCTCCTGGCCCTTGCCCTGGGTAAGTGTTCCTTCTGAGAGCTTCAGATCAGGAGGAAAGACAGAGTGCTGGAGTCGCGCGAACCTTGATCAGAGAGTGAGACAGCGAAGTTAAGATCTCCTCTTTGGTTTGCACCTGCTGGAGCCTTCCCTGGGTGTGTGCAAGGCCCCAGGGTGGAAGGGACCCTGCTCAGGTGGCATGGCCAGCGTGAAGTATCCGGAACGGAGGCCAGGGGGAGGTGCTGGCAGGGACCCGAGAGGTGCTTAGCAGGTGGCTGAGGTGGGAGAACCCCAAAGGCAGGGGGGAGAGAATCTGCGCTGAGGATACCAGCAGGAGGCCGAGAAGGGAACTCTTTTGCCATGTAGGCTAGAGAGAAACATGCCTCCGTGTGTGTGTGTGTGTGTGTGTGTGTGTGTGTGTGTGTGTGTGTGTTTTCCAGGAATGTGTAAGAGACAGGACCACTGTTGAGACTAGCAGTGGCTTAGGAGGAATCATCACACACACACACCCTTTCTCTTTCTCTTTTTTTTTTTCCTTGCTTTGCTTCCATTTGAGAGTAGCTGGAGCCAGGAACGAGAAGCTGTCTCTTTTAAAACATTTCTGTGATTCTTCTATTCACAGTGAGAAAGGAAAGCGAGCTGAAAAAAAAAATACCAAACTGCCTCGCTTGGGACCTCTTATTTCCTATTTGAAGAAATACTTTCTTCCTTTGGCAAACTTAAAGCCAGTTGGTTGAGAATGCTTGGCTGTGGTGTCCACAGGAGGGAAGGGAGGGGAAGCAGGTTCCTGGGAGCCAGCACTCAGGAAGAAGAGCCCTCTGCCCTCTGAGAAGGGGACAAGAGGACAGCCTGGTGGGAAAGTCCAACCATCCCAAGACCTCTGCTCCGAGGTCCCTGAGGGTTCTGGAAGGAAAGGCTGGTTTTCTAGCCTTAGATGGAATCTCAGGAGGACTGAGACATTGAGAGGGAAGGGGCCTCCCAAGTGTCAAAATGCTATTATCCCTCCTTTCAAGCCAGGAGAGAGAGAGCGACCGCCTGTGAAAATGGGGGAGATTGTCTCTCACCCTGGAAAAACAGATGAATACAAGTGAGCATGTCCTTTGGCTATGTCCCCAGAATAGGAAAGAAAGATGAAATGGTTGTCAACCTGGTGGCAGGTGGATTGGATGTGGGAACGCAGCTTCAAGAGGGTGGACTAGCTTGGCCTGCAGAGGAAGAAGTTCATATTGACCCAGCACAGAGTGCTGTGGACCAGGTAGAGGGAT
Organism: Acomys russatus; assembly: GCF_903995435.1. Classification (NCBI taxonomy): domain Eukaryota; kingdom Metazoa; phylum Chordata; class Mammalia; order Rodentia; family Muridae; genus Acomys; species Acomys russatus. Next base: position 17,203,457 of record NC_067164.1, on the reverse strand, counting down.
GTACCTGACGGGGAGGGCTAGAGGAAGCACTGATGCTATTGTCAGTATCACTTGAATGCAACTGGCTAGTCCCATCCACTCCCACAGCCAAGGCCTTCACAGCGCTATAGTGAGCAAGGTTGTAAAGCATATAGGAAGTGGGCGGGAGAGTGTTCAAGAGATTCTTTTTTTTAAAGACTTATTTATTATTTATACAGTATTCTGCCCACAGGTGTGCCTGCCCACCACAAGAAGGAACTAGATCTCATTACAGGTGGTTGTGAGCTACCATGTGGTTGCTGGGAATTGAACTTGGGACCTTCGGAAGAACAGATGGTGCTCTTAACCTCTGAGCCATCTTTAGATGTGATTCTTGGACTTAGGTTCAGTTAGAAATGCTGACAAAATGAGCTTATGTTGAACTGGGAATATCCAGACTGACAATACAAAACAACTAGGGGAAAGTTCTGACAAGCAGAGGAGGAAGAACTCCACGGCAAATATAGGATGATGAAAAGAAGCTGCATAGAAATATGTGGGTGCTGGGGGTGCTGGGAGAATCTGAAGCAGGAGAGCAAGTGGGGTAAGAGTAGGTAAGGCAAAAAAAAAAAAAAAGCGTTTACTAGAGGGATGCTGACTCGCTGCTGCTAATTCTCTACTGGAAAAAGAAGAAATTGGATTGAGATAAAACGCCAACAGATTCTGAAGACTCTCTCCCCGCCCCCCAAAAATGTCAAGTCAAATTAAAATATTTGATCAGAAATCAATAGGCAGTCACGCAGACTCAATTACAAGTCGTGAATGAAGGATGCAAACAATGAATCAGAGGAGATAAAACTGGCATTAGGGCACAGTGTGGGAGGAGAAGGGACAATGGGCTAAATGGCTTGACTGTCTTAAAGAGTATGAGTTAAGCCTTAGCTATGTTTCTGGGCCAGAAGGAGAGTGAGCAAAGAACTGATCTTTCAGGGCTGATGAGCATTTCCTTCTTTGCTGTCACAGAGTCTATTCCATACCCTCAACATGTCCAAAGGGGGTGGGGGTGGGGAGAGAACTAACCCAGTGTTACAGTCACCCAGGGAAACATAAATGTGCAACCTCCTTGATGACTGACAGCTTAGGAGGCTGGACTCTGTCTCTAGATCCCTACATGCTTGCAAAGTGCCACGGGATGTAATTTGTTGGCCTCACTGTTTCCATTAAGTGTTCCTACTTCTAACACATGCACGCACGCACATACACACACACACATACACACATACACACACACACACACACACACAGAGTCCCATTCCTAAATTTAAACCATATGTTATTTCACTTTTGTAAAGACTGTGAGCAATGTGATGTGATGTGACGTGCGTGACGTGACCTGTGTGACAGTGGAAAGAACACTGTCGCTGAGCAGACGGGAGACCTGGTTCCACCCCTGCTCCTCTGTGACTCTGGGATACCTCTAAGCCGCACATTTCTTGACATTACTTTCTTCACTTGTAAAAGGAGGAGGTGTTATGTTTTCATCATCACATTCTTCACAAAAAATAAACAAAATAATATATGATCAGTTAGGAATGGCATATGTGTTTTAAATGTACATGCATCTACAGAGACTGGGCATTTAGTAGATTAATCTATACAGGGCAATTATATGAAATTTCATATATATATATATATATATATATATATATATATATATATATATATAATATGATACTACCTTTAGGAATTTTATGAAGGATAAAGTAAGTTGGAGATAGAAAAAAAGAGGCACACCACAAAACAGTTTTGTATAATACACATAAATTTAGCAATATTATAAATCTGTGTAATATGTATTTACATATGTGCTTAATATATCCTTTATACACATCAAGTCGGCTTTATTTCACTAAAACGACCCAACATCATTTTTATGGAGTCAGTGGAAATCTTGACTTTGATTTCTCATCTATATTCTCTTGTTATCCAAATTCAGCTACTGATAGAATCAAACTCCACCATTAAGAGGGGCACCATTCAAGCAGGCACATTGAATACTGACTTTTTTAGCCTTGTCATTGTGTTTGAGAAGTAAGCCTGATGGAATTAGTCCCATCTTTTAGAATTATAGGAGATAAGATGTAGTCAGATTTATGTCCTATATGATTCCTTAAATGACAAAGAAGCCACTCCACGAGTTGTCGCTTGCCAAAAGAAAGGATCACCCTGTAGTGATTTCACTCCTGACCCTGTGTGCATTTGCTCACTGTGTAAAGGCAGGTCATGAGAACCCAAGCCTGCTTTGGTTGACTCTTGTGTCTTGCTAACTTTAGTGCGTGCAAGTCAAGCTGAAGAAGAAAGCAATCTGATTGAAAGGAGTGTACTTTCTAAGGCTAATGGCTGTATCTTAAAAACAAAAACCTCAGTAGTGGTAGGCCAGTCTTTAGTGGTGAGAATTTAAAGAAATAAAGGGAATGTTTTTTAGCTGGTTGGAGAGAGATGGGGTATTTAATCTGAATTTATATCAATTAAGTAATTGCCTATTTTGATTATCAGCTGTTCAAGTCAACTGACCATGAAATACTTTCATTCATTCTTTACATTTTTGAAAGATATGCAGATTGTTATTTTCTGATCTGTGGGCTAATGGCATGAATTACAGAATGAGCTGGAAAATACAGCAGTGTTCACATTCAATGTTCATGTTTGCAAGTGTGGCATGAATCATATCAAGGAGTGTCTTACTAGCAGACCATTTTCATCTTTTCAAAGTTCCGACTTTATTGTTTGCCTGTATTTGCTCGTGAGGGGTTGCATAAAAAATGCCTGACATAAAAAGAAGTTCAAAGTAGTTAGTTAAGTGAATAGGTGCACATGGCTGTTGCTAAGCAATGCCCCCATCAAATAGGCTGTGAGTCAAATAAATAGCAAAACAGAGGCCCACAGGTCAGAGATGCTGAAGGACAGCTTCATCCCTTGCTATGTGGGCCTCATGCTGCAGGTGTAAAAGAGCCTTCCACAAAAAGGTTGTGTTTTGCAAAAAGTAAAATCATTTCTTCTAGTCTGTGTTGTAGATTCAAACTTACTCCACATGTCTTATAGGTTTAGTTCTATTGGCAGGTTTGATTGGTTAAAAAAATCTTCTCAAAATGAAATAAGTGTTTAAAGATTTGGGGCATATCTTGGTGTCTAGTATGTTCAAGGCCCTGGGTTTACCATCTCACATCAAGGGGAAAAGAAGAAGAGATTATGTGGGGTAGGGAAGAAAAGTGGATTTAAGACAGTCTCCTGTGGCTCATCAAAAATGCTCTTTGAACATCAGGTGGTTTGTCTCTTGTTTGATTAGAGTAATACTTTTCACCAATAGTGAACAATAAAATTGTTATATTCATGACATAGTCAATAGCAAAACAACCCCAACAAAAAACAGCGTTGGTAGCCTCTGTGGACATTGAAGTAGATTTCCTTTAGAGGCTATGGATCTTGGTCCTGTTAGTCCTGCAGAATTCTTCACTTACTCTATATCACACATGAAGATGGTAGAGCTACCAATTGCCTAGTTTTAAGCACATGGCACACAGAACTTTATCCTCTCTTCTCTGGAGTGAGCTGCATGGTCCAAGCTTGTTCAGAGCAGAAGGTTTCCAGGACAGAACAGCAAGGAGTGAGGCCAAAGGACCATCAGACAGCTGCATGAAGATGCTTGGAAGGACTTAGAGTTGACTTCCTCCCGGGTACCTTCTTAGTGCTCTGCCTTCTGGGCTTCTGGTGGATACAGGATGCTGCTGTGTGCTTAGGTCTCTGCGTGGCCTTTAGTATGGCATTGCAGCATTGCTCCTCTTTACACTTTATAAAATCATCTCGACACTTTGTATCTCATCTGGTCTTTAGCACAAGAGTGATAGCACACCAGTAATGTAGTGCAGGTCAGGCGCTGGTCTAAAAGACCGATAACTTATTTAATCTATAAAACATACCCACCCAGGACAGGCGCTAGATAGCATTATTATTCCCATTGTTGAGGAGGAATATCAATATAGAGATTGTGTAATGAGTCCATGTTTCTGACTTTATTGAGCATGAATTTTAAAGTGTGAAGTGAGCTCCTGAGTCCTGGTGGTTAAGCATTCCCTGCTGAGTGGGACAGACAGACACATATAGGATGCTAAAAAGCCAGGGGTGTCGTGCTGCACCAAAGTGGAGAAACTGACACTGGCATCCCATACTCTTGGCTTATTTTTTTAAAAAAATGAAGTTTATTATAGCTGGATCCTCACCTTCAGCTCTGTTTCCTCCCTGTTCATCTCTGTCATCTTTGGCTATCTCATGTATTTGGAAGATTCTTGCTCTTCAATCCACCAGGTACCCTGCCTGCCTGTGATTCTGGCCTGGGCTTTCCTGGTTGGTACAGTTAGTTTGGAACAGGTGTTTACTTGATCTGTGACCAGCATCACTCCAGACATTTCAGTCTGATCCTACACTTAAATCTGAATATACCTTCCCTTGTCAATATTCAGCCATGACACTCACACAGGCTCCTGTGGGCAGTTGGGGATGACGTTGTTTTATACTATTTTAGATAAGATGCACTTGTTTGTTGCTAAGAATATGTGGAAAGGTCTACTCTGGTCTGGATTAATATAGGAGTTAGGAGATAGACTCAGCCAGACCACTGGCTGGAATCCCTGGTGCTGTGAACTGCTGACTCTGATACCTCAGTCCCTTAAACCTTCCCATTCTTAGTACTCATTTACAAAAGCTGGTAGGTATGAAAGCAAGGCTATTGCATGGGCAACCTTCATCACTGAGTAAAACGCCTGCAACCATTCCAAATGCGAATGTCAGATATGCATAATCTATTACGCTAGGCAGCCGGAACTCACAGAAGGAGTCATTATGACCAATATCTCCTTAATGGTTTTGTTGCAATTTTGAGTCTGGCTTCATGATTATTTTCAGAATATATTGATGAAAAAAACCCTCTTTTTTTGCCTCAGTTTCTCAAGTTTATGATCCCACAAGTTACAAAATCGGCAAGAGATAAAAATCTCCTGAAGAATTTTACTCTGACTGATTTTGTAAGGAAAATGTGCAACATAAATTTGCAAAAGTGAAATGCATATCTACCCACTGAATATGAAATACAACCATAGATTCTTTTTCATCTGCCAATTCCATCCTGATTTTACCTAGTTAAGAGCTTCACAGAGCTGTGTGACATTGACATGAGGCACAAAGTCATTCTGCAGTAGCAGAATGTATTTAAAGGTGATTTTGATATTTGAAATCATCTCATCACAAGGAGACTGTCTCATTTATTTGAATTACAGAAATAATTGCTTCAATTAAAAAGGATTAGAACTGTCATTTTGGAAGAATTGGTGGTGATGCAATGTCAAAATTTATTTCTGAATATCAGAAAAAATGGAAAAAGATATGATTTAATGAAGTTTTAGAAGAAAAAGTTTAGACTGTTCAGAGAGCCACTCATGATATTAAGGCATTCTATCACTGGCTTACAACAGAAACAGTCCTGTAACTTTTTCATATCTCACTCTCTGACGTACTCAAATCATCACCATCATCATCTCTTAGGGACGCAATGTCATTTTGCAGAAAACATAGAATAATACAGGAAAAGATTTTTAGCAGATTAATTGGAAAACAAATGTCTAAGACAGTAGCACTACCATTCTCAACTTTGTGAATATGTCAGTAACTTTCAAAATATTTCCTAGGAATAATTTTAAAAGTAGAAATAGAATCACTGCACTCATTGAGCCAAGTGAAGTGATAGATTTTGCATCCTGAGCAAAGGAAAAGGAAATTGCCACACTCTGGAGGAAAAAAATGCAAAAATGTTTGTTCACAAGCACAACAGAGGTCTTGTAAGAGTGCTGCACACTTACATCTGAGTGCCTAGAGCAATTCATCTATGTAGGAAGTACTCAGTAAATACTTGCTGAGCAAGTAAATGTCAGTCAGTCCAGGAAGTCTTCCTAGACCAGTATCTTCTCATAGTAGGCAACAAAGTGCTTGATGTAGACCTTATACTACCACACACACACGTGCACACGCACACACACACACACACACACACACACACACACACAGAGACAGACAGACAGACACAGAGACAGACAGACAGACAGACACACACACACACAGGGGCGGAGAGAGAGATACAGAGAGAGAGAGAGAGAGAGAGAGAGAGAGAGAGAGAGAGAGAGAGAGAGAGAGAGAGAGACAGGGACAGGGACAGAGACAGAGACAGACAGACAGACAGACAGACAGACAGACAGACAGACAGAGACAGAGAGCTCTTTGATAGCAAAAATTTAGGAAACCTGTACTTTCTCCTATAGTTCTTTGTATTTATGTATTTAGATTTGTTAACAATGACTTATTTTTCCAAAGGGCATCAAAACTTGATTTTTGAGTAAGAATACCTGGCATAATCTGATTTATTCGTGGACTTTAGCCACATATCAGTTCACTCTAAAATAGTGCTTTTTTTTTTTTTTTTTGCATATGGCACAATGCTTGGGATAAACAGAGAGCATTATTGTTACTTATAAAACATATAATAATGAGAAAGTTCTAAATTTATTTTAATTTTACTGTTTTAAAGTATAACAAATATTACCTTAAAGTATGTCTATAACTGTTAGGCATTAACGAATTAAAAAGAATAATTTAATTATAAACAATTATCTTTTTTTAAAAAGTGATCCAACAGCTCAACTAACAATTATCTTCTAAAAGGAGTTTATAACATGTTTTGTTAAAATGTTCATTACAAATGGAGGAGGATAGATTGCTTTAATTATACGATATGGGTTAAGTATGAGCCTCATAACAGGAGAATTCCAGGGCTGGATGATGAGGGAATCCACCAATGGGGTGGAGACTGGAGGCGATCGATCCATCCATGACCGAGGTTGGGGAGTATGTGGGAAAGACTTGGAGGTGGGCAGACGAGTAGCTGCTACTTTCCACGTGGGCAACAGAAGCATGAGATGCCTAGAACACAAGGTCAGTTTTGTGGGGTATCGAGGCAAATATTGATGACAGGAGTGGCTCTCTAAACTAAAGCTGTTAATCAGGACACTGAATTCTTGGCACAGCCCTCTCTTTGGGGTTTCTAGGAAATGGAGCCAAGTGATTTTGTAATTCAGATGGAGTCGTGTTTTTAGAGACAAATGAAACTTTTAAATATTTTATAGTTTCTTATGTGGTGAATTTATTTAAATACTGAGGAAAAATTCCCTTTCCCTTTGCCTTGCTCCCTACTGCTCAGTGATGGGCAGCTTCACCTTACTCAAAGGTCTGGACCAGTGGTCTGCCCCAAGGTGTTCTATATATATATTAGACAAGGTCTCATTATCGATGTCAGGCTGGCCTTGAACTCCTAATCTGTCTATCAGGTTCCTGCATGCTGAGATGCTGAGAGTACAGGTATACACCACCATGCCCTACTTCCCTTGTTCCTAGTCACTCACTGCGAGGTTTTATAAACCTGGAGATTGCTCACAGCTTGAAGGAAACATCAGGTCCATCTTGCAGTGAGAATACCATCTTTTTTTGTTTGATTGGTTTTTATTTTGGTTTTTCCGAGACAGGGTTTCTCTGTGTAGCCTTGGCTATCCTGGACTCACTTTGTAGGCCAGGCTGGCCTCAAACTCCCAGAGATCGCCAGCCTTTGCCTTCCTGAGTGCTGGGATTACAGGCGTACACCACCCCACCTGGATAAGAATACCATCTTTTAAGAGTGACTAAGTTTTAATAATTAATAGGATTAAATATTTAATGATTATGATGTAATGACATGTTTAAGAGAACTGGTTCATGACCCTGATCCCGAAAGAGAGGAAACCCAAATGAAGTGTGCTTTATTCTTTTTCTTCAAAGTTCGTTTTTATTGTATGGAGGCTCTGTAACATCCAGACACCATTTTTTTCCTCTAACTCATGTCCAGTGGCCTTCTCGAGGATGTAATAATAATAGATAAAGGTTCTAGATTGGTGTTCTCAGTAGGGTAGTAACATGGTGAATGCAGTGCTTCAAGAGTGACCTTAATGTAAGGAAGAACAGGTGAGGTGAAGGAATCAGAGGGAAAACTGCTGATCAAAAGCTTGGCTCAGAGAAGAAAATCGGCAAATATTTCAGTGTAGGAATTAACCAGCTATAGTGACAGGTCACAGATACATAAGAAGGAGGGACAAAGATTACAGCCTGTTCTAAAACTAATAGTCTGAGACAGAGAAGGAGTGTCAAACATGTACATCATTGTGCCTCATCCCAGATCTAGTAGGCACCATCCTAGGAGTATTCATTTTAAAAGAGCTTTCCAGGAGAAGAACAATGTTTCTTTATAGAGTAATTATAAATACATATATAGACACTCCTTCTTTCAGGAGATGGAGCTTACTTTCTCGGCACCTTTCATGGGAGACCCGATTTAGTGACTTGTTTTCAACAGTACATCACATATGGAGAGGTTTCCTTTGTTGTCAAGGATAGATAATACCCTTGCATATATATGTCATATTGTCTTTACTCATTTATATGTTGATGGGCATTGACATGGATCCATGCTTTAACTAATACTGATGCTATAGCGATCATGGGGGAACAGTTACCTCGCAGAAGTCTTGATTTCAATGTACTTGCCTATATATTCACAAAAGGGATTGTTGTGTTTTCCTGAGTAATGTAGTCAAAACCAGAACCATGAATGATGCTCATCAAACTCAGAAGCTGAGACAGGAGGATTACTTTCAGTTTAAGGCCAACCAGGGCTATTAGTAAGACACAGCCTCAAACCAAACAACATAAAAACAAAACAGTTAAAAGAAATCATAGCTAGATTTATTCACAATTTCCTGAGATAGCACCAGATTAATTTCCAAAGTGGTTGTACAAATTTACACTCCCACCAGCAATGAAGGAGTGTTCCCCTTTCTCCACATCCTCGCCAGCAGGGCCATCTCTTGAATTTTTGATCTTAGCCATTCGTATAGGTGTAAGATGGAATCTCAGAGCTGTTTTGATTTGCATTTCCCTGATGACTATGTATGTTGAGCATTTCTTTAAGTGTTTCTCAGCCATTTGATATTTCTCTGTTGAGAATTCTCTATTTAACGCTGTACCCTATTTTTAAATTGGGATATTTGGCTTCATGGTGTTTAATTTCTTGAATTCTTTATATATTTTGGATATTAGTCCTTTGTTAGATGTAGTGATGGTGAAGATCTTTTTCCAATCTGTAGGATGTCTTTTTGTTTTGTTGACTGTTTCCTTTGCCTTACAGACAGTTTTATTGGTCTTATACAGAGAGAAAACTAGGTTGGATTCAGGGACCTCTCTCTTTTCCTTTGTCTTTCTTTTGTAGGCAAGGATATAGGAGCTGAAAAGAAAGAAAGGGGGATATAGAAATATAGAGGGAGGATAGAATAAAAGGTAGATTATTAAATTTACTCCTCAACTCAAGTCCTTAATTGTTACTCACAAATAAGGTTACTTTTAATTCACTGGAATGGAATTTTGTATATTGATGGAAATCATGGTCATATCAAATACTAGTCTGATTTTTATCACAAGAATATATATCCTAGGTCTAATAGATATGATTCTATAGATATATAAGGCAAAATAGTTAAATAAGGTCTTCAAAAGCCTCAGAGACCCACAGAATATGGCATTTAAAGATCTTTTTTTTTTTTACTGTTCTAAAGATTCTTGGACAACAAGACAAGGTAACTCCTGGCAACACACATCCTGCCTCAAAGAAGTTACTTCTACAATAAAAAAATAAAAATAAAAAAGAAAGAAAAGAAAAAAAGATATCATAGAAGCAGCTCTGGTGTTTTCCAGAGCTGGGGTGGTTGGGGAATGGGGAGGTGTCACTCTAAGGGTGCTAGGATTCCATTAGGCGTATGGTAACCCCGGGGGTTCACCAGAGTGAGTGCTGAGCTTGACATGACTGCACCAGGTACCTAAAACATTTGCTGAATTCCTAACATGAAACAGAGCGCGAAAGGAGAATATAGTGATTGTATAGTGCAGAAATCTGGTGTGACCACCTGAGCCAAGCAATCCAGGTTACCACAACCAACACTGTAATTTAGATCCATGTGTTCTCTATTAGATTATAGTATGAGAAATGAATCAACAGTGTACTCTTCCCAACATTTATCACCACAGCCAAGCTACATAAAAACGGCAGACAACTTGCTTTTAGATCATATTCCCCTAGCGGGGCTGCCTTGTCTGGCCTCAGTGGAAGCTGATGCCCTTAGTTCTGATGGTACTGGATGTGCTGGGGTGGGTGGGAAAGGGGGAATGGTCCCCTTTTCTAAGGAGAAAGGGAGAGGAGGGAAAAGGGAAAGAGGGTGAGAGGGTGGGACTGGGAGGAGAGGAGGGAGGGGTGCATTCAGGATGGAAAGTGAATTTTTTAAAAAAAGAAAAAAGAAAATTTCAGGGTAAACCCCTCTCCCCCAACCCCCAAACCCCCAAATCCAAACCAAATCGAAATTGATGACCTGAGTTTTATTTTCATGGTTCACATGGTGGAAAGACAAAATCAATTTCCACATGTTGTCTTCTGACCTTCGCATGTGTGCCCTGGCAGGCTATGACCAAATATAGATTAAAAAATAAAGACATGTAATAACATTGTTCATTAAAAAAAGAAACTCAAAAATTGAGGGACAATCTAGAAGACACTCAATGTGTCAATGAGGTCATGAACACCAAAGACGGGCAGGCCCGTAACAGGGCAGAGGTGACTAACAACCTTGACACAGAAAGACAAGAACAGCAACAGTGATGCAACTGGAATAGGTCTGATACATGGTAATGTGACCAGGTTACATCAGAAGCAGCTAAAAAAAACGAGGAAGGGGTGTAGTGTTAATGCTTAATGCCTTCCAAGTTTTCTATAAATATGAAATTCTAACATAAAATATTCTCCTTAAAAAGAGATTCCAGTTTGAACAACTACTTGTTAAAAAAAAAATAGGACTAGAAATATAAATGAATTGTTCCACTAATTGTTTTTCTAGCACTATGCTGGGCACACAATGTATCCTGGTAACTATTTGTCCAGTAAATTGAGTCTATGGGTGTTTTGTGACACTAGATGACACTTCAGAAGAGGAGATGGAGGCAAAAACCGTAGAGACAGAAAATAGAATGGGTGTTCCCAATAAAGGAGCTAGAGGATGCAGAAGGGTATTTTATTTGATGAGAATAAAAATATCAATTTTACTAAAATGTATTCTAAATATGGTTGGTGATAAGATTTGCACAATAACTTGAATGTATTTTATGCCGCTGAATTATATTTTTAAAAGGAAAGATTCTATTTTACATGTTATGCTTATTTTTTTCACAACAAAGAAGAATGGGAGATTGTACTCCCGATATGTAAGTCAGAAAACGGGGCTGGGGCTGGGGTAAAGGAAAGAGCAAGTCAAGAGGCAGAGAGCAGGAATGTTTTTCTGGAAGGTCTGAAGATCAGCCGATTGGAATGCTGGGGATGCAGAGCATGAGAACGTTGGGATGAAAACTGGGCTGTGGACCACTCACTGGCACACTGGAAACCAGGAACCAGGGGCTGATGATGACTGAAGATGCCCAACATGCTCGTAAACAAGTCATTAAGGAAAAGAGGTGTTGACTGGGAAGGATAAAACTTGGTTTATCAGAAACAACGACATATGTGAGAACCAATTTCGAGGAAAGTCCCCTCCACGGACTCGGCATTTAAGAAGACAGTTGCACCTTAAGCCAGGAAGAATTCTCTCCCCATACGAAGCTTTGAAAACAAATGGAAATCGAATGCTGTGGGATGTGAGGAGTTTCCCACACCTGGGCACACTGCGGGAGGTCTTAGCACTTATGGGGAGCATGCAGAAGTGATCTCTAGGAGGGATGTAGGCAGATTAAACACCTTCCAGGATGTATCATGTTTTTATGAATACAGAACGATGCCAGTCCACACTGAGGATGTTTTGAAGCTTAGGGTATCTTCACCTGAAGAAGCTTCGGCCTTCCCAGAGACGAGCAAAAGAGGCAGAGCCCTTAGAACCGGAAGCGGACAGTGAAGAAGAAAACGCTTTGATTGTTTTCCCACGCAAGCAAGCTTGGGCTCGGTGACTTTTCCTTCCTCGTGGGCCGCAGTCTTATGTCTGAGGGTGTTTTCACATTTAAGACGCTGCAGACTTGATAGTTGAGTCATAACTGTCAACTGGACCATAGTGTGCAGGAAATGGAACCCACAGCTCTATCCGCTAAAATATATTGGTGGACATTTCAACTATTGCTATGTCAGAGGCCACTTTTTCTCTAACATTACCCCTTTGCGATAGGAAACTGGGAGGAAAAACCTCATTTTTTAGATGAATTTTAGTCTGTAATGGAGAGCTAGAATAATGGCTTTGTCTTGATAGAGTGGACTAGTGTTGTGAACTGAGATTGCATACATAATTGTAGGCCTCACTCCTCCACCCCGCTTTTTTTTTTTTTTTTAAAGAGAAAAGCCTACTGAAAATACCTCTTGTTCTTTCTCATTGATTTCTACCCAGCAGTGGTCGTCACCATTATGCATGAATTGAGTGGTTTTCTAGTCTAATCAACCTCATAATATTGAATCTGTCTCTCAGGATGGGGTGAGCAGACATTTCAAAGAGCCAACTAGAAATACGCAGTGTGACTGTTTCTTAATGAGCCTTATTTTCCTAAATCACACAGGAAAATCAATTGAATTATTTCGCAGTCACAGCACACGCATCAAGGGGACCCTTGATTCTGGAGACTTTTTCTTCTTACCTCTTTCTCCTTCAGCCAGACGGCTCTGCCCACCGTCTCCAGTGCACACGGAGCTCATTTCTGCATCGTCGTCTTGCCTTCATTTGAGTTTCCTGCTTCTTTGATGAAATTTTCCCTATAATACCTATCCAACGTAACACATTGTATCTCTATGGAATGCCAATCCAATTTCTTTTCTATGTTCCTCGCACTTGAAATACACTCTTAATGTAATGTGATTTTCACTCTTTTTATTTTTATTTTTTAGTCTTTATGAACAGTTTTACTGATAAATATAATAACAGACGCATGCTAAGGGGAATTGACTTTTACTCAAACCCATTTTTTAAAAAACTCTGGGGCTTTGAAGGAACTATTGTTAAAGTTTGGTGGCTTGTTTTCTTTTTTTTTTCATATAAAATTTCTTTCTTGAGAATTTCATACAATATGTTTTGATTGTATTTCCTGCTCATCCAACTCTTGCCATATCCTTCCCCTCAATCCTACACACCCAACTTCTTGATCTTGTGAACTGAGTCCAGTTTGTGTTGGCTGGAGACTCTTGGGGCATGGAGTATGCCTTAAAGGGTGGCTGATATATCTACTTTGTGTCTCCCATTGACAAAAACTGATCAGCACTCTCACTGAAGCTGTCACTCGCAAATCGGTTCTTGGATAAAGGTGGGAATTCATAGCCACTTCCTCTTCTCCCTGCCGATGTCTTGTCTGGCTTCAGCTTGTGTGGTTCTTCCCCGTCGTCTGGGAATGCTGTTTCCTTGAAGGCACCCACCACCTCTGGCTGCTACAATCTTTCTGCCTCCCTTTTCTGCATAGATCCTTGAGCTTTTGAGGAAGAAGAGAACGTAGAGGTCCCAGTTAGGTCTGGATGCTCCAGAGTCTCTTATTTCTTTATGTTTGTAGGTCTCTGTGTTACATAGGGTCTACTGCAAAAAGACGCTTGGCTGATGAAGGCTGAATGGTGCGATGCTGTCTGGGGTGCAGCAATATTGTCATCAGTGGCCTTTTCCTCTGCTACGTCCACTTACTAGAATAGTAGTAGGCCCTTCCCCCTAAGGCCCTTTCTCTATCCAGCATCAGAGTCTTGGCCTCATTGTCCGTGCCAAATATGGTTTCCAATTGATGGAGCAGGCCTTAAATCCAAGCAATAAGCATTGATTACTCCCATAACATCTATGCCACTAAGGTGGCTTATTTTATCATAAGTCAAAGATTGTGCTGTTCCTGGATTCAGAAGGCAACTATACAATTCCTTTTTCCTGTAGACTCAGGTAATCATGCTTGAAAATAAATTGTCCTCTTTGGTCGATTCCTTCTCATCCTCTTTTGGAATATGATAATTCAGTGGGTCCAGGGAGTTTTATTTAAAATGATAGGATGCCTGAGTATCTGGTCTGGTGTTATTTTTAAAGGAATGGGAAATCAAAGTAAATCAAGTTTTGATAAGTGGTCATTTAATAAACCAGATCAAAGTGGTTGGAGGATTCCTATTCAGGTTAGCCACCCATGACACATTCAGTAATGATAAAGGTAAACCAGAAACGAGATTGACCCACCTGCAAAGGCATTGCTGTGTGTCAACAGTTCTTCAGTATACGAATTATGTGTTCCATATAGTCTACATATGACTTTAAATGGGCTTTAAGAGCAACAGTTTGGAGAAACTTTATATGTTAAAAATACTATTATTTATCATTCTGAGTCTTTATTAGACACTAAGATATTGTATCTTCAGTTGAAAATGGAGTTTCATATTGGAGGAAGAAATACTTGTATTTTACTTTCCCAGTTTTGAATGAACGTGACGTATTTGTGAAGTCCCTGTGGGCTGCATCTCCTTCTCTGTGCTTCCCCTTCAGGCCCCGGGAATGCAGAAGCCCATCTTTTAGTTTGATAGCCTAGGAAGTTTTCCAGGCGAAATCATTTGAAGGAACTTGGAAACTCTACTTTACCTAAGAACATTTTTTCCCTGTTTCCTAAAAGATGTCCTGCTACCCGGAACTCAGTGGTCTGTCTAAGCCTACGAGCCATCCACATAGGTTGTCCTACTTTGGACCTTTGTTAAAATGCCACACCCCACAGGATAAGTCCTGAGGAAATTGGCATCCAGCAGAAGGAATTTTGTCAATGGAGAAATTGGTTATGAACAGGACTGGGCTAATGCATTTCTCTTTCCTTTTGTTTTCTGAGGCATACCTTAGATTCAGTGACCACATGAACTACCAGTGTAGCCTATATGTGGGTAGTCATGGCCCCTGGGGGAATTCCTTTGTCCCTGTGTGATACAGGGAAAAGAAATATTTTAGTAGCTCCTTTCTCCTTTTCACTTCTCTTTCCATCATTTTCATGGCCTTGGGATTGTAACCCCTTAATCTATGTCTCAGTCTATGTTCTAGGAAAGTTCTGAGTTAATTTCCTTTCTTCGAGCTTTGCTTTGAAAACAAGCTAGGTAATCTGTTATACCTGAGGGCAGGATTTATAAGGGCAATAGTCTATACACAGTGAAAGTTAGCAACAGAATAAGTAGAAAAGGAGTTGATTTTGTTTCTTAAAGAAGAGCACAAATACTAAATTTTACCCCTTTACAATTTTTATCTTAGTCAGACCCAAGCCCAATGTTGAATGGCAGCTTCACTTTGTTATTGTTTCCAGCTCCACATTAGATATGGCTTCTTTCTGACCATGGGAACTACTCAGTTCACACATTCCAGATTCTCTTTCTCTCCTTGGCAATGAAGATGCTATGGGGAAAGTCCTTCAATGCTTACATTTTTGCTCCTTGTATTGACTTACACTGTGAACAAACTTTATTTATTTATTTTTGAACAAACTTTGTTAACTATGCCTTTTGGAGTCTAGAGAAGTGAATATAATTCAGTGAATTGTTACTGAATTGTACTGTCTCAGATCTGACCTTATCAACTATATTTGTGCATTGACTCAACCAACCAAGTCATAAACCCCAGCTCAAATAAAGGGTGTGCTGACTCACAGAGCTATGCTGAGAACACAAAGACCCAACACATGAGAAAGCCTCCATGCTGCTGTTAATCAGCCAAGACCCCCTAACTTCAGATATCTTAAAATCAAAGCAAAACAAACAAAAATACCTGGAAGAAACAACACATGGAAATGCCCCTACACGGTTTTGTCTCATTAGCTACAAACACACTATAGGAAAGCTGCATGTGCGTATGTATGCATTGATATTTTGTTGTCACTATATTAAACATTTTACACATAAGTGAAAGTATGCTTAAAATGTAGAAATTAGTATCAATCTACCATTTATAAGAGTAAGAATACATCTTTCTATAAATGCAAAAGACATTTAAGTAATTAAAATTTATCATTCCCCCCCCCCCCTCTTCATTTAAGCACAGAGCTAAATCCCTGCCATGACACGAGAGTTAAAGTCACAGAAAGTAGTTGGAAGGGCCATGGCTAGCGATGACCACAGTCACAGATGTATTGATGAAAATGGGTCTAGCGTTCAAGTCCTGCTCCATTGGATCCCAGAGCTGCTCTTTTCCTGCTGCTCAATGCTGTCTCTCTTTAATATGAATGCAGCCTGAGGGGTTTCAGTATGAAACAGTCTTCCCATTCCTAATGGGACTGAAGTCTGGTTCAAATCTTGTTGGTCTGACAGAAGAAATTGAATTCAGTAGATAATCAGAGTCCTGCGAGGTATCTAAGAAGTCTTTAGTCTCTAAGACAGAGATAAAGGAACATTTTGTGATAATATACTTGTTTTTTAAAATACAAAATGTTCTTGGCTTTAAAAATGGAAAATCCAGCTCAGAGATGAGGCAAATCCAATGTACATGTTGTATAAGCTGGTCACCATATGATCATTTTAAATAGTTGATCCAGCTGGCTTGCTACTTACCTCAGCACCAGCACTGCCTTTGAGACTGTGTGTCATGGGCCTGTCAGGCTGCCTCCTACTGAATGCCTGTATTGTTCGCGCTGACTTCATTCCCCACGCTGACTGATGGGGATAAGGCTTTAATATGTTCTGTAATTTCTAAACTTGACGATCTCAAAGTGCGTTAACATAGATGGGCTTAGACGTAAAGCTGGATTTCTTTTCCCCTTTCCCTGGATTTTATGAATAAAATTGATATTTAAAAACTAACTTCAGGAGTAAGAACTCAACTTAGCAAGTATAGCTAGCAATGTACCTTTGTTTTATTCTGGTTTTATTGTTTTCTTTTTGTACACCTGAGAAAATCATAGGTCATGTGAAGCGGAAGATTTGATAGGCTCAATAAAAGAATCCAAATGCAGGAGAAGAAGCTGTGAATTCTTTTGACAGTTAAAACTTTATACAATGCATTTAAAAGGGAGAAATTATTAAAGAACACTGCCTGCTTAGATGAAACACAAAAGATAAAGCAACAGAGAACAGAAACAAAGGAGAAACACGCCCATCAAGACGCTGCTGCCCAGCAACGTAAGACTTTAGTTGATGTGTTTTGTGGTAGAAAGAACAAAACCCCAGTACTTATTGGAACAGCCCAGAGAGGCTGTAGATGATGGGCTTGCATTACTAGAGGTATTGGGGCTTAGACTCCCACTCCTGTCTGTCTTTGGGTGATGCTTTGCATTTAGAAGAAGATGACAGGGCTTTTGACACTTTTAACACAATATGCTTGAAGGTGTCAGGATGTGTAGCTTGAGAAGAGAAAGCTCCATAGGGAAACTGAATAGGTAGATACAGATATGTTACAATGTTCTGTGGGAAAGAGAAGCTATACTTATGGTGATTCCAAAGAGGAAGGGCAAGAAAAATGTGCTGCACAGACAAAAGGCATTTATAGAGATGTAGAGAAAGGAGCTTCAGACCTAGGTCTGAATGAATGAATGAATGAATGAATGAATGACTGTGATTGACAAGCATGCATGAATGATTTTGAGACCAGCATGCCTTAGGGCCAACTTAATCCTTCTACTGAAATTTTAAATGTGGACTTGACAGAACTCAGAAAGGATAGTTTCTGAGTTCAATGTTGGTAAGATATTTAAAAAACTTTCAGAATTCCTAGTAACTTGATATAATTTGTGGCTCTTTTGATTGGTAGTTTTATACTTTTTACATATGCTTTCTATGCATTTTTTGGCCATGTGTTTCCCTAAACACAATGCATTCTTCATCTCATAAATACATTGATAATTTGAATGATACATGCTTGTTAACAATTCTTATTTTTCTTTGATTGTCATGAACTAGATTATGGGATGGGCAGAAAACCTATTATGATCCAAGGGTTTCTTGAGGAGAAAGAAAATGTCTTCATTAACTCAAAGTCATATAGTGAACTAGTAACTGAGTCTGGGGACCTTTCCATGAGATGGTAACACCTACAAAAAAAGAAAAAAGGCCTCGTGAAGGCTGTGCTGTGCGCAGTTGGGTCACATTGAAGGGCTGTGGGAAAATGCAAGCTGCACTTTGGATTAAAATGTGTGAAATAGATCGGAGAGCATCACATTGGGTCTCACCTGGAGTGGCTCCCCTCTCTAGGAATATTTAGAAGTCTATGGACATTTTTCATAGTGACAGTTCAGTTGTGGTGGGCAGTAGGACACTGGATACCGTTGGCAAATGGCAGGTAAAGGCCAAGGTCACTCAGTCACTCTACAGGGTAAAAGCTTTCACAGCAGAGATGTGTCAGCAGGGTGATCAGTGGAAAATGTATAGGATGCTCTCTCTTCCTTTTATACTAGAACTTGAATTTCCTTAAACAATGATGTGCTGTGTAGAATATATTCAAGCTCTTATTTTCCTATGATTTTCCAGTTTATTTTCAAGCTAACGTTCCACTTGTTAGGATGACTGTATTGATAGCAGGTACTGAGAGGGTTAGGAGTTGACTAACCACTAACATGTTCCCCAGACAGTGGCTGCTGGTTAATTATAATCTCTAATTTTATGACAGCTTTTTTGTAAAGTGATCAATATTTCCACTATTACCACCACATGGATGCTAACCACCACCACCACAGATAAAATATGGTGATTATTGTGCTTACACATTTTTTAAATCAAGGAATTAATTGGCACTTTAAGTCATTTATTCCCCATTAAAAATTCATCATAAACCTTGACTTCTAACTTTAAACCCCTTCCCAGATCTAGCCAATGGTCAGAATATTCTCCACAGTTGAGTGGAGAGTGTGATATGACTTTCTCACGTACTATGGTGCCTCACATTTGACCATGTCCCCTGGAGGGGGAGACCTGGTGGCACTCAGAGGAAGGACAGCAGGTAGCCAAGAAGAGACTTGATACCCTATGAGAATATATAGGGGGAGGTGATCCCCCTCAGGAACAGTCATAGGGGAGGGGAATAATGGGAAAATGGGGGCGGGGAGGAATGGGAGGATACAAGGGATGGGATAAACATTGAGATGTAACAAGAATAAATTAATAAAAAAAAAATGAAAAAAAGAAAAAAAACAAAAAAACAAAAAAACCCTCTGTCACCAGGCAGAGTTGAATTCTCTTTTGGACTTTGTCTTGTGTCATCTCTCACTAAGCTGACTGTTCAGCACCTTGATGGTGTGTGCATCTTGCAGAGCAGAATATGAGGTCTGTGGTTTAGCCTTGATATCTTTATCTTTGAGACTTCAGTGTCTCTCACATCAGTACCAAGCACATGGTGCTTAATGAGTATTTGTTGACTAATGGATGAAACAAGAGTGTTCTTGGTAAAGTAGCCTATAGAGTTTGGTAACTGGCTTGGCGAATGTCTCACAGATTTCTCAGTCTCTTCTTAAAGATTATAAACTCAATTTGAAGTCCTGTGATGACACCAGAAGTTAGGATGAGGGCAGTGAACCTTGTGGGGTCCGTGGTACTTAAAGGTCTCCTGTTCCTTAGTTTCAACCAGGTCCTGGGAAGCAAATCCCATCACCTTCTGCTATAAAATGGAGGGTCTAAGTTCAGACCGTATCTGCTCAATTATTAGAATCTGGTTGGGCCAAGGAAATGCTTCCTTTTCAGTTAGGCTTGTGGCCACCACGATCAGCCGAAGATGGTTTGGGTGACAGCAGAGGCAGAGTGTTTGTTGTTCAGAACACGCTTCTTGAACTGGGTGCTGGTTTGTCTGAGGAGGCCTCCTCTCTTGGCCTTGTCTCTAACTCTGAGGCTGGTGGTCTCCATTTGTTAGCTGACGCCTGAATGTGGAGCGGGTTTTAGCACAAAGAGCCTGACAGTGGCCTGAGCCTGGCAGAATGTCAATGGAAGCAGTGTTCCTTCTATTAGATAGAAGAGGAGAGTAACTGGTTAAACTCTAAATAATACTAGGAGTAAAGGCAGATAGATAAAAATGTGAAGTAGTCTAAAACAGTTTTGTGATAAAACTTAATGTTTATAATAACCCTGAGAAGTAAATATTTACACTTACAGTTTGAAGACATTGAAGCTCTCCTAGATTTAGACCTTCCTTCCTTCCCTCCTTCCTTCTTTCCCTCCTTCTTTTCCTCCCTCCTTCCTTCCTTTCCTTCTCTCCTTCCTTCCCTCCCTCCTTCCTTTCTTTCCTCCCTCCTTTCTTCCTTCTCTCCTTCTTTCCCTCCCTCCTTCCTTCCTTTCCTCCCTCCTTCGTTCCTTCCCTCCCTCCTTCCTTCCTTTCTTCCCTCCTTCCCTCCTTCTCTCCTTCCTTCCTTCCCTCCCTCCTTCCTTCCTTTCCTCCCTCCTTCCCTCCTTCTCTCCTTCCTTCCCTCCCTTCTTCCTTCCTTTCCTCCCTCCTTCCCTCCTTCCTTCCCTCCTTCCCTCTTTTCTTCCCTCCTTCCTTCCCTCCTTCCCTCTTTCCCTCCCTCCCTCCCTCCTTTCTTCCTTCCCTCCCTCCTTCCTTCCCTCCTCCCTTACAGCTCCCTCCCTCCTTTCTTTTCTTTTTTTCATTTCTTTATAATAATTATATATGTGCACATATTTGTGTGCATGTGTGTGTGTGTGTGTGTGTGTGTGTGTGTGTGTGTGTATGTGTGCGTGTGTGCACACAAAGGTGTATAAACATGAATATGGAGGCCAGAAGTTGATGTTAGGTATCTTCCTCTGCTGCTCTCCATCTTATTTTTCGAGATAGTGTTTTGTTTTGTTTTTCTCCAAAACTAGAGCTCACCAACTGGCTAGACTGGCTGGGCAGCGAGCTCTGTGGATACCTGTTTCTTTCCTCTCCCCCAACACCCAGAGTTTCAAATGCACAATACCATACTGACTTTTTACATGCATGCCAGGGGATTTGAACTTAGCTCCCATGCTTGTGCCCTTCACTAACTGAGGCATCTCCTCAATCCTTCCTTTTTTAAACCTTCCTTTCTTCCTCCCTCCCTCCCTTCCTTTCTCCCTCCCTTCCTCCTACCGTTCTTTCTTTCTTTTTTTTTTTGTGAGCTATTGTAGCACATGAGCTACAGAGTCAAGGCCTCCTCATTTTGCCCTGGGGGAACACCAACTTTTGAACTGGATTTTAGAAGTGAGTTACATGTGTTGTATTGTTTCCCAGCAGAATTTGCTGCTGGACTTTTGGGATTTGAAAACTTTTTAAAAAATGATTTACTATCATATTTACATTAGCTACTGAGATTATAAAGGTGAGTAGTCTAGAATTCCTGTGCTTGAGGAACCTGCAGCAATTGTTTGTTTCTGGTTGTTCTAACTAGGAATGGAGGAGCAAGTGCTAGAGGAAAAATGTAAATCACACACACACACATATGCACACACACACACACACACACACACACACACACACACACACACACATTCCACACTATGCTAAACCATCATTCCATAGTCTGTTTTCTTATTTGGGAATATGCTGATATGTACTATTAAAATTTTAGCACCATTTTCATGATTGATTAGCAGTTTATTGCAGAAGGGTTGGTCAAATATTTTTAGTTAATTCTATATTGCTAGATACTTTGGTAAGTGTGTGTGTGTGTGTGTGTGTGTGTGTGTGTGTGTGTGTGTGTTGTGGACATGTGTATGGGTACAACCTCACAGAAGCCAAAAGAAGACATTGGGTTTCCAGCTCTGTCGTAGAACATCTTATTCCCTGACTGAACTTGAAGCTGAGCTGGCAGCCCGGGTTTTTATACGGTTTCACTGGCTGGAACTCACGTTCTCATGATTTCATAGCAAGTGGCCTTATCCGTTGAGCTATTTTCCCGGCTTCCTACTTAAGTAACATAGTGTTTTATAACTTATGTCACACAGAGTCCTTTGTAGGTAATTTATTTTGTGTATACTCTGCATTATTTCCATAGAGGAACTTACAGGTTTGTGATTACTGGGCATAAAGAATTGCACATGTTTAGTTACTTTTGTTTTTATGTTTTGTGTTAAATTGTCCTCCAGAAAACAAAAGTAACTTTGCCCTTCATCAGTGGATTTGAGTTTTCACTTCTGTTCAGTTTCCCCAACACTTGGTACTTTCTTTTCCTTTAAAACAATGTTTTTCAGTTTGATAAATGGCAAAGCTGCCATTATAAAGACCGTGACATTATAATTTGCTCATCACTGTTTCCTGGTGTGTTGCTATCATTTTGTTTTGTGGTTAATTGGCTGGCCCCTTATCTGCTGTGTAGCGTCAGAGCGTCTTGAAGGTCAAGTGTGTCCTATGCTCCTGTTTGCTTGTTGAATAGAGTGGAATTGGAGAACATGTTGCTTAGAAACTGTTGGCCGGATGCATAATTTCCAACAGCCAATAGGAATGCCCATTATTCCTGTCAGCTGTATCACAATGAGGCAATTTACTGAGCACTGATTATATGCCAGGGCGTGTTTGGTGATCTGTATCCTTAACACATACTTTACATTCTTTACCCTGTCAATAAGGTCTTGAACTAAGGAGCAGCCACTTCCCAAGCCACCTTTCTCTGTCCTCTTCCTGGCTCCTCTACCTTCTCTTGTTCTCTGCCCTTTTTCATCATAGAAAGAAATTTCACATATGTGAACTAGAAAGACTGGCAGAATAAACCTTGACCCATCTAACATTCCAACAGCTATTAACATGTGCTGAGTTCTACTTCATCTTATACTGTAGTCCCATAATAGGCTATTTTACAATAAGACTCAGGGCTAGTGCTGCTCAGTAGTAGAGTACTTTTCCAGCATTCCGATGGCCATGGTTTTGATCGTCAATGTCACAAAATACTAATGACGTCATGTAATAATAAAGTGAATTTTAAGTACTTTCTTTACTTAATTAATATTCAAATATATTTACGGTATACAAATTCTTAATATAAAGCACAATGCCATGCTGTGTTTTGAAATGTTTGCATCAGTTCTTTTGTAGGATCTCACATCCAAGTCCATGCTCATTTCCTTGATAGTCTCACATATGACTTCTAGCACTTGAATCGGGATTAACATAAGTACCACTTACTGTTAACTCAGCCATTCTAACCCCAGGACACTTCTTTTTAGAGATTATTAAGTTAAGGGAACTAAAATTCTTTAAAAAAAATCATCATGATGAAGTGAGAGTATGGGCAGATGATAAGGAGCTTGCCTCGTATACATGAAATTCTATTTTAATACAGCCACGAACAAAACATTCTTCATGGGTTTATATCTATTTGACATCTCCCCCAGTGGAAGTGCACCTGGAAGTCCACCTCTGCGAAACAGCAGAGCATGGTGGCTATGGGGCAGCAGAATGGCTCCTTTGCCATGGCTTTATCATTTATCCTCTCTGCTTCTTCACCCAACTGTTTACCTGGCGACGGGACTCCCATCCTCTACTCTCTGCTTTTGTGATGTGTTCCCTGTGGGCTAGAGCCAAGTCTCCTCCCTGAAGATGCATACAGGAAGTGGTACTTACTTGAACATTCAGTTTTTATCCTGAGATGAACACATAAGACATGATGCTCCTTGACCCGCTTCTTGGTTGGCAGAGGAGAGCATGCAATAGAGGCCACAGGCTTATTGTTTTCCACAGTGGGTCACGGCATGTAGGGGATATTTTCCATTAAGCAAAGTTTCAAGTTTGTTTTCTGGTCCTGTTTTGAATCTGCAGGTCTTGCGATTCTCCACTGTGTGGTGGCAGATGGGAACACAACCAGAATGCCTGAAAGCAATGGCTCTCTCTGTGGAGCTCCTGGGGAGAACTGCACAGGTAATGCTAATGCTTCATAGGCAATCCTGGGAAGTTGACCTCTCCCAGGCCGAATCTTTTCCTTAAATAGTTTTCATTATACTATTGGTTCTTTGTACATATACTAGGTTCTGCATTAAGTAACTTTCATGCAGTAATTTATTCATTGCTTGTAAGCTTTCTGAGTGATATAAAAATTTAAAACCAATATACTGTACTTTATGTATTTATATAGTATTGTAAGAATGATTTGATGACATTTTAAACAGAAGAGATGGAAACATTTCAGGTTACAACCTCCCCGCCTCAAGATTACCTGGCTGATAGTCACTCAGCCTATAAATGACAACTCTGGGATTTGAACCCCAGTCTCCCTATTTCAGTGCCCCCATGCCTAGCTGCCATGTACTGGGGGTCTTAGTTACTTTTCTGGTTGCTTTGGCAAAACACTTGATAAAAGCAACTCCAGGAAGGAAAGGTTTTTGTTTGTTTGTTTGTTTGTTTGTTTGTTTGTTTGTTTGTTTTTGGCTCACAGTTTGAAGGTGCAATGTCTGGGAGTGCAGGAGGCTGCTGCTCACATCATATGCACAGCCAGGAAGCATTGGGAGATGAACACTGGCACCCTCTAGCTTTCTCTTTTGTATTTACTCAGACACATTCAGGATGGGTCTTGCCACATTAGTTAAATCTCTGTGAAAACATCCCCATAGACATGTCCAGAGGTGTGTTTCCTAAGTAATCCTGAGTTCTGTCAGCTCAATAGTCAACAGTAACCATTTCCCCCACTGTCACAGATGTGTGGTGTTCCAGACTTCATTGTGTAATATGTTGGCTTGGATTCATGAATTCTTGGTGCATTCCACACTTTTCTGTCTAGTCCATACCACAAGGGGGGTGGGGCGGGCAGGGCGAGAAGGAAAGGGCTTTTACATATTTTACTTTGGAGAAACTTGATTTAATATTCTCAAAGGTGTTAGGCTAGGGTAACAGGCTGTGCACCAGACTTGCTATCGTTGGCTGACCTAAGCTGCTTTTGTTTCTATATAGATTTTTGTGCTCTGGTCCTCTACAAAGCTTCTTTACATCTTAGGAAAGAAATTAAAAACTCAGGTCACCTTAAATATTTAGGCATAGTGGAGAAGGGCCTGGCACATTCCCTGAGAGGTTCACTGAGCTGGAAACATGGCCACCTATGTGAGCACTCTTTGGTTAGCACACTGGGAACACTGTCACAGAGCCAGGGACATGCTAAACAAGTCTTCCTCGCTTGGGTCACCAGGTCTGGACCAGGCTTCCTATTTCACTCTTCAGAGCAGTGGGTGGGGTGCAGGATTTGCATTGGCCATGGAATCTGCTGCTGTCATAGGTCATGCTCATAGGGGCCAGGCCCTGTCACAGGATGTGCATCAGGCATCAAATCCACAGCTATCATAGGTCATGCTCATGGGGGTCTTGTCATCCTTGTTAGGATACCAAGGTCAACTTTATATGGTTGAATGTTTTTCTTCAGTCTAGTTTCATATATCATAAGTGATGGCATTTCCCACATTAACCCTGGAAAATTATTCCATAATATTATGATTGACAATGTTGAAAAATCTTCCTTGCCATGCTTCTTGACTATTTTTTCTAATTTTAATTTTGTCACAGTAAATACATTTAACAGTTCTACTCTTTAAACAAAGGTGCATTACACAGTTGTTATTAAAAGACTGATATTATATAACAGACGTCTTGTATGTATGTAATTAATGTAATTCATTAATTAACTTTATGCCTGTTGTATAGCAGCTCCCTGTATCCTTCTTCCTCAAGATGCCGGTGTTTATGATTCTATTGTCTGCTTCTGTGAATTATGCTGATGTAGATAGCTCAGAGAAGGGGGATCATACAGGATTAATCCACCGTGACCGTCCAGCTTAGTTTAGAGTGATGTTCTCCAGGTGGATTCAAGTTGCCGTGTATTTGAGGGTTTTCTTCTTTTACATGGCTGACTATTGCCTTTTTGTATACAGTACATTTTCCGTAGCCACTCATCTGTCAACAGACACTTGGGCTATAGCTACATTTGACTCTTATGAAGAATGGTAACATGGACACAGAGTGCAAATGTCTCTTTGATTTTCTGATTTTAGCCCTTTAGGATTAATATCCAAAAGTAAGGATCCCGGATAATGTGGTTGCTCTGTTTTAATTTCGCTCTAGGAACCTCCACTCTTTCATAGAACCCTGGAAGAACACATTCTCAACAGCATGTTATGAAGTTCCAGTCTCACCACATACTTTCTCTCTCCTTCTCCATCTGATTCTAGTAAGAATGAGGTGCTCTCTTATGCTAGCTTTGATCTGCATTTCTCTGATGATCAATGATATTAAACACGTGTGTGTGTGTGTGTGTGTGTATGCATGTGCACGCTTTGACCACTTCTAAGTCTTCTTTGTAAAATACCTATTTAATTCCATAGTTCCATTTTTAAAGATTAGATTGTTGGCCATCCAGTTTAAGATATATATGTATATATATCCAGTTTAAGTATGTATATTATGTATATACACACATATATGTATATATACAGTGTGTACAGTGTGTATGTGCATATATAGTGTATATATATTTTGTGCATATACACAGTACATATATTAGAGATCAATAACTTACTGTGCATGTGATTTGAAAATGTTTTCTCCTGCTCTATAGATTGCCTTATAATATCTTATACAAAATTTTAAAGTTTAAGTTGTTGCATTTTAACCTCAAATCCATTTTCAATATACTATTGGGCATAATGTGGAAAAGGAATAAAATTTTATTCTTTTTTGTATGATATTCATTTTCAAACTTCATTTATTTATTTAATCGTATGAGATTATAATACAATGACATCATTTCCCCTCCCATTTCTTCACCCTTTCTCATGTTTCCCCCCATCTCTTTCAAATTCGTGGCCAATTTTTCTTTAATTGTGTTACTTGTATATGTATACACACACACAAACACACACTCACGCATGTGCACACACGTTACTAAATACTTAAGAGCAACCTGCTAATTCTGTACAAAGTTTCTTGCCTGGTTGCTTCAGAGCTGACCAATTGGTACCAGATAACCCGTTATGTGCTCTTCCATGAGAAAGAAAACCTCCCTCTCTCAGCATTCCTTAATTGCTTGTATGTCTTCGCTGAGGGTTGAAGTCTCATAAATGTTCCCCGCTTCCATTTTAGCATGTTTATTGATGTTATCCTTGGTCAGGTCATGTTTAGACTGACATTTTGGTAAAACTTCATGAGTGTAGCTTCTGACATTTCTAGTAGACACAATCATACAGCAAACTTCCTGATACTCTGGATCCTGCAATCTATCCCTCTTTTGAAATGCTCTCAGAGCCTTAGGTGAAAGAGCTTTATTGTAGATGTATCCCTTAGGACTGTGTTTCATACCTCTGCATTTTGGTTGGTGATTTTTCTGGAATGGCCTCTTTCTGTTGCAAAGAGAAGTTTCCTTGATGCAGAGTGAGTACTACACTTATCTGTGGCATAAAGACAAATATTTAGAATGTACTTACGGATTATGCTGGTTTAATAAAGTGTCAATAGTTTGTCTCCCCCAAGATTCACTAGTCCTGGGTAGTTGGCTGGGTTACTGGTACCATACATGACTTCTCTTTTGTTGGGTGGGTCTTAGGTCCAATTAGAGAGTTGTTGGCTATCACTAGTGTTGTGCCACTACTGTAACAAACTTCATGTATTAAAGGGTCTATCCCATTCTTTCTTCATTTTGTCTTATTAGTCTTATTGCAGTTCAATTAATTATATTCACCTGAACTGAATTGTGAGTTTTCAATTTTCTTCTATAAGTCTATGGATCTGTGTTTGTATATGTTTTTTTGGGAAGAATTTATAAAGTTTTGGCATTAATTAAATACTTGATAGAACATCTATGTTGTTTCTAGAACTTGTTCATTTCTTATGGATCATTCAACTTGTTGGTATGTACTTTTTCATATATTGAATTTTTTTCTCTGTGGCCCCAATTGCAATAAGAATGTGTGCAAAAAGAAGAGCACACACTCTGTTGCTGTTTGAGAGAAGCTGTGCATTTGTCAGATCTGTTTTTCATTTCTTTCTATATTTTAGTTAACTTGTCTTTTTCCTCCTTTTATCATTAGTTATTAGTAAAAGGTTATTAGTTATGATTGCTTTTCCAGGAAAAAAACTTCATCTGTTAAATTTTTTTTGGTATTGATTTTCTGTTCTGTCTGTACTCTCTTATTTTCACAGAAATATCTCTTATTTGCTTGCTTCTACCAAATTTGGGCTTGATTTGTTCATTTAGTTCCTTAATATATAAAGTTAGTGATCTATTTGTGATCTCTATTCTATTATATTGTAAGTCTTTGTCACTATAAACTTTTAATGCTGTTTCTACTTAATCTATTAGTTTTGATATGTTCTGCCTGGCTCAATTTGTTTTCAAATTTCCCATTTAACTTCATCTTTGACCCACTGGTTTTGCAGAAGCACATTGCTCAACTTCAATACACTGGCCAACCTCCCGCTTTTCCTTTTACTGGCCTCTATTTCTAATTTTCTTACATTGTGATCAGAAAGGTATTTTGAATGAGTTCAATGTTCTTAAATTTATCAAGTCACTAATCCACTCTGAAAAGCACACTGTTTGCATGTGGGAAGAACACGCAGTTGCTTGCTGTTTGGGAAAGGCTGAGGGCGTGTCCATGAGATCCGTTCGGTCTGCAGTGTTCAAGTCCACTGCCACCTCACTGATGTTCTGTCTTGAGATATCAAACCCGTCTAATATTACAGTGTTTCTCTCTGCGGGAAAGTTCTCTGGATGGCCCTGGACTAACCTAGGCTCCCTTTCTTGCTCGTAGTTCCTAACAATGACTGTGCAATGTCAGCATCAGGAGGTACTGGCCAGAGAAGCTCGGAGTCTGCTCCTATTCTTCTGGTAACACAATGTCTTTCTGTGTTGACATTACATCTCATTATCAAGGGTATAGATCCAGGCAGGCTTCTCCTCAGCACTCCTCAACTGCAGTGCTGTGTGAAACATAAACAAGTTAGAGTCCGTTCTCAGTGCATGGCTTTCCTGAGCCCCGAACAATATACTTGGTACTAATAACAGTCATTTGTCCTCTCTTGTTGTCTATGAGTAGCAAAAAACGTTTTATTAATTTTCACAAATTTCCTGTCTGCTGGACTTAGTGTATGGCAGGAATCATTTCTCTTTTCAGTTCAGTTCTGCCAATATTTGCTTTATACTGCTAGATTTTTCTCCTGTTGGGTGCATGTATATTTATAGTGGGGAACTGAAAACCTTATCAAACAATGATGCTTCTTTTTTTGATACTTGGTGCCTGGTGGCAGATTTTGAGCTAAAGCTTCCTCAGTCTAATATATGCATAACCACCACTGATGTCCTTTGCTTAGCAATGGTGTGGGTGCTCTGTGTCCCTTCACTTTCAGCCAGCGCATGCGTTTCTCCAAGTCTAAAGTGTCTCATTGACAGTGAGTAAAAGGTAAGTCTTGTCACTTTATCTCTTAGGATTGAGGAGTTCAGCTCACTTCTGTCTTACATAATTACTGAAAAGGGAAAACTCATGCATTTTATTATTTTTTATGTTTCTGCTTATGGTTATTTGCTCTTGTTTTTATCTCTTTCTGTCTGCCTTTATGCTTTGTTGAGTTTTTTAACTAGTATGTTTCAATTCTCCTTCTCCACGAGTATTTGATCCGCAATTGGCAGATCAAATATTTTATATAATATAACCAAATATATTATATAATATAATAATAAATTAGTAAAAGAATAAAATAAATAAAAGAACAATTATTTTAAGCTGGAGACAACTAAACTTCAATACACACAAAACCTCTTTTATTTTATTTTACTACACTTTATGCATATAAAGTATATCTGTCATTGACACCAACATCAGCAATAACATCTGTCCTCTATTAAACTTGTAATATATGTGAAGTGCTGTTGTGCTTTTGCATCTACTAATTGATTTAATAATAAAATATTACCTTCATTATTTCTTCTTTCATATGAAGGCACTGAGGCACAGAGAGGTTAATATTTTTGTGTAAGGTCACACAGTAAACAGAATAGCCTGACATAGAGGTGATACCATCTGTAGGATGCATATTAATCACCTGAAAGCCATATTGGAACACCAAAATGAGGAGGATGTGAAGGAACTCCTTAAAGGACAAACTGCCTGAAAGTAAGGTACAGATGGAGTCCAGATAGCCCCTGAAAGGATGACTGACACCGAGAGCAGAACATTTATGCCTGACTTTCCCACCGTTGACAACTCACGTAAGCTTTCAGAGCCTGAGGTGGAGCCAGTAGCACAAAGAAGCAGGTTAGATGATATTGAGACGAATTTTCTGGCTCTAAATAATTCTCTTGTTTTTACTTTGAACAATCTCAGTATCTAAGAATTACATTTTTAGTTTGTCATTTTCTGATGAGTAACTAGTGTATTCATTCACACTTACAATCATCTAGGGTACAGTGGGTCTTCTTTATGATGCAAATAGTTAACAACGAACAAAGGATGCAAAGATAAGGCCAAGAAAGTAGTGGCAATGGCTCATAGAACTCCCCGGGTTAATTAGTCCATTTTGTGAGTATCTCTCTGGTTTCTGTGTTTCAGATTTGGTAGCTGAGATGTCACAGGGAGAAGCAGGAAGAGTTTACGGTGTCACAAGAAAGGAAGCACCTTCCATCCTAGAGATGAGCTTGGGCTTAAGCCACAATACAGGGTGTGGTGGGATGATTTTTCATATATTTTAGAGACAGGCAATGGTGCTTACTGATAGACTAAATGTAGAGTAAGAGTCAAAGAAATTCAAATGATGCTGAGGTATTTGCCCTAATCAAACAGATGGAATTTATATAATTTGCTAAAGTAGGGGGAGAAGCATGCTAGAGAAAAAAAAATGAAGGATTCCCTTTTGTAAGTTAAATTGAAATATCAGTTTAGATATCTGTGTTGTTAGTTGGACAATTCATATTATGTGAAGGCATCTCAAATAGAACATCAAACTTGGAATTGTAGCCATAAAAATAAGACCTCATGGATTCACTCTTGGTGTGAGTATACAGAAAGGACACCATCCTGGGCCTGGAGAGACTGATGAGCCGTAGAAGTTAAGGGTGATGAGAATGATGCTGCATAGGAGACCAGGAGGCTGAGCAAAAAGAAATGTGACTTCGTTCAAAATTTTATAGCATGTTTGTACCTGGATTTTTGGTCCATTTATTGTTTTTTTTTTTTTTAATCTAACTTCCTACACCACCCCTAACCCTTTCACTGTCCCTCCAACTCTAGGAGAGAAAGAAGGGTAGAGGGAAATGAGAGTGTCAATATTGTTAGACTACTTCTCGCTGACAAGGGCCACTGAGTTCCTTTGGGAAAAATCACACCCCTGCTAGAGCATGAGGCAAATCATAGTCAGCTGCTGTAGACAATCTGAAGCAGCCCCGTATCCCACACCTGGGACTAAAACAAAAACATATTCCCATAACATTTCTGTAATTTTAAAGAAATAAAAAATTTTTTTACTATATTTCCCCTGTTCTGTTTTAAGCCATTAATCATACTGTGGTTAGTGATAATTTATAAAGAGAGACATTTTCAAATAAACTAAATGCTTTTCAGATCAGTGGTCAAGTCTAGAGCAGCACTGCCTACAGTAGTATACATGAGAGCCACAGTACTGAGTTCTGTCTTTTCTGATAGCTTGTTATTTCCTGGATAACAAGAGGGAGACGGCTTGTGCTTTTTGCTGCAGGGGTCCCCCATTTCATTTCTCAATGGCAAGAAATTGCCATGAATATCCTTCTTGGACCTGTACCTATTGATACAATGGGATGCTTTGCTACACTGTCTGCAAACCCCAGGAAGCCCAGGCATTGAGTTCCTTGGGGCATATTTGATCTTCATTGTCAAGATATCTCCCCAACCAGCAACCAGCAATCTAGCAACTAGCAACTAGCAATTAGCAACATCTTCAGGAGCAAACAGCAACCAGCAACAGCAGCAGGAGCAACAGCAGCAGCAGCAGCAACAGTAGAAGCAGCAGCAGCAGCAGGGGCAGCACATGTTTGCTTTGAAATGAAAAGAAAACATGCTTTCTTCTTGACCACCAGTCATTTAGCTCTAGCCATGAGCAATTTTGAATCTATGCAAACATAGCACACTCCTGGTATTTAGATTTCTGTCATAGCAACAAACACCTGAGAATGTCAACTGATTATGGAAAAATATTTAGTTTGCCTCACAGTTTTGATAGTCCCACTGTATGGACACTTGGCACCTGTGGTGCGGCAGAACTTCATGGCGAACATGTGTATCAGAAGAAGGGACTCATTTGATGACACTTGGAAGCCAAGAGAGAGAGAAACCAGCATCCCACAGTTCTTTCTCCAGGCACACCCTGACTGAGCTGAGCTCCCACTACACCTGTCTTTCTAAAGGTTCTACGATCTACCAACAGGCTCACTGTCAGGTGACCAAGCCTTTGATATGTCAGCTTTTCATCATGCTCATCCAACCCATAGCAAAAGTGGATTGATCCTTTTTTTTTCTTTAGTAGACTAAAGCAGGTCAGCTCTCTGTTTAGAGGAAACCATTGCAAATCTATTGACCAGGCTGGCTGGCTTACTTGGACAAAATATAGTCTAACCTGGCTTTAACACCATTCCATGATCCCCCTCAACTCTCCTCAGTCTCAACCATAGATCCCAGTTGCTCAGAAAGGGGCACCTTCCTGCCTGTAAGTCACATGGAGATTCCATAAATTCCAATTTTTTCATTGCTTCAAGGACATTGTGAATTTTTCATCCTTCCAATTCAAGGAGACAGTTGGTAAGACAAGAAGGGGAATTAATATATATATATATATATATATATATATATATATATATAAATATATATATATTTGCCTTCTTTAGGTTTTGGCTTGAGAAGACTGTAAAATGAGGAATCCTCTGCTGGGAAGAGGCATAGGAGCTTAGAAGTAGATTATTAAAGCCTTTGACAACACTGAATAGTCTAGAAGGAAACTTAGCTTCAGCTCATGTACCCTCTCTCCCAGACATGCTTCTTCATTTTAGAAGTCAGATACATGTGTGGGAGGATGAATTTTTAGTCATTTGTCTTCCTTGCCCTATGTCTTTCTTTATCCCTGTAAGACCTCTGTTCCAATATTTAACATCTTCCTAAAGTTAGTTCTACTGCACATGTAACTAGGGGGCTAGAAATAGTGTGAACTTACAATCACTCCAGCAAGTATTACAAAAAACATTGCTGACCCAAAGGGATGGCTTAGTTGGTAAAACACACTTGGTACTTAAGTCTGAGGACTGGAGTTTGATTCCTGAAACCTGCATGGTAGAAGGAGACAGCCACCTGCTTCCCATTGCCCTTTTTTTTTTTATGACTATTATGCGTTCAGTCACTCACACCGTGTCATGCGTGCACCCATGCATATACACATACAAGTTAATTAAGTAATTCATACAACAAGATGTTTAAATGTCATGATGACTGAAGTTTAAGTTAATCCTAGAGTTAGTTGCTTGCTAAACAGAGTCTCTGGTGGCATGCCACTTGCAGAATTATTAAATGCACTTGTAACGAGCACTATTGGTATAGTCAGTGAAGGCTTTATGAAACATAAACCCAATGTGTCCATTCTGAAGAGCTGCAGTCACAAATGTTACAAAAACTCTATAATACAAAAACTTTGCTGTGTAATAATTATGTGTTAATATTGTAAATATGTCAGACTCAGGAATGTCGCATATCAGAACTAAATTATTTAGTTGTCTTATGGGTTTTTATCCAAATGGCTTAACCACAGGAGTCTGTCATGTCTAACTTAACTAGGCATATGACCCAACAAGAGCAAGCACTTCTCATCAGATGGCCCATTATGAGCCAAGCAAGATGCATTTGTTTCAGACCCCTATTGAAAACCCTTTCAGCCACAGCTTTACATACACTGATCCACCATAACTCTAATGGTTTCTGACTCAGTTGACCTTCCAAACCTTGAGAAGCAAGCATCCCACAACAGATTGAGATACAGCGTCCATAGCTGCCCCCGGGTGTGAGATTATGCCTGTGGCCTGGCTAGCTGAGAAGGGTCCTTGTGAGGTTCTGCGATAACCGTTGTCCCTCCAGGGGAATATTTCAGTTTGGATAAAATGCACCGAACCAGGTTAAGGTGAGCAGGAAAAGAGCAATTACACTCACTCACCTCCAAAATCATGGAGGGTGCCTTGTTTTTCTGGGGTTATTTTGTTTGTTTGTTTGTTTGTTTGTTTTGAGTACACCGTTCAATTTTCAAGAGAGAAACACAAGAATTGGAACAGATGGTACTTTTGTCATAAGATTAACTGCTTTAACTCTTTCTTGAAAAATATTTGTGCACTGGAAGGTGGAATGAACTCTCCCTGGCTTCTCTCACCCAAGTTTCTTGATAGTCTTCTCAGCTCAATTTCAGATGATGCGACGGAGACGGATGCCAAATGCCGAATGAGAAGTTACTCTAGATGCCATTTGCAGGGAGAATCCTGACATTCAAAGAGAGTGAAAGACAGGGTTCTCTTTGCTTGCTGTTAAGTGTCAAGATGTGTGATTTACTTTGGTGTCAGCTCTGAAAGTTCCATAGAGAAATCACCAGGCATTTTCTGCCTGGTGGCACAGAAAGGGTTTTTAAATCCAAGTGATGCTGGGAATACTTAAAAACACCCTTCTTCAGCGAGGCGAGCTGAGCGATCAAAACGGCCTGGCAACCGCTTGGCTGGCATGGATCTGTGCCACTCACATGGGCAGAGACTGCTCAAATCGCTGCATCCAGCAGCTTCTGGTTAACCAGTCTTTTGGAATAATATTCTAAGTGGTGCTTATTGAAAGTCTGGGTGTATATGAAGGAGTCCAGATATGAGGGGAATTAGTGACGTTTCATATACAAAGCCTCATGGCTTAGATTTAAAGGCAAGGGTGTTTTGCAAACCAAGAAAGAAAGGCCCCCTGGAGCATAAAAGATCTGCTATGAGGCCCGGCTACATCCTGAATCTATCTCTTTGCTGTCCATTCCCTGGTCCAGGCTCCAAATCACTCTTGTCTGCATGCCCCAGCATTCCTTGGCATTCTCCCAGTGCCCAGCATCTCCCTACACTAATGTAGTCCACACTGTCTTAACTGCTGTTGACAGGATGCCTCCCCGTGCAGTGTTCTTTCCTTGCTGGAACCATGTAACGTCACTGGCTCAAACCAGTCTCTTCTTTCTTGTGCTACCTGTCGCTATGCAGCCTGTCCACTGAGACCCATGCCTCTAACTCCCCTGCAGTTTTTGCTGTTCCTGCCGAGACCCTCCTGCCTCATCACATCCTTCTCTGTGTGCCCAATCATGTTAACTCAGAGTGTTTTAGCTCTTAGCGTTCCCCAGTGTTAAATTGTTTGCTGACCAACTCCTAAACTACATTCTCAAAACAAAACAAAACAAAACAAAACAATAATCTTTATATTGTTAAGGAAGTGTTCTTCCTAGTTACACAAGGTTTCTCTTGACATAGCCAGGATTTTCAAGGATCTAGAATCAGCTCATTTGCTGAGGACTCTTTGGTTCCTTTGTTTTTTTGTTTGTTTGTTTTTGTTTTGTTTTTTTGTTTTGTCTAAAGGTTTGTTTGTATCTTTGTTTATAGCTCTCAACAGCCAGTTATGGTAGGCCTATCACCTTTACTTTGTAGATGAAGAAACCAAGGCTCAGGCAGCTCAGTTAGGTTATCTGGACAGAGTGAGTGAAGAAGAGAGCTCAGAATTGCATACTACTATTTCCTCCGAGTTTAGCGTTCTTCCCATCTCCCCAGTGTTCTGCAGTTGTTTTAGGGGGTACTATAGCTGTTTTCCTGGCTGTTTGTTACTTGTAATTTGTGCTGCTATACCATTTAAAGCAGATAGAGGGCACTGTACTTTGTTCGTTGAGGCTTCAGTGCCCACACTTAAAGGGCTAGAAAACACTCAGGCAGCAGGAACCGACTTACCAACTGGTTTGGCAAAACGCATAGGGTTTTGCCGCGCAGTTATTTCTAAGAGAATTACAGTCTTTCTGATGAGTCCCACTAACTGCCATGCGGAACAGCAAAATATCTGGCATGCATAAGCGTTCGGCCTGGGAGTCAAGTGATCCAACAATGAAAACCAGGTCAGCCAGCAACCCAGCAGCAATCTGGCACCTGCTGGAATTAGAGAGTTGCCCTGAGAGCCTGTGAGTTCCGCATGGAGTCGCTCATCCAACTGTGGCTCAATTCCATCCCAGAGATAAGCAAACTATTATTTACTAACAGTACGGTATAACAGCTTATTTGGTATTCATGTTGCAGTAGGTGCCATAAGTAATTTAGAGATGACTTAAAATATGAAGAGGGTGTATATGTATTGTGTATACCCATTATACCACCTAACATAAGAAATTTAGATTTCTTTGGGTAAAGGGCCTGGAATCAATCTCCCATGGATCCTGAGAGGTCTGTATTACGTCTTCGTGTCATAGAAATTTGTGTGTAGGTTATCCAAAAGTCATCCAGAGTCTTCTGTCTACCTGATAGAGTTGTTATGTGTTAAGTTGATACTAAGAAGTTTTGTGGTTATTGCTGTGAACAAAACCACAACAGAATATCATTGGCCTGTGGGAAGCGGACCTCTGCAGTCATTGCTGTAGGTCTCTCTGCTTTCTCTCCTCCCTGTGTCTCAATCCTGCAAACTGTTGGCTAGACCACGAACACGGAAGTTCAGCTCCGGGTGGGAGCTGGCTTGTGGCTGTTTTTTCAGTATCAGGCATATATTAGTTGTGAATCAACAAATGAAATGGGGAGTTAGTATTTTAATACTGTTTATTTTTCCTTCTCCAGGCACCACCCCTCGGCAGAAATTGAAAACCCATTTCTCCCGGTGCCCCAAACAGTACAAGCATTACTGCATCCATGGGAGATGCCGCTTTGTGGTAGACGAGCAAACTCCCTCCTGCATGTAAGTACTTCTACTTCGCCCTGTGCCCATGAGCAAAGGGGTGCAGCATACTCCCAGCCCGGGGCTTGACTGCATTGGAAAGTCTGAGTTAACCATACCATCTGTCTGGACACGGTTCCATTAGGTCCTGCCTTCAGCCACTTAATGCCCGGCTCAGCATCTATATTTGGAGAAACTGACGCACGCAGACTTTGCTGCTGAAATTCGAGCGTGATAATCCAGATCCCAAATCTGCACTGCCAGTGTCCTCTGCAAAGGCGACGCTAACTGTGTTAGGATGCTCGTCAGTCCGTTCCAATCATCTCCTGGGTGGCTCAGATGAAAACAGATTCCTTTGGCATGTGTGAGGCAGTTCTGGAGTTAGCGGGAATAGGAAGGAATTTCTGCCAAATTGGACACTGCTTTCCTTTTGCAGGTGTCAGTAAAGCAAGAGGAAGTCAGACCTGTTTCTATGTAGAGATTACCAAGGCCTATCTAGCCACCAGGGAGTAGGGGAGAGGAGTTGACTTTTTAAGTCTTAGATCAAGAGTCTACGTTTCAACTTTTTTGTATTATTAATATCCATTTTTCTCCTAATGGGATGTCTCTTTAAAGGGAATTCTGGGATTTTACTTCACAGAAGGGATCAAGAGATTCTTTAAGCATAATTTTGACCTTGAATTCAGAGAATATGTACGTTCTTTTGCACAGCTTCCTGAATATATATTATTTTCCACAAGTATCTCACAAGCATACAAAAGTCTTACAATTTTGCCTGAGCATTAAAGGTCATGGGCTTCCTCAAAATATAATTCAATTCAATTCTAAAAAGAGATATTCATAGACAATACTTAGAGGTGGGACAAGAATTGTTACCGTAAAACCAGGGAGTGTGTGTAAGAGCAGACCTGATTTTTAACTATTTTCTTTAGGTTTTTAAAACTGAGTTGGAGATATATCCTAACTGGCTTCCACATCTGCAGATTTCTTGTCCATTAACTGTGCTGTCTTCTGAGAGGAACAGCAGATCAGGCAGTCTCCCTGCCCAAGCTCAAGCCACAGCTCCCCCATTCCACAAGAGGTTAATTCCCTTTTCATTAGCCTCCAAAATTCCTCTGATCCCAGCTTAACTTTCCTGTTCTCTTTCTCACTGCATCTGCAGACGCCCTATAGGATCCGGTGTTCCTTCCCAGGGTTTGGTGTACAAATCCCTCTGTGAGCCTAGAGAGCTTTTTCTTGCTGGTGACGTAAGACGACCCAGGCATCAGTTCCTCCTCCCTCTTACTTGCCATGGGGGAGACATTATAACTGTGTAACTGGTTTGTTGAAGGGTGCTCTGGCCATGCTAAAGCTTGACTTCCAGCATGATGTCATTGAGTTACAATCTCCAGGAAGTTCTGCTTGCTGAGACAGTTCATTAAATCTACTGAACCCAGGGTTCATACTTAGACAAAAGTCCCTAGAGAGCAGTGCATAATGGCTGGCCATTTCTAGACAAAACAGTTGTTTAAGAGTCATATGTGTACAGGACAGCCAAGGCGACGTAGGGAAACCCCTGTCTTGAAAAAACAAAACAAAACAAAACAAAACCAAAAAACAAAAAGAAAGATAAAAAGAAATCATATGTAGTAGGCTTGTTAAAGAAATAGTTACACTAATGAAAAGAGAGCGTTTGTGTTTATAAGACTTAATTATATTCTTTATAAACTCCTAAAACACGTTCCCTACCACATTTAATTAAAGGGGATCTTTTTCAATCCAAATTTTAAGAGCATTTTTTGATATTTAACAGTTTGTTTGGTTTTTACTTTCAAGACAGGGTGTCTGTGTGTAGCCTTGGCTGTCCTGGAACTCACTCTATAGACCAGGCTGGCCTCCAACTCAGAGATCCCCCTGCCTCTGACTTCACAAGTGCTGGGATTACAGGCATGTGTCACCATGCCCATAGATATTTTAAGTTCCAAGTCTCAGCCTGTGTTCTTTTTTTTAATTAAATATTGGCTTATTTTATTTTATATATGTGCGCATGCACACATGTGCATGTGAACCTGAGTGTATATATGTGTACTACATGCACACAGGAGCCCGTGGAGGGCAGAGGAAGGCATTGAATCATCTGGAACTGTAATTACAAACGGCTGTGAGTTTCCATGTGGGGGCTGGGAATTGAACCTGGGTTCTTTGAAAGAGTAGCGAGTGCTCTCAACCACCGAGACATCCCTCCAGCCCCTTAGCCTGTGTTTTGACCTTAACATGGAGGCATCCAGTGTTCTTGGACAAGGTGGTTCTCCCTGACCTGGCCTGAGCCCCGCTGCAGCGTCTTCATGTGTGCTTCTCTGTTCCCTGCATAGCAGTTCACTTCTTCATTGAGATTGCGTCAGCGTTTGTTACTGTTGGTTTTTGAAGCATTTTTGTCAGCTACTGTGTTGGCAATTGGGGTCTTCT
Organism: Acomys russatus; assembly: GCF_903995435.1. Lineage (NCBI taxonomy): Eukaryota > Metazoa > Chordata > Mammalia > Rodentia > Muridae > Acomys > Acomys russatus. The sequence continues at coordinate 17,164,072 of NC_067164.1, read as the reverse complement.
TACTGAAGTGATACTGGGTTTGTGGGCATTAACTGCCTTGGCTCTTGTCAAGCATTGGCTATAGAACAGCTTGACAATAAATCTAGAGGTTTATAAATAAATGAGGTTGCACAGAAATCTTTTCAAAGTGCAAATTTTTATCTTTCTGATATTTAAATAGTTATGCATGTGGCCAGCATTTCTTTGTGTTTGGGTGTATCTGTAGAGAATAAAGGTAAATATTAATGCAAAGATGCTGGTGGTACAAGGGATAAATTTGATGCAAACGAGCTCAATTTATTATGTATCTTTTTAAGGTTCTATAACAGCTCAGAGAATGTTATGCAGAGTCCATATGTCACTGAGCCATTAGATCAGGGAGCCTTGCAAGAATAATTCTCAGTTTGGTTAAAAGTTTTCCTAACTACAAACACAGGCTTAGAAAAATCTACTGAGTTAAAGTGTATTCTGAGATTATATTGATAGAGAAGTGAGAGGCTGGGGGAAGCCATAGCCCCATTGCAAGCCCTGACTGGACTGATTCTGGCTGTTTTTCTTTAATAGGGTCCATGACATCAAGAGACACTGCTTAGAGGGAAGTGAATTGGGGGCAGTGGTGAACACATCTGAAAATATAGCCATACTCACCTAGCTAACAGGATAGGCTAGGACAGGACTTGGGATACAGCTGTGAAGAGTGCACACATGGGCAATAGAAGGTCATTCCTGACATGTAGTTTCTCCAGTCATGGAGTTAGAGCCAAAAGCCTAGCCCTGGCTATGCTGGAGCCAGCTCTGTAGACCAGCCTGTCTTCACACTCACAGAGCTCCGTCTGCCTCTGCCTCCTGAGAGCTGGGATTAAAGGCCTGTGCCACTATGGCAGGCTGCATGCAATCATGCAATTTGAAGGTAGTGCACTGATGCAGGGAATGTTTGTCTAACCCTACAATGAAAGGAGACTTTGTACACCTTTGTCTTCCTTGTCATGAGGTTTTTTCTTAGGAATTGAAAATGCTATGGAGAGAATTTTACCGCCCTCTTCTTTACAAACTGAAAGATGAAATCGGAAAACATTTTAATAGCTTGCCACAGTCCTCGGCTCCCATCAGACAAGTTAATAACGTCTGGCAATGGTGGGCTTCAGTGGGGGCAAGGAGCTGCTGCTCCTGAGCACACCGGCAGAGAGCTTGCCTCCTTTGATTTTTTTCCCCCCTTTAAAGGCACCATGTTCTTTAGTAAGCAATGAAAACAGTGCCAGTTTCTTCCTCAAAAAGCTGGAGACTCATAAACGTGTTTTTCTCGTGCAGCTGTGAGAAAGGCTACTTTGGAGCACGCTGTGAGCGAGTGGACTTGTTTTACCTCCAGCAAGACAGAGGGCAGATCCTGGTGATCTGCTTGATAGCAGTCATGGTGGTCTTCATCATCTTAGTCATCGGCGTCTGCACCTGCTGTCAGTAAGTGGCTTTAAGCTGGACTAGGACTGAGCCTGAGAAGTTATAGCTTGCTTTTCTCCTCTGCTCTTTTCTTCTTTTCTTTTTCCTACCATCGCTTCCTTTTTGCTTTGATTTAAATAAATCAACCTTTTGAGCCTCGTGTTTACTGACGTAAAATTTTTTATTAGTAGTGAAACACATTGTAGATAATTTTTTTAATCAACTTAAAGGAAAGAAATAAGTTAAAACAATATTTATAGATATCTTTGGGCTAAAAGTTTCAGCCATTTAGCCTTGAAGGCAGGTGTACCTTGTGTGTTTTGGTAAGCTAAACAGAATTTTCATTTTCCAAAACTGTTTCACTACATAGTGACATTGAAGGATAAAACCAAACTGAAACCTTTCTTTTGTGATCATGTTAAAATAATTAATTTTATGTTCATGGACGATTCTTCTGTTTTTATTATCAGAAGTTTTCATTATGCACTTGGAGTTGAGAGACACTTTTCTTTTTCTTTGAGAGAAAATGGCTTAGAACAATGATTAGTATGTCAGCAGGTTCTTTGAAAACCTATCATTAAGTCTAATATTTTCTTGTCTTGAGGAGCATCCCTTACTAACAACTGCATCCACGTCTGTACTCTAGACTATACCAAAAGGAGATGCCTTACAATATAGTGTTCCTTGGATGAAACAAAGAAACAAAAACAAACAAGCAAGCAAATAAACTAAAAAACAAAACCAAAGCCGAAACAAAACAAAAACTTATTTTGACCAGCTTTACAATTAGAGATTTTTTTGAGAATTTTCAACAAATTCCTTAATGCCTCTGAGCTTGGATATTGTATATTTTCTGTAAAATTCAGTATTAAACTAGATAATTTATAGGAACCTTTAGCCATTAAATTGAAAAAAATTGCTTTGAGTTTTCATATTTTATTGTAGAAAGGAATCTTTTTAATGTCACGTTTAGGGCAGAGGACATGTGAGCACAGCTGGGGAAATGAGCCTTTTACATTAATTTCGAGCCATATGTTCAGGCAACTAGAGTGCAGCCCAGAATATTAAACCAATTTGTTCATCAATGTGCCTAGAGATTTAGTAATGTTTCCAGGGGCTTTTGTTCCCTTCCAGCTTCTCATGGCTGTTTCTGTCTTCACTGCTTCCCCTTCACACCAAAAAGTGATGACCATTCTGCTCTGTGAAATGACTTTGCTTGGGAAATTTCCTTCTGTCCACTAATCTCTATCAGTATCCAGGGACCAGATTCTTCCTACGTATATAAACGTATGTCATCCCACTGTGGCCCATGGCAGCTAGTACTTGAATTTACAAAATAAATGTGTCAAAAAGAGAAGTCAGTGGTCTTAAGACAAAAAAAAGGAGCTTTCACATCTTGAAACAGCGTAGAAATAAGGCCACGGTCTCTCTCAGTGACTATTTGCGTGTTGACGTGAGCTCAAATATTCAGTCTAATTTCAAACATGTTATTTTTGAAGTCCTCTTCGGAAACACCGTAAAAAAAGGAAGGAGGAGAAAATGGAAACGTTGGGTAAAGATAAAACTCCCATAAGTGAAGATGTTCAAGAGACCAACATTGCTTAATGGTAAGGATGCTAAACACAGTAGATGGGAAACCTGCTGACTATAAGTGGTGCGTTGCGGTTTAATTATGTGTGACAATTATTGCTTGGCATTGGGTTATGTATACAAACATATGAAGATAAATTCATTTTCTTTATGACAAAACCTGTACATTTTGTCATAATAGTATCATGACATAATAACAGAAAGATATAAACAAACTATTTTTTGTTTGATTATGTTAAAATAATTAATTTTCATTTCATGTTCAAAGGACAATAACACTCTGTCCCTTAGATGAATGTATTGCCACAGAAATAGCATTCTGATGCTATGTAGTTGTTATTTTGTGTATTTTTTCTTCCATTATCTTGAGTAAAAGAAGTATTCTAATTTAAACATATCATATCAAGAGAGGAAGTACAAGAGCAATAGCAATGTGAAGGTGATGATGATGATGGTGGTGGTGATGATGATGGTGGTGATGACAAATGTGTCTTACTTAAAGCACACTTCTCAACTCCTCAAGTGTTCACGAATCCAGTAGGAGTCACATAGCCTCTCAGATGATTCAGTACAGAGATTCTGATGAGAATACTTCCACGTCAGTCTCCCAGGAGTCTAGGAGGGCCACCGTGCCATGGGATTTGGCAGCAACAAGAAGCTATCAAATGTTCTATAGCTGGCGGGGCCATGGCAAGCATTAGCTGGTCCCCCTCCAGGCGGAAGCAGATGCTGTGGCAGAAACCTAAACAATGAAAATAAGATGCCCCAAAGCATCCTTGCTTTGTGTCCTCTTCACATGCCTGGCACTAGATAGCTGCAATCCCAAACAAACCAAGTGTGGGGCAGCATCCTGAACATGTAGTTAGTAAGCAGCAGGAGCCCCATGGAAAATCTTCGAGGGGCTCACAGAGCGCAAATTGTAGAAGCAAGCGGGATAATCTGAGTTATAATGGCATGAAATCCAACTAAGACCTATTTTTTAAACGAAAAGTAGTATGTTGCCCCACATGTGGTGGCTCCAGGTTTTATGGCACTGAGACTTATGCTTAAAGAAATGTAATTTCTCTCTTTTTTGCTAACTGGTCATAGCATCGCCCAGATTCCTGGCCAGTTCCGCTAGGTTAGAGGAGATGCTGGGAGCAACCTGGCCTGGTGTTTCCTTGTTCACTCTCAGCATGAGAAAGCAGTTGCCTTCCATAACTCCCTTTGTGTGCAATGGCATTCCCTTTCCATAAACATCTTAGTACCCAGTAGTGGCTAATGACACTTGCTGAGGCATTGCAGAGTTCTTATCATTTATTACAAAGACAATACTAGTGACTTGAGCCACAAATGCCAGCTCTGGACTAGCTGTCACTGCTGTGTTGTATAGTACTTTGTTTTGAAGTTGCTGCTCTTATTTTCTTCCCTCTCACAGGCTATCGTTATCACAAGCTGGTGGCAAGCTACAGGAGACCTTACTCATTTGCAGATGGACAGAATGTGTCTCAGGAAAACAGCTAGCAGAAATGAATGTTTAAATATTGTATTTACTTTTTTATTTTTATTTGTAACTTTGTGTTGTTGTTGTTTTTAATAGCGATATTTTTTTTTATTATAGTCTAATAGTTGTGAAAAAAGGACCTGATTAAGTAGCAACAATAATAAGGGACATTTCAATGTAAACTTTGAGGATTATTAGTCAAATATACAGGTGGGAAAAAAGTTAGATTTTAAGAACCGTGAAACCAGGTGGTGGTGGCGCATACTTTTAATCCCAGCACTTGGGAGGCAGAGGAAGGCGGATCTCTGTGAGTTTGAAATCAGCCCATTCTAGGACAGCCAGGGCTACACAGAGAAACCCTATCTCAAAAACCAAAACAAATCAACCAACCAACCAACAACCAACCAAACAAAAAATGCTGAGGCAATAAGAGGGCTTACTAGGTTTATACACTTACCATATGCTAAAAATTTGAAATATATGATTTCATTTTTCCATTCAGCCATCTGTGAGATCGCATATTTTTGCCCTCATTCCTATATATGCAAAAGTTACACAATCTCAGTTAGATTTAGAGATAGAGGAATTGATGGAGTCAGAACCGAGATCAACCTAGATTCAAAGCTGGTGTTCTTGTCATGTTTGTTAATTTGAGTTCCTGTAATCTAACTCAATAGTGCAATCCAAGAGTTTCTCCTGAGCTGTACTTTGCTTTGACTCTGAGATGGTCGGGCAATTTCCCTGCATTCACACAGACTGTGGAGTCTTGGCTGGTGCCACGATCATCATTATGATTTCTGCAGGGTTGGCTTTCATCATCATCGTTATTTTGCTTTTAATGACATCTCAGTGACATGAGTATGCTTATATTACCAAAATCACCAGGAAAAGTAAATGACTGGTGTCTTTCAACTCTTCCATAGGTACCTATGCACAGTAAAGTATAAATAGTGCTATAAGAGACTGTTAATATCAGCGATGGCACAGCTGAACATATGTGGCCCTGGTCTCAATTCCAATGCATTTATAAATGCTCTCAGGTGAATTTTGATACCATGACATCCTGACCACAGCATTTATTATTTGAACTATTTTGCCACTATTACGTTCCTTTGACTTTGTGCTATGTCTAGTAGAAACTGTATTACACATAAAAAGGTAAATTTTATATTTAGTCAGTATTCTATAAGACGTAGAACTTCCACACTGATTAGGTGGGTCACTTACAAAATCCAGTGGGAAGATGTCCTCAGACAGTGGTGCTTCCTGCCTGTTGGGGTCCTTGTAAATTTACTTTACAATAGAGATTCCATAGATTAAAATGAAAGAGGGAATTCCCTATGTTCTTCTAGCACAGTGTTTGGAAGTAGGCTGGGTTTCACTAATGATGATACCTGCCAATCACAGCTAAGTCAAAGAAATGACAAGTTTCAAAATAGATTATCTTCCTTGTAACTTAATGGCCATCCTTGAAACTAGGCTACACACAGTTGACTCAGATTCCAGCTTTATTTAGTCTCCTTGGGCTCATATTTGTATTTCTCTCCAGTCTTCTTTGATGCTAAACAGGTTTGAAATCAATGACCACTAGAACATTTAAAAATACCACCAAATACTGCTAAGTGTCTCTGCTTCTTGGTCTCTGGTTGGATGACCAATGTAATCTCTTAAGTCAATGTCAGGGAAACTCCTCATTTTTATCTGAAACTTTTAGTGGTGTCTCTTGAAGTTCTGATATTAAGAAAGAAGCTCAAGAACTTTCATGGTTTTCTAAAGTGTATTTTGTAATTGTTTTTGCATATACTATGTTGTTTATACAGACTGTCAAGGTTATAATGAAATAAATTTATTTTTAAACAATGCAGTCATGTTTTTCCTTGGAGACTTTCCACTGGTACCAGGAACTATTAATGGAAATAAATGTAAAAAGAACTGCTTTTAAAAGTTCATCTTTATAGAAACCATTCATTGAAGCATTAGAAGTATTCTAGTTGGCTCTTTGTTTTCTTTCATGATGAAGCACTTGAAAGTATGGAAACATGGATGTGACTGTCTGCCCAGGGCTCTGATCATTTCTTTGAATTCTACTTCCAGCTATATTTGATTGTCCAGTCGAAGTAATTTCTGTGAAGTTGGAAATCTGAAATATTTTTTTCTTGGTTTAGGGAATATAAAAATGTCGGCTTAAAAGTTGCTGACATCAGTTTATATCTAATAGTGCTACAGAAGGCACATGATTTAAGGTACCTTTAAGAGTGTGTACTTGTGTGCGTGCATGTGTGTGTGTCTGTGTGTGTGTGTATAATAATTCTGGAACAAGTTAATAGAAAATATCTTATATTTATTATTTTGAGCATCAGGCAATGGAAACAATTAAGTACAAAGTAGGTTTAGGCAAACACATAAGCCTACTTCTGTACTTAGGCGAAGAAATGTAACCAGTGGTCAGGAAGGGTTAGGCTAAGTGGAAGAAAAGTCGTAAGAAAAAAAATGTCAAAGTTGACACCTGTGTTTTGGCTTATGTGGACTGGAAAAGTAAATGAAGCCTCAAGTGGGAGGAGGAAGAGAGAAAGATGGGCGGGAAGGAAGAGACGGAAAGAGGGAGGAGGAGGCAGGGAGGGAGATGAGGGAGGGGGTGAGAGAAAGCTTCTAGCAAGTGGTTACAGCTTATGTTCACCCATGTATATGGAACTTTCTATGAGTTCCATGAGACCCATCAGTATTTCCACAATAAATCCTTCATTTGACTTTAGAGAGTTCGGCTTGAGTTTCTTTAACCTGGAACTAAGCACCTGGGTGGTTCAGGTGTGTCCTGAGATTGTAAATAAGAGTTTCTTAATGAAAAAAAAAAAGTACACTCTGTGAAAATGTTTTCAAATAGTGCCTGTTAATGTGAGAGAGAAGGATCACTTCTTTTTTTTTTTTTTTTTTAGGTCATAGCCACTTTATTTATTTTTTTATTATTATCATTTTTAAAAATACTTTTTTTACACATATATAAGACAAACTACATACAGCAGGGAGAACCATGTGACAATCATGAGAATAATGAGTTCTATACATGTTACATTCATAGTGACTTGGCCACCTGCATTTGTCTCGTTTGAAGTAAGTGTCTTTCCTGTCTTGTTGGGGCTAAATTTCTGAGTGAGATTCAATATCTATCCTATCTCAACTCTAATAGCTTAACTTCTTTATCTTGATCTAAAATGATCTTGTCCCCTAACCAACTAAACTTGGTTGTAAAAATATACTATCTTGTCTTCAATGCCCCTCAGAGACTTGAGAAGGAATAAAACTTAAATTCCTGAGTGAACCAGCAGTGTGTGTTAGCAGCCTCCAAATTGTACAAATTTACTTAAGACAGCTTACTTCCTGACTAGTTACCCAATACACTTTATAATGTTGGAGCCTCATCTTCAGCTTTCTGGCCTAATATCTGCCAGACTTGTTTGCAGGGCAGGAACTATTGAAGACTTCCTTTCCCTGACTTGGCAGAGTGCGGCCGTTTACTCTGATGAGCATCAAAGAGCCTCCTTATGGACATGGCTTCAAGGGTGGCAAAATAGCTACTGGGCAAAATTTCCTCACTCCTGCCACAAACAGAATCTGCCCAAAAATGGGCAACTTAGATGCAGGCAGAGTTGAAAGGTCACTTCTAGCATCAGCATCCCATTCTCAATGTCCAGCCATTCAGGGCATCATGGAGAGGGAACAGGGCATTCAGATAACACTGGCTGAGCACCACTGCACTACAGGTCAGTCACCACTGATGAAAATCCTAAGAAGGAAGAAGGCAAGGCCTCTTTTGAAACATCCATCTGAGTAGGTGAATGAGCTATGCAGGATGATTTCAGTGTGCTTTGGTGCCGTTCGTATGATTGTCAACACCACTGGATAATGCAATACCTAAAAGCTTGGCAAAGCATTCATTTGGATTTCCTATGAGTATGTTCCCAGGGTAAATTGGTATGTGACTTAAAAAGGGCTTGGTGGGGAAGCTCCTCCCTCAGAGCAGGTGGCTTCAACCACTCAGTCAGGTACCACAAAAGAATACAGTTTGATTCTTGCTAATACCATTCCTTCTGCTTGCTTTGAGTTTGACATGCTTTTTTTTCTAATTCTTAAGGTACAAGTTTGCCTGACATTTTCCATTTTTAGTGATGTTTACAGGTATAAGTTAACCTTCTATAAACATTGTTAATTGTATCCTAAGATGGGCATATTTTCTGCTGCCTTGGACCTTAGGACTCAGGGCTGTTCAGTGTTGGGTCTCTGAATCTTAGACCAGCATCTCTTTAGGCTCTCAGGTGCTCAGCTTCCTTGGGACTCTGAATTTTACACCAGTATCCTCCCAGGCTCCCAGGCTCCCAGGCTCCCAGGCTCCCAGGCTCCCAGGCTCCCAGGCTCCCAGGCTCCCAGGCTCTCAGCCTCACACTGAAACTTACAGCACTGGGTTTTCTGAATCAAGGAACTTGGATTTGTACTGAGCTGCATTGCTGTTATCCCAGGATCTCTAGATTGCTAAACAACAGCTGTGTAACTTAACAGCCACCATGATCACATGAACCAATTCCCTTAATGGTTCCATTCATGCGACCATAGACGTATTCTATTGGTTCTGGGTCTAGAGAGCACTAGCACAGGTGCTCTGAGAATGATAAGATATCATCATAAGAGAGGGTGACTTGGATAGTTCAGGGAGCCAAGGAGGAGGTTATACCTAAACTGATGATTTGTTCTTCAAAGATAAAGGTCTTTGTCTCAAATCCAAGTTCTACAGAATTTCCCAGAAAGCTTTGACAGTTAAGATGCCAGTGGGTATGGCTAGGAGAGAGAAATCGAAGGTTTCATGCCTCATCCGACTCTGCCCTGGTCATTGTCAGGGTGAGAATGTGGGCACATACACTGGAAGATGAGATGTTCCCGTGCCTGAGGAGCGAACTTATTTCCTTTCTGCAATGAAATATTTATAGTTTCCACTCATATCATTGCCCCCAGTGTGAGTGAATTACATGAAAATTAGAGGAAATGTTCTGGATCAAGGGCTGGAGAAGGTAGGTAGCAGGGTGCTTCCTTAGCATGCACCAAGAAGTTTTGAGTCAGATAATGCACAGCTGTTCTCTATTTTGTTTGGTTTTGCAAGGTCTTTCTATACAGGCAGGCCAAGCCATTCTTTCTCCCTCAGTGCTAGTATTAGACACATATTATAAATAATATTGCTATTTACAAACTATTTCTTATCTCTATACTTTGCTAGTTCTAGTATATTTTCATTCATTCGTTCATTCATTTATTCATTCATTCATTCATTCTGTGTACTTGAAACTAAGCCCAAGGCCTTGCACATGCCGGTCAAGTGCTGACTGAGATACATTTAGATAGGAAGACACAAGGACCCACCACTGGACAGTGAGCAGGCAGTGAGAGACTTTAGAGTGCTCAGTGCTAAATGGGATGTCTCCATCACACCCCTCCCCCCATGACTCAGGCATCTATTCAGACGAGGGACTAGAAAGATTGTAAGAGCCTCAGAGGTAGTTGGATGACTCAAAGGAAACAGTGTCTTCTAGACACAACAGGACTGACAAGAACTCACAGAAAGTGTGACAGCATGGTTAGGATCTGCAGACGTTCAAGCCAGATGAGGTCCAAGAATTGAGAGGAGGATGTGGATGTGGGGTCCCACTGTGCCATTGATACCTAGTGGCTAAGGGACAGTCAGTTTTCTCTGATAGAGTGTCATTGGTTATATCAACCACACTGTAGGCCAGGCACCATGCCCTGGAATAGTTGGCCAACACAAAACCAAACTCCATGGTTTTATGTTCCTTTGTGTGTGTGTGTGTGTGTGTGTGTGTGTGTGTGTGTGTGTGTGTCTTTTCTTTGTTTTCTTGCTTTTGTTTTTCTTTGAGAGAGACAGAGAGAGAACATGATGTTGACCAAGTCAGAGGTGAGGAAGAACTACGAGGACTAGGGAAGGGGAACAACGTAATCAAAACATATGGAAAATATTTTAATCATAACATAAATATGAAAGGACCAGTTTGAGCAAAATTTCATGAAGGAAATGAAGGACGTATTCACTGTCCATGACTTTGGGACCAAGACATTTCCTTAAAAAGGCATTTACTTTAGAATGCCGTATTAACTGTTATGGTGCCCTGATCATTCCTTCATCATTTAAAAGTATTTTCTAAGTATCTAGCAGGTGCCAAGTTCTGTTAGTGCCAGATTTATACCAATTACGTAGAGCAGTTAAAATGTTAAAAAAAAAAAAAAAAAGAAGAAGACTAAAACATCTGACCTCATGGTCTTTTTTTTTTCCTAGGGAATTCTCTTTTTCGTAGTGTAGAATTTAAGTGAGACTTCTCCAAAATACCATAACTGTGAGACATTATTATCAGTCTTTAAACCTATGATTTTTTTTTTACTTATTTCCAAGTGTTTTATTAATTGATTAAACCTACACAATGTCTTAGAGCCTTAAAGGCAAGGCGAGCCTTACCTCATGGAAGAGCCCGGCGTATCAGACGAGTGGGGGACTTCCCCGACTTTCAGTAATTGGCGTGTTTTATGACTTCCAAGAGCTCCCACGCATAGCTGTAGTTCCTTGGTCTAAAACTAGCTTTAATACTGCTGTTTGTTATGCTTGAGGAGCATGGGTGCCACACTTGGGCACCTGCTGTTCTTCTGGGCTCTTTATGAGTCAATGCAATTCTTTTTCCTCTAAAGAAACCAGTTCCCACGTGATCCTCTTTGGAGCCAAGCATTAAAGCCAGAACATAACTGTAATTAGTCCACTCTTGTCTCTTTGCTAACGTTACTGGACGCTAGGAATGTGTGTCTTATCATAACATCTGGCTGGCACTTGTGCAAGGAACTCATTTGTCCCGAGGAGGCCCCGTCAGCTACTGACATTTATGGAGTCTGAAACTCTTTACAAGGAAACTATAAAATTACATAACTCTGAAAACTGCATAAATCGTTATTTCAAAGAAATATTAAGATTGTTGCTGGATGTGTTAAAAGGTGGGTCTTGGGGCACAATTGGTCAGCAGTTATAGGCGGTACTTACATTCTAAAAGTAAAGTTGACCAACTGTGTTTTCAAAGGATTTTCCCCCCTCTGTGCTTCATTATTTTCACCTAAGTTTCAATTACATAATAAGTAAGTATGGGACAGAAGTACATCAGAAGCCTCCTTCCTTTATCGTTTGTCTTCAGTTTATTTGAAGAGGCAAAATGCTTCACAAACACAGAGCTCCTTAACGGTACCTGTTATGGCAAATATAATCAGTTTGTATACAATGATGATGAAGAAGAAAATGTTGCCGAACTGCCTGACCCAAGCTAGATAATGATGCTCATTGTTCTGAGCTTCAGTAAAAAGTAAGGGAAAATTTGAACTTGACTTGATCTCTAGATCTACTTTTGAAGTAATACAATGTATGAACTAATTAAATAAACTTGTTTATACTTTATATTTTTAACATCCTAGGAACATTTTGTCTACTCAATGAACTGGAAACAAAAATTCTAAAATGTCATTTACAGAGTGCTTTTTTTTTTTTTTAACCTGCTTGGTTGGTTTTTATTTGTTTCACTCTTTAAAACAAGAATGTATTCTTGGATTATGGTGTGAACACTTTTCTGCCTCTTAACTCTAACTGGACTTTCAAACATCTGAGCTCTTAACCGAATCAGTGCTCCCATCACTGCGCAAATGCCATAGGGAAAGGGAGGCTCACTCTGAACTATTGTGCATTAGGGCTTCAGTCGGCTGGCTGCCGTGAGGTCCTGCGCAGATTGTTCAGCCCCGGCTAAGGTCTTACTCAACAATGCTGAAGTACATCGTGACTAGGGCAAGCTAAGATGATTCGATGAGATTACAACACGCAGGTGCCTACGGCCACTCGGAATATTTCTGGCCCTGGGAATGAGTGCAAATCTTGCTGGTTACCGTTGCTAAGATCAGTAGCAGCAGTGTCGATGCTAGTCTTGGAAAGCCAGGGGCTCTTCCTTCAAGCTGAATGGCCACCCAGGTGCAGTGCAAGCTCACTAAGTGTTTAAGGGGTTCTGAGTCTTCTGGAAAGGGATGCCTTTCTGTTCCTGACCTAAGAGTCTGTGCTTAGTGCAGCATTCCACCTTGGGGAGCAGTCGTAAGATACCGGCTCCCTTATCAGCTTCCTTGCCTCTTACCTTTCTCTTTCTTCTACCCTTTTCTTCTTTCATTAGAGCATGAGGGAAAAAAAATTAAGAAACAGAGATAATACCAGTGGGAATAAACACAAGGACTAGTGATTTTTTTAAACCTATGCTGGGACAGATATATGGTAGGTATGTCTGGTGAGCACCAGGGTTGGGCTTAAAAATAATCTGGCAGCTGGACTAACCACCGACAGTTATCCACAGTGAGGCTGCATAGCATCAGTGTACCATTTCCTAGAGGATAAAGCTAAATCTGGTGAGCTTAAGGACCAAGCCAACGACTACACTGATTGTCATTGTCACTTGCATCTTAACTTTGGCATCTTCAATTCTGAAACAAAAGTATACTTAACTATCCATCTCTCAAATTGAACTAAAAGAAAGAATATATTGTTCTGGATCATCAAAAAAAATTAGTAAGATTGTATAGTTGGATAGCTTAAAAAGTGAAAACCTAGACAGGAACACACATCTGAGGACTTTGCAATCTTTCACCCAGATTTTATAGGGTTAGCTGTCTTTTCTCAACCCTGCTAACACTGAAAACGAGAGAAAGAACAGGGAAGTGCAGTGGACACACTAACCACAGAATTAGTTTGCTGGAGGGCAGCGCACCTTGGCAGATCAACGAAAAGATAATTCTCAGTCAAAAAAAAAATATGTGGAATGAAGAAGAAAAAGACTGAAAAACTTTGGGGCCATTTTTGATATTTTTATAATCTGTAAAGTCTTATGCAAGTTGTCGCAATTGGAAAATCATTTTTACTGATAACCCGAATTAACTTGTGACAGTTGAATTTAAAATGGTATTATTAATTTAGCCTCCACAAACATGGAATTTAATCTCTATTTAGGCATGGACTAGCACATGTAATACTTAAAAGAAAATCATATTACAGTACCTGGGAGTCAGGCAGAGGCAGGAAGAATTTCCATGAGTTCGAGGCCAGCCTGGTCTACATAGTGAGTTCCAGGACAGCCAGCACTACACAGAGAAGCCTTGTCTCAAAACAAACAAACAAACAAACAAACAAAAATCACAGGTAAGATATTGGTACTGTATCATAAAACATTCTAACCCGGTAGAAAATTACACTTCAACAGCAGCATATCTTGATGTGATAATATCCCCTCCACCCCCCTCCCCGCGATGACAGACACATATCAAGAACATACATGTTGTTCTATAGTCTTTCTTCAGATTCTCATCAGAATAGGTACATTCTGAAAGCTGACCAGGGACACACACACACACACACACACACACACACACACACACACACACACACTGAACAGAGTGCGAAAGCCAAGTACAAGTGAGGAGAACTCAAGTATCTGGCAGGCACAGGCGTCTACAACTGGCTGAGAAGTACACACTACACAGCTGTGAGCTGTACCAAACACATCATCCCTGTGGGAAGTGTACACAAATAGTACTAACAAGAACAACAAGTATTTTTTTTGTCATCCAAACACAATGTCTGCCTTCACATGGCTGTATTCTGTCAAAGTGTCCTTCAGGACGTCTACGGCAGAGTGGGTAGAAGTCCCTAATTTCATGTCATGCTCATAGGCACTATAGAGGTTACAGTCTGTTATCATCAGTGTCATTCCATTTTGGACACTGAGGCAAAAGGAAGGATGACTGCTTCTATAGACACTTACAAACTATGCTGGTGTCCAGTGGTCACAGGCCAGGGCACTGCAGGCTAATTGGAAACAGACCATTGTTGTCCCATAGCTGCGGAAGCCTATAAAATAAATCACCACAGCCTGTCTTTATAGTTCTGATGTTTTGTTCCATGTGGATTTCTACATGAATTTTAGGTACTTGATTCGACTCATGCAGTCTTTGGCTTTCCCTTAAATATCAGAGATGAGCAGTCAAGTTTATCTTATTCTTATCCCAGGCCAGAATGAAAAAGAAAAAAAAAAGGGCAAGCCTGGAGTTTCAAGTAGCAGGCTGTAGGTGAGTGTGTTGGCATATGGCTTTGGTTCCAGCTCTCTGGAGGTGGAGGTAGGCAGAGCTTTGTAAATTCATAACTAGCCTGGCCTACATAGTGAGTTTCAGGCCAGCCCTGGCTACTTAGTAAGACCCTGTCTCAAAACAGTACAAAACCAAAAACACCATAAAATCTTTAGGGAATTACATAGTTTTCTGCACACAGGCAAAAAATCTCTACTTGAGGTAAAAGAAAATTTCATTTCCTTATATGCAGCGATATTCTAGCTATCAACCCAAAGACCTTCCAATTGACTTCAATATGAACTCTACTGTTTACCTGTGGTAAGTTAGCTTAATTTTTTTCAGCCTCAGTTTCTTAATTTATAAAATTGATATAACGGTCCCCACCTCCTCTTTAGTGTTGATCTCACAAAGCCTGTGTTCTGAGCTGGCCTTGGGATTTAAGACCTACTTAGCAGACTTATACTTCCAATGAGTTCACACTTCAAATTCTTAGGCTTTGAGCAAAGTGCTCAGCCCTTCCCTTAGCACTAGAGCATGGAAATTGTGAAGCTGGCCTGTGGCAGGTGCCTGCCCCATAATGGCCATTCAGGAAACACTAGCTAGCGTTACTGGCTATGTTGCAGTTGGTTTGTGGACACAGTTAGGTCAGTGGCCCTCTCCTCAGCCCGTGAGGATGTGGAGGTTTAAACAAAGCCCCACTAGTTAATAGTGTTTTCCTTCTGTAAAGGGAAGCTAACGTGGGATGGGGCAAGACAGCAGACAACATGGCAGAATCAAATGACTGATGTTGACAGTCAACACTATCGTATTTCAGACAAGTGCGCCCTCAGCCCCTCTTGAGTTACACACTACGTTGGGCTAAAACATCTGGTTCAGAAAGGAAGGCCACAGCCTCAGAACTGGTTCTCCATCTGCATGACCAGATGTGAAGGCATGGCTCCTTCCACATACTCCCTCCCCAAGGCTCAGCTTTCCATCCACAGCAGCCTTAGGTTTGGCTTTTAGTCAGTGCCGTCTTTCCAGGCATCATCAGTTGGCACTGGCCGAGATGTGGATGTCTGGAAGGTTCACACTTCATCAGGTCTGGTCTGTTTCTGTGACCTTCTTCTTGCTTCCTGACAATCCCTTAGCACTGTTGTTGCTCATTTCTTTCAACACTCAACCACAAAAACTCCATTTTCCTTGTTTTATTAGGCAATAAAATGAATGGAATTCAGTTGCTTATGATTTTATTAGTTTTGTCTCTCATTCTTCTGGCAACTCTCTCTTCTCAGTGGTTAAACAAAATCTTATAACCTTCCTCCTGCCAAAAGGGGCTAAGATTTTTTTTTTTTTTTTTTTTTTTTGTGGCGGGAAGGTCTGCTTACCTCTAGGAGGGAAGAGAAATGCTTTCATGCAATCTCTCGAACCAAACCCATTCAGTCAGAGTCGACAGTGCAATTTCATGCAGCCAAGTGTATTGACATGCTCAATAAATCACACTGGCTGAACAAGACAGGGCTGGGAGATGCTTACACGGAGCTGTCTTCATGGCTGTTTTCATCTTTTCTAACACTTCAGGGTCTTGAGCATATGTCCTTAGCTTCTAGGAAGGACCAAGCTGTAGTTATACCCAACCCCCTTTTTTTTTGCTGAGATCTCATCTGTGTAGAAAAGCTTTGAGGAACCCACAGCTCCCTTAAGGAGGTGTCTGGTCAGTTTGTGACCAGAATGTGGGGGATGCTGGCTCTGGGCCAGGGGCTGCTTCATCCACTCTTCCTCACAGCAGTGCACACAGCACAGAATACGGAGGAAGAAGCTCAAGCCAAACTCAGCCATCCCTGGCCTCCAAAGGGACTCAGGTACCAGTCTGTAATTCTTCCCTGTTCCCCGATGCATCCACCTCAAGGACATGCTCCGTTTACTAAGCATTTTCCCCTCCGTACCTCCCTCCTTCCTTGTCCCAAGGCCCCTTTACTTTGTTCCTAGGCCCTCTGATGTCTCACAAGTTTAGCAGCCCTAAACATAGGATGGTAGTGTCTGCTCACCATGAGGGAGGGGCTTTGTCTCCATGTCTACCAACTTCATCCCGCACCCACCTAGGCATGTTGAATGTGTATGGAGGGCTGTTCTTTCTCTGCTATATAATCAAATAAGGTCTCCCCTAAGAGAGTTCATCTCCCATCATGCCCCAGAGAGAACTCTGCATACGTTTTATCAGCTTCTTCTCTTCGTCTCTTGCAGTAATAATAAGAAGAGGATGGGAGAAGCCTTCAGCTCATCTTAATACAGGGGTGTAGAGGAGACCTGTCCCAGGATGGAATAGTGGCTGGATCCCATCAGTTGCCAAGAGATCTATGGAATGAAGCGGGGAGGGGGGGAGGTGTGGTGAAGATTTCCATTTGGAGAGAAAACAGCCACAAAGAGTTTGCATGGGCTTGTAAGTGTGGGGTACGTTTAGTGCTGCTGTCAGGTAAAGGAGAGAGTGTTGGTAAAATTTCAATTGTAGAAAATAGCAAATACTATGTATGTAACTATGTGTCAAATATTGACATTCAGTTGGACAATCTGTGTGTGTGTAGTTGCTCTGTGTGACAATCCTTGCATGGAATAACGGGACACGGAGAATGAAGAAGAATGTACTTCAAGAATGTGTGACAGGGATGTCGGAGTGAGAGAGAGCCCCTGGTATGCCTTGCTATGACCCTGCACTTTACTGGATGGAGAAAAATAAAAGGTTTGGGGTAAGCGAGTGACACCATGGGATGTATAATTTGGGCATACAATTGCATAGGACTGGTGAGCTGTAAACTAGAAGACGAGGGATGGCGGGCAGGCGAACTGAAGGCACTGGCATTGGGAGGTAGAAACAAAGACTTTGAGCTATGCAAGTCATTTTGGAGAGTTAGAGTGATCTTGTTATCTGCTGAACTTGGGGCTAGAGTTACAAAAAACAAGGGCACCCCGCTGGTAGTTCTGGTGTGAGCGCATGCATGTGTTCTCATGGGGGGGACAGAAACCAATGTTGGGGTGTCTCCTTTCAGGTTCTGTTTGCATTCATTCTATTTTGAGGCAGAGTCTTTCATTAACCTAAAACCCATCAAGTAGGCTAGAATAGCTGGCCAGGAAGTCTTAGGTACCTTGCCTCTACCTGCCCAGCACTGGGATTCTGAGAGCATGCCACCATACTAGTCCTTACACGCACATTACTACCATCCCAGCTTCAATCAGGGAGTTCTTTTATTTTTTTATTTTTTACATTTTTAAAATTATTTTCAGTTATGTATCTGTGTGAATGAATGCCATGTGTGGGTGCCCTGGAGGCCAGAAGAGGTAATCAGATCCTGGGAGCTGTAGTTACAGGTTGTTGTGACCTACCTGAAACGTGTGCTGAGGAATGAACTCAGGTCTTCTGTAAGAACAGCCTGCACTTTTGACCGCAGACTCATGTCTCTGTGACATTTTCCTGTGGTTAATCATGATGTGGATTGGAGGGGAAAAGAGCGCACCGAGACTGGAGGTCTGGGCAAGGTGGGAGAGATGACTTTTGGTCTCAGCACAACAGCATGGTTTTGAGGACTGTGTAAGTATCTTAGTGATCACCTGGAATTCGTAAATAATTGTACTCCAGGCCAAGACAAAGACGAGTCTAAGCAGAGGAACAAGAGAGCAAAGCTCTGGGAAGAATGCCCCAGAGCATGGCGGTTTCCCTTTGTTCGCGTTTTGCTTTTCATGGTCTTAGTTACCCTCAGTTACCCCAGTCCCAAACCGCGAAATAAGAACCAGCAGAACCAAGCAGCGCACACTGTCCCTCCAAGTACTGTGAGGAAAGCCCGCTAGAGTGTGAATATCCCTTCTTTGTCTGTTGCATCTACACTGTATGCTTTACCTGCCCCTTAACTTCTTAGGAGTCATCTGGGGTATCAGACTTGGGGGGGGGGCAAGGTCCCAGTTTCAGAGTGCTATGTTCAAGTAACCCGTGTTTTACTTAGTAGTGAATTACAAAATTGCAAATTATAAGATTATAATACAAAAGTAGCAAAATGCAAATACAGGTGTGCTAAAAAAGCAGCCACAAACTGCTTCCTTTGGCTGAAAGGTAAGTTGTTGGAATAAAGAGGAGGAAAGAGTCCTATGCTGAGAGGTTAAAGGGAAATGTTCTATCTATGAAATTAGGAAAGACAAGAAAGAAATTCATATTAACAGTTACTGCTATAGCTGAAGTGCTCAGTTAAGCTGGGGAAGGCGGTCAGTTTATGCACACAGGAATAGGAAGATAAGGGTATTTAGGGGTTGATGCTTCTGAATTGAAAATGGACTGAAGTGTTCAGATACTGAGGCCATGGGGAGACCCTGAGAGGACCCACAGCCTCTTGATGTGCAGTAATTGTGTAAAAGTAGGAAAGACACTCTGAGGGAAAAAAGACCAGCGGATCTAGGGGGCAGTTGGCGATGAAGGGAACACAGGCGAAGTGTAGAGACTCTGGTTGCTGTGGACAAGGAATCTGGAGCATGCTCACGACAGCAAGGCCACTGTGAGGTAGTGCCCAGTGTGAGGAAGGAAGGTGGCTCCGTGGTGCATTCACTGAACATCAGCTTGTCCACGCAGCTGTGAGGGAAGGTGTGTCACTAGCATCAATTATACATCACAGTCAAACCCACAGATATTGCAGAGAAAAATATCATGAGAAGTTGATAGCGCTCCTTAGGCTACAAATACTGAATACAAATCTTAACCCTCAGAAATGCAGTGAATGCCTTGAAAAGGGTTGCAGTTGTGTGCGTTTTGACAAAAGAAAAAGAAAAGAAAAAAATGACTCACTCTCCAAATTGGTTGCACAGAAAATACATCTAATACATTATGACTATTATTAATCAATTTTCACTCTCCAGCCATGCTCACTCTCTACAAAAATGGGGCGGGGTTGGGGGAAGGGGGGAGAAAACCAAAGTAATTAAATGTCCCATTTGGTTTAACTTCAGTTGAGTAGTTTAAAGGGGCTTTTCTAGAAAATTCTTGGCTTGCTTGGAATAATACAATACCCAAGTTCTCAAATGTCTCCCATCTCGTCTTTCTCTCTTTGTGGTTGTATATTTGAGCCAAGGGCAGAGGTCTTATGCCTTATCTAGGGACATGGCCCTGACTCACCAGAATGTTACACTGTACTCTTGTCCTCAAATGATGGATTCTGCAGCAGATGAGCTTATGATCCCATTTCTTGGGTGTGAACATGAACCAAAGGCTCATCCTTCATTAATTAACTAATTAATTGTTTGATTTTTGAGGCAGGGTGTCTCTGTGTAGCCTTGGCTGTCCTGGACTAGACTTGTAGACCAGGCTGTTCTCAAACTCACAATGATCTGCCTGCCTCTGCCTCCCCGAGTGCTGGGATTAAAGGTGTGTGCTACTATGCCCAGCTTCATCCTGTTCTTTATGACATGATCTTTCTCTGTTACCCTGATGCCTCCTCTCCTATGCTCCATCTTGCCTTCAGCCGAGTTGTCCATTGCACCTTTGTGCTGTCACCACATTGCCGTTGCAGGCTGTGTCGAATTCTTAGCTCAGTCCTCACACCACATAGAAACAAAAGAATTCCCAGAAACACAGTTCTCTGGATTGAGGTAACTCTGTATTCTGACCAGAAAATTCAAGCAAGAGATTGTAAGCTTAATGAAACACAGGGGGAAATGAAATTTGACATGAATCTATTCCCTTATACCCATGTAATTTTTTTTTTTGACTTGAGGGTTTATTAGAACCTCTATGTGATCGTTATACCTCTGAGCATTAGTGGTCAGCAGAGACAAAGGTAGGTGAGTTTGAGCAATGGTTTGGAGGGAATACACAAATGAAGAAAGTAGACCCAACCATGCAATAGAAAGAAAAAACCAGAGAAGAGAACAAAGAGACTCAAGGTAAAGAAAACTGAAGCCAAAGCAGGAGGAAACCAGCAAACAAGGGAGAGCTGTGGGGGCATCTGACACAAGGATGGTTCGCTGGGCTAAAACCAGTTCTACTCTATATGCAGCAGTCTGCCCATCTGTACATGGTCCCACTTGGAACTTAACCTGAGTCAGCTCTTATCCCACAAATTAGCCCCATAAGAAAATGCTCCTGTACAGATATAACTTCACTAGGGACCCCGCAGGAGGAGCAGGTCTTGGCTTGTTGGGCTGCTGCGGTGAGAGGACTTAAGACTTGGATGTGTGAAGATGTTCTCCAATGCAGGGCTGAAGAGGATAGGGTAGAAACATCTGACCAATGAGTAGTAAATGGATGGACACCTGTAGGTCCAAAACACCACAGCTGGACTAAAATCTCTGTGCCTAATTTTGTCAAAGAGGGTGGTACATGATGGTCTTTCTGCTGTCTAGGTTGGGTAGTAAGAGCTTTCCCTGTTTGTCCAGCACTGTCAGACGTTGGCTTTTGGCTTCTCTGAGTGGACTGCACTTCATGTTCTCTGACCATCTTCTTCCTGGGGGTCCACTCAGAATCTTAAGAAACCCAAGCCAAAGTGGCTCTTTCCTAGTATGGTCCTAGATTAAAGCTTTAATTCACACACAATGTGGGAAGTGAGAGAGGACAGAGACACAGTTGTCAAGTGGTAAATCCATGTCGGAACAGAAAACAGCCATAGGGTTTGCAGGGCTTTCCAGTGTGTACGTGAGGGTCACGTGCTTCTCACTCAGACTGTTGTAACCTTTTGTCCCTTACTCTTAGATGGCTGCTGAGATGGATATCCTGCAGTTAGCTCTTTGATCTGGACACAGGGAGGTTCTTTTTCACTGATGGACCAAATCCACAGCCAGGCAGGCATTGGCTGGTGATGACCTTCAACATATCAACTTCCTTTTGATTTAATTAGCAATTTTAATTAATAACTATTACCATTATTTGATAGAGACACTGATGCCAAGGAAGGGGCACCTTATTGGTTCCATCTGAGTTCTTTTAAAGCAGGCCTTGCAATGAGAACTTGAGAATGATTGTCTTTTAGACATTACCTTTAGGATATCTGCGAGGAGCTAGGAAAGTTGAAGGGAAGCTTAGGGAAGGGCTTGGAAGGTATGTTAGTGAACCAATCACCTCTGTGAATAATTCAGCACAGGTCTCCCTGAAGAAGGCCAATGCCTTCCGAAGTGTTCCAGCAAGGCTGTGTGAAGATGGAGTATTAATTAGTGCATGGACCCCCGCCCCTCACTGTGTGACCGTTACCACCAACAGCAATGCAATCGCCTATCGGTGGACTGCGTTGTTCACAGGCGATCCATTGTGTGTTGCAGTAAGCTCTTGAGTAAAGAGAGAACCAGAGGCAAGAGAGATTCTAAATATGTAGAACCAACATCAGATCATGGTCATGCCAGGCATATGGCTTCCTTGGTAGCTAGCTAGTGCCTGTCTTGCGTATCTGTTCAGTGACAGGAGCAGACATCACTGTCTGGATGCAGAAGGTTGAGGGGCTGGAGAGAGGAGAAGATGCACAGAGGGATGGGCATGGTTCAAGACAAGCGGTGCAAATGGACTATTGAGTCCCAGGTGGTCAGTGAGCCATATTCCTCTCTGTCTCTTTCTTCCTTGTCCTATTGATATTAATGTTTTGATATTATGGCGATCATGAAGACAGGTATTTTAAAATAATTTGTGCAAAAATAAAGCAAGTGTCTTTGTGTCGGCTGATTTCTGGGTGGCTTCCCTCTCCTATCTACCTAAGGCTGAGGAAAAGCAATCACTTGCCTTCAGCAAATGCACCGGGAACTGAGCAATAGATACAAGTTGCCATGGAAACCAAGCCAAAGGGGAACAGAGCTGAGCCTGAATATTAAGGATTTGTTCAGCCTTGCTGGGTATTTTTCTCCAGTTCTGAGAAATTAGAGCCATCCTTAGCCCCAAGGTTCTGTGAATTCTCATGTTCTTCACCAGTCTCATCTTGACCTCTTGGAGAAATTCTTAGCATCATGTTGACAGGGTCCTGGGGGCAGCAGTCACGTGGCAGGCACTAACAGAGATGTGGAGTCAGACAGATCTGCCTAAGCGGGGCATTTCAGTATGCTCCCGTCATTGCTTGACGCTGGTGAGTCTCACCATACGGAGCATCTTGACAATGCGTTTTGGAATTAAACAGCTGTTTTTCTTTAAAAGATGAGCGTTTCAAGAGCTCCATCTTACTGCTCACATTCAAGTCTGAGGCTTATTTTCTATTGATAAACATAATCTTCTTGGTGCTGTGCAGTTAAAATTTCTGACATTAAAAAAATCAGGGACACAAATTTCCACTGGTTTCTCTGGAGCTCAGAAAATTCACCTTTCCTAGCCTGTAAAAGACTGAGGACATTATAGAAAGTGGTGGTATTATTGCCAATTAGCCAATGGCTTCCACCCCCCGCCCCCCAGAGGCGCTAGGAAGGCAGGAGTTACTGGACCTATGGAAAGTTCTCATGGAGTGAGCTTGGAGTCAGAAAGAGTGTGTCTGGATTTCAGACCCTCAGTTCCCTTACCTACACGGTGAATAATTACACTTCTGAGTTTTGTTTACAGTTTTTGAGTCTCAATTTCCTTAGGAGCTACAGAATTATTTCTCAGTGCTCATTTGCTGTCCCAAGATTTCTTTTCTTCTCTCTCTCTTTTTTTTTTTTTCCTAGTACAAGCTGACTTTCGTGCAACAGCTTTTCTGTACCAAGAGTTGTCCCAAAGTTTGACTCATGTTCTCCCAATTATCCCAACGGGGAGGAGCTTAGATAACACAATCACAGAAAGGGAAAGGCCAGGATTGCCCAGCTAGGTAAGTGGCAGATCCAGGTCTCGAACCCCGGTCATCCAGCTCTAGATATTACCACCACTTCTAATAAACGTTTGCTAGTGCACCAGCTATCTTGCTAGCATCGTACAAATACATAATTCGGAGGCCAGTAAAGTGGTCCATCAGTAAAGTGCTTGCATTATGAGCCTGATCCAGGCACAGTGGTGAGTGCCCACAGTCCCTGTGATGGAGAGATGGGGGTGAAGATCAACAGATAAGAGAGCCTGACTCAACAAAAGAGTCTGAAGGTGCCTGAGAATGAACAGAGGTTGACCTCTGACCTTCATCCACACACTGTACACCTGGGCAGCTGCACACACACACACACACACACACCACACTCACATACATGCGCATACACATCACACACACACATGCACACACACATACTGACACACATGTACACACATACCACATATATGTCTCTCTCACACACACAATTACACACATAAGTAAGACTCCATTACACAAGCGAATGCTAAGGGGCAGCTGTGATGGGCTTCACTGTTGTGCATAGGAGGAGCCAGACTCAGAATCTGTGATCAGGAAACTTGCCCAATCTCCTGCAATTCAGACTCCGTCTGTGCACCTTCTCCAGCCCTGCTCAGCCTCACCTTCACTAGGCTAAGCTTTCATTGTTCTCCACCTTGACGGTGAGATGTTTTTCCAAGTTGCTCCCCTGGGAACCTCTACAGGAAGCTGGAGATTTGAAAGTAGACTTGAAACCTGTACTTCCATGTGTGGTTTTTTGTTTTGTTTTGTTTTTAGTAATTTGTGTGCTTCTTTTGTAGGGGGGGTCATCATCATTTTATTTTTTTAAAGATTTATTTATTTCTTAAGTATATGGTATTTTGCCTGCATATGTCCCTACACGCCAGAAGAGAGTGTCAGATCTCATTACAGATGGTTGTGAGGCGCTGTGGGGTTGCTGGGAATTGAACTCAGGACCTTTGGAAGAGCAGGCAGTGCTCTTAGCCTCTGAGCCATCTCTCCAGCCCCCATCATCATTTTATTTATCTATCCTTACGTCCTATTGGATCAACACATGCCTCTCCCACCGGTAGAGCATTGTAAGACAGGGAGGGGACCCTGCACCTACTTCTGGTTAGAAATGTGTCATTAAAACTCTGGTGCCCCATATTTGACCACGTCCCCTGGATTGGGAGGCCTGGTGACACTCAGAGGAAGGATAGCAGGCTACCAAGAGGAGACTTGATACCCTATGAGCATATACAGGGGGAGGAGGTCCCCCTCAGTCACAGTCATAGGGGAGGGGAGTAAGGGGAAAATGAGAGGGAGGAAGGAATGGGAGGATACAAGGGATGGGATAACAATTGAGATGTAATATAAGTAAATTAATAAAATATATTAAAAAATAAAAAAAAAATTCTAAAAAAAAACCCAACTTAACCCATAGTAGGTATGCAGTAAATGCTTAATAGATTGCTACTTTGGAAATTTTATTCTTTTCCTGTTTATAAACACTAGCAGCAGTGTTGTATAATAGTGTCCATCCTCTGTTTCTGTGAGACAGGTGAAGTGAATTTTGAGAAGAAAGGCAGAAATGAGGTGAAAGCAAAGGAAAGTCAGGATTTATAGAAAGAGCTGACTCTGGGGAAATAAATGTGGTGTCTGAAAAACTTTAAGTAGTAAGAAACCAAACTGATGAAAGGAACAGGGGCAAAGAGGATGCTTTTGTGTATGTGTAAATTGAGGGTGGCTGAACCTTTCTCTCTTAATTGGAACCTGGTCTTCATTGTTTTGACTTTGGTAAAATCTCACTTAAATGTGAAAAAGTTTCAGTTCTCATTGAGGCAAAACTTCTAATTTTTGTTCGGTTGAATCATAGAAACCACGGCTCTGAGCCATGTAGTAGTTTATCAAAGATCACAGTTTGATGGAGGATAAGACGCAGTAACCCAGTCTTCCGGTAGATTTGTGAGGATGGGAGAGGAAAAGGGAGAATGAGAGAATGGGGGATTAAGACCAAAGGTACACAACCTTTTTTCAGTTCTTCCCTCTAAGGGTCTATTAGGTTAATCTTCCCCCGAATCTGCACTTAGCTGTGCATTTGCACTTACCAATAGACTCAGAAGGTATTTTCCTACTGGGACAGGTTATCTACTCTGAGGCACTGTTCCTGGGAAGATATGAGCAAATACATACTCACTCCAGATATGGAACCAATGATAGATCAAAGTATAGGTGCTAGCAAAGTCCATCTCAGGGAATCAATGAATTTTATTGGGGAATATGCACGAGAGCAGAAACAAAAACAAGGCAGGTTGTCTGGTCTGAGAATCTTCTAGGTAGCTCAGTTCATTTGAGAGTGTTTCTCACCAGTCTTGACTGTTTATAGTCAGTTGTGAACCTGACAGGCACAGTGAATCTGCTCAGCTTCAGTGGTTTCCTGAAGCTTCTGAGTTGTTTACTTCCCAAGCATAGGGACCCATCGCTTCAGGGTGGATCTTTTCATCTCCCTTTAGAATAACCTGCACCTTAATGAATTTCTTTTCAGGATGGAATGTTTTATCTCCCCTTTAGAACATCCTGAGCAGTAAAGAGCTTCCCTCTAACACCAAATGTTTTATTTCATAAAAAATTGCTATACAGCAATATCATACCGCTATGAATTGTAATGCTAAAGACTGAGGGCAGGGGCTGGAGAGATGATTCAGTAGTTAAGAGTACTTGTTGCTCATTTAAAAAAAAACCCTAAGTTTGGTTCCCAGCACCCACATGATGGCTCACAACCATCCATAACTATAGTTTTTGGGGATCTGATGACATCCTCTTTTGGCCTCCACAGCCACCAGACATGGATAAAGTATGCAGACAAAATACTAACAAGCATAAGAAAACACACAAACAAGAACCTCTAGGAAAGCTACCCTGGGTTAACTCAGAGGTACCTGGGCTAGCCCAGGATGGAAGATGGTTTAGAGCATGCTCCAGCTGTCTCACCAATACAAATGAAATGGTTGTTGGCATGTCGTCACATTTGGGGCAGTTTATTGTACAAGGGAAGAAAAAAAAAAAAACCTAACAGAAGAACTGACAGAAATGGAGTACTTCCATGAACAAAACCTATAAAGTGACACTGATTTGGGGGCAAGGTGGCTTGTATAAGCTTGAGAATCAGGAAGGAAAATGCTACATAAAGTTTCCAAGACTGTGGAGTGGAAAGTGCTGTGGCGTGCAGAAAATGAGTAACAATATTATGTGATAGCAAAATGGTTGCTTGTTGCAATTTGGAAGACAGAGTGTGTCTGAGGAACTAAGGAGACTGATGGGCAAAGTGCTGAAAGTGTCTGACAAGGGAGGTAAAGGGTAGATGACACCTGTTCAGTGTTAAGTCGAATTTACAGGACATACAGGATTCTAGGCTTGTCTGGGTTGAAAAATAAAACATCTACATCCCCAGTCTCTCAGGCAGTACGGCATCATCATCCTGAAACAAATAATGAATAAAAAAACAAAACATGGGTGCAACTATATCATCCTTTGGAAGACCTTGAACAGTTTTTGAAGATTTTGTTAAAAATTACAAAGATAACAGAACTTAAAATAACAGAGAAGTAAATAAATGATATTTAAGTGACGTAAGGGCATTGTGAACAGTGTCAAAACTGTCTTAGAGTTTTTATTGTTGTGATAAAATATCATGACCAAAACAACTCGGGGAGAAAAGGGCTTATTTTATCTTAAACTTTCTAGGTAAGAGTCCCTCACTGAAGGAATTCAGGGCAGGAATGGAAACAGAAGCCACAGAGGGATGTTGCTGGCACTCTTGTTTTTCATGGCTTGGTCAGCTTTCTTTCTTTCTTTTTTTTTTTTCCAGATATAAACTTTATTCCATTTGAAAGCATACAAAAATTTAAACTTAAAAAAACACCCTTTATAAGTCAAAGTAAGTTTTAGTGTTTTAATTGGTCTGCAAAAAATAGTTTAGTGGTACAAACTGTACCACTATAGGCCTACAAGGAGTCTGCAATCTTTGTAAAAGTTAAAACTGTCTCCAAGATTACTTTTTATATTTAAATTTACAGGTACTAACCAATTTACAAATATTTACATAAACTAAAAACAATCTTAATAAACAGGATAGCGTGTATTTGAAGTTACTACTTTCATGTGGAAAAGAAATCCTTAAAAAGATTTTTGTATAAACATTAAACTTTTATTTATAACTTTATTATCTTATCTAAAACACTGTCGTGGATTACTGCCTAAAAATTCCAGTTTAGATTATAATCCACAGAAATCTGATTCTACAAATAGGATATAATCTTAATTTTGATGTTTTAGTTTTCTGCTGTTTCTTATCATGAGGAAAATAAAATCAGGAAAACGGAGGTAAAACAACAGTGCAGAGTGCACTGTGCTATCAGAAAGCACAGGAAACTTCATTTTCTCCAAGATGTCTAAGTCGGAGACTTGCAAACAGTCCATGAACAAGTCACTAACTGCTGTTAGTGCTCCCACTGCAACAGTGCAAACTGTATTGTTTCAACACAAAATCTAAAGCAATATCCAGCGGTCTCTCAAAGCGAAGTGTGAAGTGCGAATGAGACACTAACACAGACAGGTTGTCCCAGGGAGTCAAGTGAAGACTTAAGCAACTGTCCAGTATTTCCAGACTCCGCAGTGAGGCCACTGAATGAAAGATTGCATTTGCTTCAAGTAACTGCATAACTGACTTGAATCTTTACTTGACTAAGACTGAGCTAGACAACTTCTACTGCCAGTTCCACCGTTAAGTATGTATTACTTAGATCTTTTGCAAAATTCCATAGTTCTTCAGTATAAGCCTGTGGTACAATTGCTTGAAATGATATCAAAACCTTATTAGTTTAGGTAATTTCTCAATAAAATGAATTATGATGTAACTATTGTTCTTTATTTCTTGGAAGAGTTTAAGAATTGGAGACCAGTTATCTTTTCAGGGAAGCAGCTCTCAAAGGCAGAACACTGCTCAGATCTCTCTTGTTTTTCAATCTGTGCCATGAATTTAAAAATTGATCCTTGATCATATTAAACTTCTGCTTTTCATGCACAGGTCTTCTTATAGCACCCAGAACCACCTGCCTGGGAATGGCACCACCCACATTGAGCTGGCCTTTCCCACGTCACCCATCAATGGAGAAGATGTACCACAGTCTTGACCACAGGTCAATACAATGAGAGCATTTTCTCTGTTGAGGTTCCTTCTTCCCAAATGACTGTAGCTTTTGTCAAGTTGGCATATACTAGCCTACACACAGACATACCTAAAACAGAGAGACAAGCTTTCCAAGAAAAGAATTATAAAGAGACGGGAGGTGACCTCACATCAGACTCAAAGGAAATCCATGAGATGTGTAAAAATTGTTATAGTGAAAAAAAGTAGTTGTTTGGAGTAAAGTGTATGAAGATAGTTTAGTCTTGAAAACCAGGAGGGAAGCAGTCTAGAAGCGAGCTCCGTTCCACGTGCTGTTGTTTCTTGTGGACTCCTGAGCAGAGTCTCAGCAGAAGCTGGATGAACACAGGGTGAGGAACCCAGTGTCAAAGAGCAATGGACAAGGAAACTACCCCTGCAAGCACAACAGCACTCTAAACAGGAGCCGGTCCTTGTCCTCTTTGGAGGGACTCCTGATGAAAACCACTCAGCTGGATTTCACAATTGCTGTGACATAGCAATTGCTGTCTGCTCCTGTTTTGTTTTGTGTCTTTTCCTCTTTGCATGAGAGTCTGTCATTTTTGCCTGTTATGCACGTGAAGAACAGGTATTTTTTTTTTTTTTTTTTTTTTAAGTTTGGAGGTTTGCCTATCAAGAGGGGATATCAAGACACTGCGCCCAACGTGTCTTCTCTCCATTTAAACAAGTTAAAAACTGCAAAATGCTCATTATTGAGAACAGCACCACACTGTGTTGACTCTTGAGGCAGCCATAGGAGGTCAGTGCATTTTGGACCAGGAGAAGCAGACATAATTGAATCCAGAGTAGACTGGTTAAACAGAAAGAAAATGCTGTAATATTGATCTGTTTCTCCCAACAAGAAGATACTTGTTTTAATAAAAATCTTTTAAAAACAGATGTATGCTTAGGAATATGGCTTGTCCCCTCCAAAACTAATGGTGAAATTCCATTCCCAACATAAAAGTGTTGAGAGGTGATGGTGTCTTTAAGATGTGGTCAGAACTGCTCTTTCGGGACTGGGCTAGTTCAGGACTAGAAAAGAAGAGATTCTCTCACATGGAATTAGGTTAGTTACCTTAAGAGTAAATCAGTGTAAGGTGAGGGTGCTGTTTGTCCTTGTCTGTTTGCATGTGCTTGCTTGAGCGCATGCTTTTCTGCCATAGATATGATATACCATGAGGCTTCTGTCCAGAATCACAGACTCGGTTGCAATCTCCAAAACTGTGAGCTAAATAGATTTCTTTCCTTTATAAGTTACTCAGACCCAGGTATTCTGTCACAGGAACAAAATATGTATCAAGACACTATGTAATTTGCTTTAGCTAATGGGATACTAGGAAACATCTAAGGGCAAGCTTGAAGAATTCTTGTGCTTTGGGGCTCATTCTGTTTTACCCTGGAGACTTCTGTGTGACAAACCACGCACTAGCTTCTTGTAGCAAGGAATTTCTTGTGAATTAAGACCTATGAACCTTAGACAATACAGAGAATACTGAACCAGGAGAAAGTTTTGGGTTTAAACAACTAGGTTTTGAGGCAGTGGCTTAGTCACTGTTTTACTGCTGTGAAAAGACACCATAAACAAGGCAGCTCTAATGATAGAAGCAATCAGCTGAGGCTAACTTACAGTTTCAGAGGATCATGGTAGAGAGCATGGCTGCATACAGGCAGGTGCTGGAAAAGTAGCTATGTCATGAACTTGGCTTGGCGTAGGCCACACCTCCTAATCCTTTTAATCCTTTCAAATAGTGCTCCTCCCTGGTGACTAAGCACCTGCATATGTGAGCCTATAGGGGTCATTCTTATTTAAACTACCACAGTCAGTTTGTTATGCAAAACTGTGAGGGTTTGCCCAGAAAGGTGGGAGGTTGCCAGGAGTTTAATTTTTATCTCTCAGCACAATATTGAGCAACATTTATTATTATTAATATTATTATTACTATTACTGATAATAATAATAATTATTATTATTATTTAAGGCAAATCACAAATCTCTATGTTTGAGCCTCAGCGTTTCTGTCTTTTGGATCAGACGAACACGTCACCTCAGGAGTAACTGCTGAAATACAGAGAGGACATCAGTGTGCCTCTATAGTCACCAGGCCTTCCAGGGAAGATTGGTTTGTGAGACAGTGTGGTAAAGGGGAAGTAGAAGTACCCCATCAACCTTTATCACATTCCTGAGACTATCGAGAGATAGTATGAATGAAACAACACCAGGCAGCTTCATTCATTCATCCAATGTTTAGGAGCCTCAACAAGAGACTCTACTAGAACTGTAATATCTCCTTAAAATTGTGCTGTCTGAGGCGTTGCTGCACCATGACGCCCCAAATAAAAGGCTGAATAATTAGGAATGATTTCAAAACATAGAAATGAAGCATCATTGGAACTAATTTCGAATAAATTTGATCAAATAAAAATTTCACATAAACTATTTCTCATAAACTTTCAAACAATGTGACGCTTGAAAAACATATCCAGGAAAGCAAATATTGTATCTTGTTTATTTTAAATGTACTTGCAATATGATACCTAATATAAAGACTTAAAAACTTTATTACCTTTACTGCTTTTCATATGATGTCTTTTTGCCTCTTGATTCAGAAATACTATTGAAGGGTTCTAGCAGGCCAGACCATGACCCACATGGCTCCGACAGGCCTTGCCCTTCGCCGGTCTCTCTGCCTTGATAAACACCTTTAGATTGCATTCTTAAAGCTAGCCATCAAGGTCTAGTCCCTTATTGGGCCACTTCCTCGCCCTGAGGTTGACTACCAAGGTTTAACTACTAAGGTACTAGAGTCCAGCAATCGAAAGCCCCCTTTAGTTCATCTGATTAACATTTCCAATCAAACTTTATCAACTTCATCTCCTTTTCCCTTTATAAACTGCCCTTTGCCTAGGGATGCAGGGATTCCTTCTCCTCTCTGTCCAGAGGCAGTTCTTCATCCTTCTGGTCAAATATCCCCTCTCCCCTCCCTGTGCCTTTCCCATATCTGTATCCCTTGCCCTATATCTCTTGTTCTTGTTTCTTATTCCCTGCCCCATTGTCCCTTGGGGCGGGGGTGGGGTGGCGTAGGGATAAATTTCCTTTGTGCTGTGAACTTGGTGTGTCCGGTGTCCATTTTGGTCCTTTCAATTATTTTATTAATATTGAAAGATCTTGGCAAATTTATGC
This sequence comes from Acomys russatus, assembly GCF_903995435.1. Classification (NCBI taxonomy): domain Eukaryota; kingdom Metazoa; phylum Chordata; class Mammalia; order Rodentia; family Muridae; genus Acomys; species Acomys russatus. The sequence continues at coordinate 17,132,270 of NC_067164.1, read as the reverse complement.
AAAAAGTATTCAAAGTATTATTAAGATTAACTTCATGTTATAATTTTGCCCATTTTAATCATTTTTAAAAGCAAATTAAAGCTACTGCGATGGCTCAGTGGATAGAGATTCTTGCGGTCACATCTAACAACCTGAACTCAGTCCCTGGGAAGCCCATCATGGAAGGAGCTAGAACCCTGCAGGTTGTTCTCTGGTCTCCATGAAGCCTCCCAAATAAATAAAGAAGCCAATAATAAAATATGTAAATTAAGACTTCTTCTTCAGAACATGCGAATACTATCCAATTGTGATGGCAGCAAGAGAAGTTCATGCATCCCAGCGTAGCTATGGCATCATGGGTACCATCTTGCCATCAATGCTGGTGTTCACCTGAATTGTCTGGCTGAAGTGATCTTTGTGATCTTTGTGAGGTGATCTAAACAGAGTGAGTTTTTGTTTAGAAAAATCCTGACATCTATACATCATTTATCTAAAAAAGAAAATGTAACAAGCCACTGGAGAAGAATTAATGGGATATCTAACTTCTGCCTGGATCCATTTTAGAAATACATCCACTCCGTCCACTTTTGTTGTTGTTGTTGGTATTTTTTTTATTTTGGTTGTTGTTGTTTTGTTTTGTTTTTGCTTTTACATTTTTTTTCTTTTTTTGGAAAATTTTATACATGAATACTTTGTTTATATCATTTCCACCTCATCCTCTGTCAAGTCTAATTCCTACCATGCCTCCACTCCTTCTCAAATCTAGGGCCTCTTCTTTAATTATTTTCATAACATATACAAGTATAACATACATGAATACAAATGTTGAATGCGTTTAGTGTTGCTGTTAGGTGTATGTGTTTAGGATCTCCAGGTTAAATCCCTGGAAAAAGCTGATTCTCCCGCTCTTAGCAGCAAGTCTCGTGTGGACTTGCGCAGCAGTCAGTGAGATCTCATGCTGGCCTCCCTTCAGCTCTCCAGTCTTTGCGATCTCCATGGAGAGTACAGAGTGGGAGATAAGAAGAGTTTATTGCAGGGAAGGGTGGGATAGACACTTGGGGAGAGAGTGGCTGGAGTCCCAGTTTTTGTTGCTCCATTAATGGAGCAGGGACTAGGATTGCAGATTTCTTAGTCCTTGTCCCGTCCTGGTGGCTATGGTCTTTAATGCTCCATAGTGTGCAGGGAGAAAGCGGAGCACAAACGCATTAATGTTTCCAGAATATGAATTTTCTTTATAAAAGCAGACGATGTAAAATGTTAGGTGTAGTCATACATAGTTATGCTACCTCCCTTCTCCAACCCAACACCTTCCAACACCCCAGCACCAGGTGGGAGAGACAGAAGTTAGTGGGGAGAGGGGGCGTTGGTCTCTTTTTAGAACTTCTTGATGATGATGGTCATCAGGTTCCTTGGGGGCAAGTCCAATCTTCTTAGTCAGGGTATCTCCACCTTCTTCTACTTGTCAAACTGCAACAACAACAACAACAACAACAACAACAACAACAACAACAACAACAGCAACAGCTAGGAGCAGCAGAGCAGGGGGAAGAAAGCAGCAGCTGCCTCCTCTTCATCCTCATCCTCCTCCTCCTCTTTCTCTTTCTCCTGCTCCTCCTCCTCCTGTTCTTCCTCCTCCTTTCACTCCTCCTCCTCCTGCTTGTCCTCCTCCTGTTCTTCCTCCTCCTGTTCCTCCTCCTCCTCTTTGTCCTCCTCCTGTTCCTCCTCCTTCTCTTTCTCCTCCTCCTCCTCCTGTTCTTCCTCCTCCTTCTGCTCCTCCTCCCCCTGCTCATCCTCCTCCTGCTCGTCCTCCTACTGTTCCTCCTCCACTTTCTCCTCCTCCTCTTCCTCCACCCCCTCCTTCAGAGTGTCCCCATCCCTTTCTGGCCTCTGGAATTTATACCCTTTCAAGATTCCCCAGAGTTAAGATATCTGCAACTGGAAGAGATCACACCCCTTGCTAGTGCACGAGACAATCATAGTTAACAGCTGTGGACAAACTGAAGTAGCCCCATATCCCACACCTGGGATTAAAACAAAAACACATTCACATAACATAACTGGGCTTTTAAAGAAATCCAAACTCTCATTACAGTTAGTGCTTTACATTTGAAGATTTTTATTTGATCTAAATTTCAGCTAAACATGCGAAACTTCACAATTAACATTTAGCTCTTGATTTTCCTGAGGTTCATCTGGGTAGTCAATAAACCTGCTTGTACCGTGGTGCAGCAATTGGGCACAAAACAGTTAAAATCTGGAGGAACAAACCAGGCAAGGCCTCCTGACAAGGGAAGTTTTGGGGACAAACCTTCCTTAAATAACCTTAGGCAGCATTGCTGATGACACACAGCCGGTGCACACAAGTTATCTCTGCTTAGAATATTTTAAGTAAATTCATATGGCTAGAAAAAGAAAGATGTCCTTGGATAAAAGTTTCATGGAGTTAAAGGTGACATTAATTCTGGATGAGTCTGAAGCTGGGAAGTTGCATTTTTGTGGTTATTCAAAGAGCTCTGGACTAGGTTTGAATCTTAGATCTGGCCTTTGCTAGCTGGGTGTCATTTTAGTAAAACATTGCACCCCTTTCTGGCCCTTAGTTTCCCTAGCTGTGGGTTTAGGGGCCTGGTTTTGATATCACTGATAATCCTGCAAAGGTTTAAAGGTTTTTGCACTTAACAGTTGTCATTTCAAGTAGGTGTTGCCTACAGATATTATGAAACCTGTGAGTTGATTTGTTGTTACTTTTATGTTTTTGTCTTGAAATTCTACCCTGGCTTTCAGAACGTAGGTGCAGAATGTTGCTGTTAGAACTGTGAATGGGTTTCAGCCTATGGTACATCTGTCGTGTCATTATCTGTTGAAGACCATTTCATAAACGACACCAAAGATTGCACAGTTGCTGTAATTGGGAGGGGGCGGATAGTAGAATTTGGGAATACAAATATTTTACATAAAGGAGATTCACTCATTTATAAAGGACATATCCATCCATCCATCTCTCCATCCATCCATCCATCCATCCATCCATCCATCCATCCATCCACTCATCCACCCACCCATCCTCCATAATATCCCAGAAGGAAAGAAGACAAATGGAACTCTTTTGACAGCATGCCATGTTGTCTTAGCTAACCTATATTCCTTATATTTTTGTGTGGTGGCAGTGCGTCAGTTACTTTTTGTTGCTATGCTCAAACACCACGACCAAAAGCAACTTGCAGAGGCATTTTTGGGGGCTTATGGTTGCACATGGACTAAAATGTGGGGCTGTGGAGGTGACTCTGTGCCTCTGGCTGCTCTCCCAGTTTGGACCTTAAAGACAGATGACTTTTCTGGCCTAGGGTGTTCTCTGACCACAGAAAGAGCTGTGAGAAAGGGAGATTTGCCAGTGTTAACAGACATATTAACACCCCAGACTCCTCCTTAACAAGATCAAAGGGTGTTAAGACCGGAAAAGGGAGTAGTAACTTTCTTACAGATGACTCAGTGTGCTTATGGGTGAAGCACAAGCTACCTCAACAGCTTACCTCCTCTATTTCTTCCCTCTCCTTGGGATAGACAGGCTGGAATTAAATATCAACAGTGAGTGCCTGCATTAGTTACTTCTCATTTCTGTGACTAAACACGTACCCCGAACAACTGGAAAGAGTACTTATTGTTTATTTCAGCTCATAGTTTGGGAGGGTGAAAGCCATGATCAGTTGGGCTCAAGTCTGAGGGTAGGACCATAGTGGGAGGAGTATGTGATTTCAGGAACCTTTTACCTCATGTCAGACAGGAAGTAAACAGGAGGGAATACCAGCACTGGGCTGCCTTCTCCTCTCTCCCTTTCATTCCATCAGGACTCTCTTCCAGAGGGAAGGTACAATCACACTCAGACCAAGGCTTCCTCTGCCAGTTAGTCCTGTTTGGGAAAGCCTCACAGCCATTCCTGGAGCTGTGCCTTGCCAATCCCCTGGGAAACCCTAAGTCTAAACAAGCTGATTTTCAAAACCAACTTCCAGCTTCTCATTGGCAACTAAGGTGAGGAGGGCCTTGAATGGCCTAACAATATCCCCCTACCTACTGACTCCTACAAATGATGTTCCTTGCCTACACAACTCTTCCTATCCTAAGAAGCAAGCTAGCTTCGTCTCCTTTTCTGCATGCAAAAATTACTAAACAAACACGTCTTTCTTAGGTAACAGGATTACTTCACCTTCTTGATGCCACAAACTAGCATCTACTAATGTGCCTGCTCCTTCACCTTCTCCACCGCAAGTCTTCAGAATACCACATGGTAGGCTCCTGGTCCACTTGTTGGCTTGCATAAGCTCAGCTCAATTTATGCTACAGTGCAGGACCCCTTTGCACAGCAAATAGCACCTCCGACAGTGTCCTGAGTCTTCTCACATCAGTTAATGTGATTAAGACAATCACCCTGAAGATGTGCCCATAAGCCAATCCAAGGCAGACAATCCTTTATTAAGATTTTCTTCCTAGGTGATTCTGAGATATGTGAAGGAGGTAATTAAAGCTAACTATCAGGTAAAGGCAGAAGAGAGGCACTGGGGAAACAGCAGTCTTTACACACTTTGTTAATTCAGTAATAGGACTGCCTGATTTATATCCTATACCTGTTTCTTAAGAATATATATCTATGTGTGTGTGTGTGTGTGTGTGTGTGTGTGTGTGTGAGAGAGAGAGAGAGAGAGAGAGAGAGAGAGAGAGAGAGAGAGAGAGAGAGAGAGAGAGAGAGAGAGAGAGGAGATCAGGAGGGTAAGGATGAGCATCCTGGCTCTAGTCCTAAGGAGGCTTTGTGGGCCTGGACCTGTGAATCTCTTCCATCTCTTTGGGGGATGATTCTTGGCCTTAAGCAAATGGCTGTGCCATACATAACTTGAAAATAGTCTTTTCTTTGTGTGAGAAAAGGTCAAGGATGCAGGGAGCTCTTCCATGCAAAGCACAGTATGCCCTTTGAAGGCTAGTGTTTACGTTTTGCTGTATGAGGCAGGCCTACTAAATATAGAAAGCATTTGTGAATCCTCTGAGCAATGCTAGACTAGCATGCAAACATAGACCTGCGAAACTAGTCACATTGCAGAGAGACAAACACATAAATGCAGAAAAGTTTCTAATTCAGGAATTTTCTATTTTTAAGTCATGGATACCTTACAAACAAGCAGTCTTGAAACATCAGTTAGGTGGTGAAACTTTGCTAATATAACTGTTCAAAGCAGAGAGCAAGAGAGCCACTATCCCATGCTTGTGGACCATGCCACCTGTTAGGGTGAACACCTGGAGGAAGGTTCAGAGTAGGAGTAACTTGGGTTTCTTGTTTCTTACCTGTGTCATGGTGTTACAGGGCCTATAAGGCCAGAGCCTGGGCACTGCTCACTTTAATAAGGTAGACCTAACCGCTTCATCTCAATAGGCCAATTAAGCATACACGTGATCATGAACAGCAAATGGGAGATAATTCATGTGGCCCCACTGAGCAGAGGAACAAGGAGATACAGTGTCCTCCTGAGTCTGTCTTGGGATCGTGACATTAAGATTTAGGTTTAAATATAGGGCAGCAGGTGTGCATGTAACTCAGCATGCTTGATCAAGGTGTTGCCCTGCCCATCACTGAGCCATCACTGAACCATCATCTCCTGTATGGTGGTCTGATAGATCACTAGAACTAAGAAATCTCTTGCCGCAGTCAAGTTCCTCCTATGTATGGCCCAGACTTCAGCTTTTTCCTTCATCCAGGATAAGAGTTCCAGAGGAATTCCTATTTCTTGGGGACCGTTGTTGCCATAGTTTCATAGCCAAAAGGAGAGGTAGAACCTAGCTCCTTAGAGTAGCTTCATTCCTGCTGGGCCTGTTACGGTGGCAACTGAATTGTAGTACTGTCTGTCTGTCTGTGGTCCCACAGCTTTCCTCCCTCTCTTCTCGCATTCTTAATTATATCTGGAAGAGTTGCACTTGTAGAATCTGTAAATGAGCATCCAATTTTTTAAACTGGGGGACATGAAATAACTTGTTTCAGAAGCAGTGATGTCCTTCGTTTATTTGAGACACGCTATTGCTCCCGCAACCCAGACTTAGTTTGAGCTGATGATTTTCCTGTCTCAGCTGGGACGATCGAGCGCACTGCTGTGTCCTGCCAGAAGCATATTATTGTGAAATGTTATTGCAAGGTCTCCGATTGCAGGCTTCACGCAGGGCGCTAAGGCAGATGGCAGTTTTGAGTAAGAGATTTATTAAGTTATTAGCAGCATGGGCAGATATTGACAGTAGTTCTGATGAGGGTTCAGGCCGACAAGACAAACTAGAGGTATTCCCTCTTACAGGATTCAGGGAAATGGGAAAGGTCCCATAACATACAGTTAATTGGTGAGTAGCCAGTAACATATGCCTGCAGTCAGGTTGTGGCTCATTGCTGGATGTCAGGGAAGGGACAAAGTTATAGTCCTTTAGTCAATAAATGACCATTGTATCACCATATCATATGATGCAGCCTGTAGCCCTCAGATTGCTTGAGGAGCTTGGTAAACTACCTTTGGAGAAGTGAGAATTACAAGTCCTATCAGGGCACGTCTTGATCTCTTAGGGCCTCATTTAAGTGGGGATCCTGGGGAAATCCTTTGGAGTAGTAAGGATTACAGACTCACAGCCAGCCAGGACAGGGTGTTTGATCATTTCTTTTACAGCAGCTGTAGTGACAAGCAACAAAGGGGCCCATAGAGGTGAACGTGACCCCGAATAGCCCCTAGCCCAAGGCTAGATAGAGACTGTACTAAGGAAAGGGCAGTTGCTTCATCCTTGCTCCCACAATAGCCTTAGGAGATGCCACCCTCAGGAAGCCCAGGGTTGTGCTTCAGTTGGAGCTCTTTTATGTGAGTGTGAAAGAGGGACTCTTCTGCTCTGCAAGAGGAAGGAACTGAAGGGATTATGATGTGCTCACAGACTCGGAAGCCTTTTACCAACATTTTTCATGTCCAGCATAGACAAATGATTTTGATAATCAAGTCATGTATTTTCTTTTTCATCTGCCAAGCCAGGGAAACAACAACCGTTGTTCAAACAAATTACAGGAAATCACTGCTGTTTTTATGGCAAGAACTTTTTTTGGCCACATTGCAGCCACATACACTTAGTGAGATACACACAGAGGAACGATATGTGGGTGATCTGAATATTCACTGATTATTCTTCAATCCATTAATATCACTTTGACGGCGCCAAAGGGACATTGGCATAAAGACTTTCAGATTATCCTAATGGAGCAGTTTGCATCTCAGAATCTTCTATTTATGCCATAGGATGGTCTCGAGTAAGAGTTTTTTACTTTTCTCAGGAACAACATGAGGCTCCAGACTTTGTGTCTTCCTTTGTCACATGGCTACCACCCTGGCTAGCTGCGTGAAAGGTCAGAATGGTTTTCAATAAACATTGTCTTACACAAGGTCTTACTATGTGGCCCAGGCTGACCTGGAACTCTGAATGTAGCCCACTCTAGTCTCAAAAACATAACCTTCCTGTCTCAAAGATGTGGTTTCTAGGCACTGAACCCTACTTGGATTAAACAGATCACCCGCTACACTCTGAGGCAACCTGGGGAATAGTCATGGAATCCAGACGGGGAGTTTGCAAGAATTCAATTCTGTAAGTTCATACAGTGTGAAGGCACTTAGGTCATGTCGACTCACTCCACCCAGACGAGCAGCATTGTACTAGGATAAATGCTGTTGATTGTGCTTTTGTGATTACAAAAATAATGTATGCAGGTGGTAATTCATTAGAGCGTAGCAAAACAAGATAAATAGTTATAGATAGATAGGCAGATGAATACGTTTATAGTCGATAATCTATTAAACATAAGTAAATAGAGAGAACGGTTTTACTTTTGCTTAAAAATTGTTATTTTCCATATTATTTTTTCTTAATCAAGTTTTATTTTATGTGTATGGTTGTTTTGCATGCCTGTATGTCTGCGAGCCACAGGTGGGCCTGCTGCCTTCAAAGGCCAGAAGAAGGGGTCAGCTTCCCTGGACTGGAGTTAGCTATGAGACATGAGCTCCCATGTAGATGCTGGGACTTGAGAAGCCAGTGCCCTTAAACACTGAGCTATCTCTCCAGCCACTTATACTATTTTATATGGCGATATTTCCCAACATTTATTGTAGTAAAACTGGTCATTAAGAGCAAGAAAGAAATAAGCTTGAGATAGTCAATCTATCGTATTTCCATATATAGTTAGCTGGCTTAAGTGTTTCCTAAATCTCTCTGCCCACAGGACAGTTTTTTTCTTATTTTTAATTTATCAGTACAATTTGGTTAATATTCCTTCTTGTAGCATGTGTGTAGATACATGTATCCATGTATCAGTTACATAGAAGTGTTGCTCACCGGTGTGTCACCAGGCAGGCTGTGTCATCTCACTTGGTAACAACAGATAATGTTCTGTTGCTTCTTCTCTGGTAGGTCACAGTGGCTCCTCCTGCCTTTCTGTCCCTCCATCCTTGCATCTCATCTTCACTAACGCAAAATGGTTGCATTAATATACCTTTCTAGAGAGGAGATAAAAGGGTCAACACGAAGGAGAATTCCTAGCTAGGTCTGACCCTTAAAAACCAACCACGGTCTTAGGAGAATCATGAATAGGTTCTGGTTAAGCCTCACCAAGTCATGTGGCTCCTCTCTGAGTGGGGTGGAACTCCCACATAAATCCAGGGGAGTTTCCCCTCCTGGGTACTGCACATTATTTCAGACCGTTCTCCCTGGAACCAGTTTCAAGACGGATCCTGCTTTGTGAGGCAACACTGGTTTTTGTCAGCCAAGCCTGGGCCTCCTCAGGCATCACTGTTGTTTCAAAATGTAGAATTCTAAACTTTTTTCCTCTGGTTAATTTTGTATATGGGATGCCTACTGGTGGCAGATCTCTGTGACCTGCACATCCCCTATGCTTATGTAGGGTTTGTTGTTACCTGAAGACACGGGGAATCACGTAGTACTGATACACACACATATCTCTGCCGACCTGCTCTCTAGCTCCTCAGCTCTTATAGGAGCAAGCTTGGCATGTTCACTGACCTGCGTTTGGTACCATATAGTCCCCAGATGCTACTATGTCTGGTTAAAGTGTCATCTTACCTCTTCTATAAATCTTGCCCTTTGCTTTCATGCTCATTTGCGTGTAACCAGGACCTTAAGGTGAAGTCAGTGGCTCACACAAATTGACAGCTAGCTAGCTAGAGGGCAGATAGATGATGATAGATACATAGATAGATAGATGATAGATAGATAGATAGATAGATAGATAGATAGATTCCCTTAAATATTCTGTTTCTCATCTCCCTAGAACACTCTATCTGGTATTTGGACAGTTCACACATCTTTGCAGTTGGACTCTTAAAAGCAGCCTGTGTGCATGTGCGTGTGCATGTGTGCAGCATGCATACGTGTGTGCGTGTGTGTATGTCCTAATGTTTTGCCAACTTGACATAAGCTACAGTTAAATTAGGAAGAAGAACCTCAATTAATAAAAATGTCTCCATCAGCTTGCCCATAGGCAAGTTTCCAGGGCATTTTCTTGATTAGCAATTGATGTGGGAGGATCCAATCCACTGGGGGTAGTGCCATCCTGGACAGGTGGTCCTGGGTTGTATGAGAAAGCAGGGTGGGCAAGCCACAGGGAACAAACCAGGAAGCAGCGTTCCTCCATGCCTTCTCTTCCGTTTCAGCCCCTGGGTTTTTGCCTCTTATTTCTTGTGGCCTGTGACCTGGAAGTTGTAAGCTGAAATAAGCCTTTTCCTGCCCGTTACTTGTTTTGTTTTGTTTTGTTTTGTTTTTGTTTTTGTTTTTGTTTTTTGAGACAGGGTTTCTCTGTGTAGCCCTGGCTGTCCTGGAACTCATTCTGTAGACCAGGCTGGCCTGGAACTCTGGGATCCATCTACCTCTGCCCACTCAGTGCTGGGATTAAAGGCATGTGCCACTCTCTGGCCCCCAAATTGCTTTTGATCTTTGTGTTTTATCACAACAAGAGAAACTTCAACTAAGCCGGCATGTTAAAGCTGTAATGATCCCATAGCTAATTAAAAATATTTAGTCCTCATCTTTGATGTGGGGACCACTGTGGCGACAGGGCATGGCCAGTGCTTCACCTTCTTTCCTCCAGGTACCTTGCTACTCCAGGCTTCCTGGCTTAGCAGAGGAAGGAGGAATTCAAGGTATGCAGAGCTGTGTGTCCATAGCTTGTGGCGGAGAGGTCAGAGGTTCCTTTCACTCCTAGTGGAACCGGCATGCCCCTGCTGGCTGTACATGGTACTGTCTTCTTTTTCTCTTTATTATGCTTTAGAAAAAGGGAGGATACTGTCAGCTTTCTAAGAATATAGTGACACCGAGAAATCTCCTTGATACCCAACATTTACTGGGCACTTTCCAGAAGCCAGGCCCTGCACTAAGATATTACAAATATTTGTGTTTTTTTTTTTTTTTTTTTTTTTTACTTATTTCCCACAAATTTATGAAGTAAGACAACAGCCCATTGAACAGGTGAACTGAGTTTCTGTTGAAGTTCCCACCCAATTCACCCACAAGTGTGTGAATTGAAATTCACAGCTCAGCTGGTCATATCCCAGTGGCAAGAAGCTAACTACTGGGATTTCCTGTCACTCTTGTTTGAGCCTTTGTCAGCCATGTTGGTTTTGACTTAAGAGATCATTCCTTCAGCTCAAGAGGTGGCCGACTTTTGGAATGAAAGTTTAGTGGGAAAGCGTCATGCCCATCTGCTTGTGTCTCTAGCTCTTGCCATGCTGTCCTGAGAGTGGGGTTCCACAACGGAGTCAGGGTGGCCTGCTCAGGGGAAAGTGTTGCTTATTAGGCTTGTCATGGGAAAGCTTGCTGACTCTTGTCCTGGGTGACTCAGGAAGTTGACATCCACTCTCACCCCATGGGTGGTGTGGCTCTCTGAGCTTTGCCAGCTCTTTGCTGCTCTAGAGATGTTAACAGCAGCATCTTGGGAAGCTGATGTCGAGCTATGTGCTGATTCCAAGCCTTAATAGCTCTCATATGAGAGCTGAGCCTGTGCTGCACCACAAAGGGTCATGAAATTGCCAATATCTGACTCCTTTTGACTCATAAAATGGAAATTTAATAATTTTTTAAAGCTGTAACACAGTGTAGTCTTCAAGCAAAAGCAGTGTGGGTTTTAAATTATCTTCGGATGATAACTGAATTCCTCAAACTATCTGTCTTCCTAAAAAAGCATAGGATAGTAACATACCTGGAATTAGCATGAGAATTCCTATATTACACCAAGCACATAAGAAATTGTAAGTGCTTCCCGTAGAAGCACCCAGAGACTCCTGCCTTTAGCACACAGGTCTTTAGGTGCAGTCATCTGAACCTCAGTACTCCAAGTCTATATTCCATCTATACTCCACAAGTCAACGCTCCATCTATAAAATCTTCCCTGCGATTTGACGATGATGCTGGTGGAATCTTTGTTCTGTAGCATTTCTGGAGGAGTATCTTGTTTGCTTCTAACATTTTCCTCTCTTAGCCTCTGAGCCATCTCTCCAGCCCAACATTTTCCTCTCTTGAGCAGGAAAAAGTAGTATAGACAGCCGCTTAAAGAGTGCATTGCATGAGGCAGACACTGCATAAGCAGGAAGGGAGATGCCAAGTGGTTTCTCCAGAGAGGGGCATCCCAGCCTCCGTGGGGGGCGGTCTTCTGCATCTGGTGAGATGCCTCCACTCCCTCCTGTGTATGTGAAAGCCTCTAAAGGAACTCCTCCACTCAAGGAGCTGTGAGCTCTGGCTGTGAAACCCTTCTTATTTGAACACAAAATTACTCACGTGTCATTGATGAAGAGACACTGGTGGTGTTTCCTTTCACACGTCTTTTCACAAGCATGAATAGATTAGTGTTTAAAATTAGGGGCCTCTTAAAAATGTTATTGGTGAAAAGGGAAATGACATCTGTCTGAGGTGATGCTCTCGTTTTTCCAATATGATAGCTACACATTGTAGACAGGTATCGAGATCCTACATTGTAACCCACAGATAGGCATAATTAGTATGGCTGCTTTAAAATCGATACTTTAGACAATTAAAAACAAAAACAAACAAAAGCTGGTGAAATCTTCGCTCTGTAGATCTTTCTCCAAAGCTGACTGCCAAGTCTCCATCCTCTCCTGGCTTGCTGGACTTTAAACACTTTGAACGGTCTGAAGGTCGACTGGCATTCCATCCCAGACAGAGACGGATGAGGTGTGCGCGTTTGTTGATGTTTGCTTGGTATTTTTAGCCCAGAGTTAGCAGAAGTAGAGTCATAGCAGGTTGGCTTTTATTAAGGCTGACATTTCACATCTCTCCGGTCAAACTCTTTCTTTGGGAGAATCCATTTGACTTGGCTGCTCCAGTGGCCTGCTGCGGGACTGTTAGCAAATCCTGGTGTCTAACAGAGTGGGTCTCTCTGTTGCCAGGATCCTTTTGTACTTCTTAAAGGGTTGCTGTGTAGGGTGCTAAACCTAGAACTTAAAGACTTTAATTTTAAGTACTTCACTTTCATGAGTTTTAAAAGGGTGCAGGGCTTTTCCAACTTCATGCTTGATGCTGGCTGTTAACTACTGTTGTCCACTGCTTTTCTCAGACAATAGGGCAGGTCGCACATCTTCTAGATCCATTCTTATTATAATACTGGGTTCCAAGGATGCTTTTTTTCCCCCTAAAACTTTATTTATAAGAAGGCAAAATAGATATGGTTAAACGGCCTGAGTCTGTTCTGTGTCTAACGGAGATGTTTTCTGTGTATATATGAGAGAGCGTACCTGTGCGCACATGCACAGGTAACACAGACATATGTGGGGGCATGTCCAGTTCTGTATTGCAGGATATTTGACCCCACTGTGAACCCCCGAGATTGTGAACTGTAGAAACCTGTTTGTAGCTGTCGAGTGGCCCAACCCTAGCACACACCTTTAATCCAAGACCTTCCTGTAAATAAAAACTGAATAGTTAGCCCTAGGTCGAGGGGTGGAGCAAGAAATCAGCTGACGGGGATTAAGCGCAAAGCAGGGGCACTGAGAGAAGCTTAGTTAAGACAGGGTAAGGAACTGTTTGGCTTTTGTTACGTTTTGTTTTCTTTCTTTCTGGGATATGAGCTGAATAGTTATTCCCTTACATGTCTGCCTCCACCGGAATCTTCTCTTTCCTCTCTTAGGAGCGTAAGACCGAGCTGAGGAGACCAACAGGGCATGCTGGGTAGGATTCCCCCTGTTCTTGTTTCTGCCATTTTGTTAGCACACAGTCTCCGAGTTTCCTAACAGTTACTGTTTGTGATCACCAAGAGTCTGTTCCAGCATAAAAGAGGGTCTTCCCCCCTCAGCATAAAGATCTTTCCCTTTTTATTTTTGTTCTGGTAATATCACTCCTGCTTCTGGGACCATGAATGTCTTTAACAGTCATGGAAAGGCCACACCCACACACAGATTGAGATAAGGATAAGTGTTAATACAGTATGACAGTTGGCAAACACATTTAAATATGCGTGGGATGCCTTCAGATCCAGAGTCCTTTCATTACGTGAACTGAAAACAAATTAAGTTTTTAAAAAGTTTCTGATCGCAATTTCTGGTAACAGGTCTGAGTAGGTGTCCTAAAACTTTCTTGCTGAAAACAATAGTGGATAAATATAAGAAAAACATTATTATTGCTAAATTACATCACTGAAGTAGAAAACAGTCGAGAATCACAAATAGATGTGGGTTTTCATTTACTGCAGCTGGCTACTAGAATAATCTCCTCAGCATCAGAAATGCTGTCTACTTTGTTTTCGGTGCTCTGTCCTCTCCAGCTAAAGCAGGTAGTAGGCAATCATAGGTACACAGTAGGCAGCCAACGTAAAGACGGATAAGGATCCAAATGTTTTCCCTATCGGAGTTGAGGGTCAGTCACATGCAGACTCACCCGTGGTGACAGGCTAGGGTCAGTATTAGCTCTGGCTTAGATGAACAAGATACAGATGGAATGTTCACAGACATATATGCGCGAGTGTTCACACACTTGTTACTCAGTGGCAGAGCCTACAGGTCCTTGAAGCAAAGATACCACCAACGTGCACACTCAGCACCCAGATCTCGGCTTCTAACAGCATCCTCCATCAAAAAGAACTGGGATTCTTGGGAAAATACGATTCTAGAAAGACAAGCAAATAAACAATACTGACCTGAAGCACGAAACTAAAAGAAAAAGTACCCAAATGAAACAGCCCATAATGATGGAGATGAACACCTTGTATACAATGACAGAGATAAACACCCCCAACACCCCCATAAGGATGTTATTTTATGCTAAAACAACCTTTTAGTAATCACAAAGGAAGATTTTTAGGAAACTCAGAGATGTCCAACCCTCAGTGGTCAAATATAGAATAATGTAAATGACAAGATAAGTAAAGCACGATTTGGTTGTAACTCAAAAGTATAAAATCAAAATTAATGGGTGTGTGATGGTGAAAACAAACCTCGGAATGAATAAGCAAACAGAAGGATAAGGTAAATAGTCCACAGAGAAGAGTCCCAAGTAGTCCCTAGGAGCATGTAGGTCTCTACCCAGAGGAGGTGGAGCAGAGCCCCACTTTTCCTAAGTGTGCTGCCTGGATGGCTTACTTAAGCACCATGGAGAGGAGGGGAAAGGAGTATTAATGTGACAAGAACCATGATGGAAGTCAGCATCAAGAGAGGTCACAGTGCTGGCAGTGTATCCTCTGCCTGCCACCTGACAAGATAGGCTTTTAATTTGTCCAGTCTCTCTTCATCACGAGAAAAACACCAGACAAACACCAGTTAAGGAATGTTCTGAAAGATATCTGACTAATATTCTTTACGATTGTGAATCTAAAACAAAAACAAAAACAAAAAAAAGCAAAAACAAACAAACAAACAAAAAAATCAAGGCAAACCCTGAGAATCCATCACAGTGAAGAGAAGACTAACGGGAGGCACAATGTAATATAATAATAGCAATATTGTATGTATATTATATGCTTATATAGTAGGACACGTATAATGCATATATTATATTAAGTTCCCAAATATTAGGAAAAAGTTGCACATTTAAAAAAATTGTAATTATTGTATTCTGATGAAACCTTAAAGTGGAAAAGGATGATGGATTAAAAATAGTGAATCTGAATTCACAGTATGGATTTTGGTTCATTGTGATTCACACACACGGGCACCATGCTTGTAATAAGCATATCAAAGTGTGACCCTCACCTGATGGAAAATGAGTGTGAGAGTTACAGGGTCCCACCGCTTGCAAATGCTCTATAGATCGAAAACTATTAAAGTGCTTATTTAAACGTTTTAAATGGATGAAATTAACCACTATCATGCATGTGCATATCTGAAAGTGTAAGTACTTTAGGAAAATGATTAAAAGGTAATTATCAATTTATGGATATTGGAGAGATAGGGAGGAGCTGTGGTGGAGATGTGGCACTCGTTCACACAAAGGCTTTCAGAGGGAGGACCTAATGCTTCTGTTTCTGCCATTTCCCAGAAGGAGGGCTGGAGGCTGGAGGTGAGATGTGAATTTTGAGTAGCGTTATGCTCCACATGTGATGAAACTGGGAGCCCAACTCACCAGCCCGACCTCACAGCCATGCTCAGACCAAAGCAAAGCTGGCCTGACATAGACTGTAGGAATTTAAAACAAAATCAAGATACCTAGTTTTCCCAGATAAAATCAATTTCAGGAGATGAATTGTTAACTGGTGACAAAAGCTTTTCTTGGTTTTTGTGAGGCAGGAATGTGAGCAGAATTGACCTAGAAAGCTAGAGACAAAAGATCACAAGTGGAAATAGAGCCGGGAGAAGAGATATTTCTGAGAATCCTCAACAAAGGACTGGACTTTGCTGTAGAGCCTTCTTAAATAAGAAGTCAAAGATGTCTATACTGTGCTGCAAAGTGGATTTGGTGTATGTTTCTGTTTTTCCTGTTTTTGCACAACCTGAACTCAGGACATCTTAGAGCAAGGGTTCCCACTCTTCCTAATGCAGTGACCCTTCAGTGCAGTCCCTCATGCTGTGCTGACTCCCAAGCATAAGATTAATTTCATTGTTACTTCTTTTAAAAAATTTTTTTTAATTAATTTATTCTTGTTACATCTCAATGTTTATCCCATCCCTTGTGTCCTCCCATTCCCTTCTTCCCTCCCTCCCCTTTTCCCCATTATTCCCCTCCCCTATGACTGTTCCTGAGGGGGATTACCTCCTTATGTATATGCTCATAGGGTATCAAGTCTCTTCTTGGCAACCTGCTGTCTTTCCTCTGAGTGCCACCTGGTCTCCCACTCCAGGAGACATGGTCAAATGTGAAGCACCAGAGTACGTGAGAAAGACATATCCCACTCTCCCCTCAACTGTGGAGAATGTTCTGACCATTGGCTAGATCTGGGTAGGGGTTTAAAGTTTACCGCCTATATTGTCCTTGGCTGGTGCCTTAGTTTGAGCAGGACCCCTGGGCCCAAATCTGCCTTTCATAATGTTCTACTTGTAGGTTTCTAGGACCCTCTGGATCCTTCTACTTTGCTATTCTCCCATGCTTCTTTCATTTAGAGTCCCAATAGGATGTCCTCCCCTCTGTCCCAGTTTCCTGGTAAGTGAAGGCTTTTGTGGGACATGCCCCTTGGGCTAGTATGTGAGTATATACCATTTGAGTCTTTCTGCTTCTGGGTTAACTCACTCATTATGATCATTTCTAGCTCAATCCATTTATCCACAAATTTCAGGAATTCCTTGTTTTTAATAGCTGAGTAGTATTCCATAGTGTATATGTACCACAGTTTCTTTATCTACTCTTCTACTGAGGGACACTTAGGGTGTTTCCAAGTTCTGGCTATTATGAATAAGGCTGCTATGAACATGGTTGAGCAAATTTTCTTGTTGTGTGCTGGAGCATCTTCTGGGTATATTCCAAGGAGTGGAATAGCTGGGGTCTTGAGGAAGCCCTATTCCATTTTTCTGAGATAGCACCAGATAGATTTCCAAAGTGGCTGTACTAGTTTGCATTCCCACCAGCAATGAAGGAGTGTTCCTCTCTCCCCACATCCTCGCCAGCATGTGGTGTCGCTTGAGTTTTTGATCTTAGCCATTCTGATGGGTGTAAGATGGAATCTCAGAGTTGTTTTGATTTGCATTTCCCTGATGACTAAGGAGGTTGAGCATTTCTTTAAGTGTTTCTCAGCCATTTGATATTCCTCTGTTGCGAATTCTCTGTTTAGTTCCAAGCCCCATTTCTCAATTGGGTTATTTGGTTTGGTGGTATTTAATTTCTTGAGTTCTTTATATACTTTGGATATTAGACCTTTGTCAGATGTAGGGTTGGTGAAGATCTTTCCCAGTCTGTAGGCTGTTGCTCTGTTCTCTTGACAGTGTCTCCTGCCTTACAGAAGCTTCTCAGCCTCATGAGGTCCCATTTATTAATGGTTGACATTAAGGCCTGGGCTGTTGGTGTTCTGTTCAGGAAGTTGTCTCCTGTGCCAATATGTTCCAGGCTCTTCCCCACTTTTCTTCTAAGTGACTTAGTGTCTCTGGTTTCATGTTGAGGTCTTTAATTCACTTGGATTTGATTTTTGTGCAAGGTGGCAAATATGGGTCCAGTTGCATTTTTTTACACATAGACCTCCAGTTAGACCAGCACCATTTGTTGAAGATGCTATCCTTTTTCCATTGAATGGATTTGGCTTCTTTGTCAAAATCAGTGACCATATGTGGTGTGGATTCATATCTGGGTCTTTGATTCGATTCCACAGATCAACCAGCCTATTGCTGTGCCAGTACCATGCTGTTTTAATTAGTATTGCTTTATACTACAGTTTGAGATCAGGTATGGAGATTCCTCCGGAGCACCTTTTATTGTACAAGATTGTTTTAGCTATTCTGGGTTTTTTTTTGTTTTTCCATATGAAGTTCAGAATTGAACTTTCAATGTCTTTAAAAAATTGCGTAGGTATTTTGATAGGGATTGCATTGAATCTGTAGATTGCTTTTGGTAGGATGGCCATTTTTACTATGTTAACTCTCCCGATCCATGAGCAAGGAAGATCATTCCATCTTCTCAGGTCATCTTCAATCTCTTTCTTCAGAGTTTTGAAATTTTTTTCAAACAAGTCCTTCACTTGCTTAGTTAGAGTGACTCCTAGATATTTTATATTGCTTGTGGCTAATGTGAAGGGTGTGGTTTTCCTAATTTCTTTCTCTGCAAGCTTGTCATTTGTGTATAGGAAGGCTACAGACTTTTTGGAGTTAATTTTGTATCCAGCTAGTTTGTTGAAGGTGTTTTTCAGCTGTAGGTGTTCTCTGGTGGAATTTTGAGGGTCACTTATGTACACTATCATATCATCTGCAAATAGGGATAATTTGACTTCCTCCTTTCCCATTTGGATACCCTTGGTCTCCTTTTGTTGTCTTGTTGCTCTGGCTAGAACTTCAAGTACTATATTGAAGAGATATGGATAGAGTGGGCAGCCTTGCCTTGTTCCCGATTTTAGAGGAATTTCCTTGAGTATCTCACCATTTACTTTGATTTTGGCTATTGGCTTGCTGTATATAGCCTTTATTATGTTGAGGAAAGTGCCTTGTATCCCTGATCTCTCTAAAACTTTAAACATGAATGGGTGTTGGATTTTGTCAAATGCTTTCTCTGCATCTAAAGAGATGATCATGTGGTTTTTTATTTTCAGTTTGTTTATATGGTAGATTACATTGATGGATTTCCGTATATTAAACCATCCCTGCATGCCTGGAATGAAGCCTACTTGGTCATGATGAATGATATCTTTGATGTGTTCTTGTATTTCTTTTGCAAGTATTTTATTTAGTATTTTTGCATTGATGTTCATAAGAGAAATTGGTCTGAAATTCTCTTTCTTTGTTGAGTCTTTGTGAGGTTTAGGTATCAATGAGACTATAGCCTCATAGAATGAATTTGGTAATTTTCCATCCATTTCTATCTTTTGGAGTAGCTTGAATAGTATCAGTATTAGCTCGCCCTTGAAGGTCTGGTAGAATTCTGCACTGAAACCATCTGGCCCTGGGCTTTTTTTTTTTTTGGTTGGGAGACTATTGATGATTGCTTCTATTTCTGTAGGGGAAATGGGACTATTTAGCTTGTTTATCTGTTCTTCACTCAGCTTTGGCAAGTGAACTTGATCAAGAAAATCGTCCATTTCCCTTAGATTTTCAAATTTTGTGGCGTATATGCCTTCAAAGTAGGATCTTATGATTCTTTGAATTTCTTCAGTGTCTGTTGTTATGTCTCCCTTTTCATTTCTGATTTTGTTGATTTCAATACTGTCCTCTCTGCCTTTAGTTAGTTTGGCTAATGGTCTGTCTATCTTGTTGATTTTCTCAAAGAACCAGCTTTTGGTTTTGTTGATTCTTTGGACTGTTTTCTTAGTTTCTAATTTGTTAATTTCAGCCCTGAGTTTGATTATTTCCAGACGTCTACTCCTCTTGGGTGTTTCTGCTTCTTTTTTTCCTAGGGCTTCCAGTTGTGTCATTAAGATGCTTATGTGCGATGTTTCCAATTTCTTTTTAAAGGCACTTAGTGCTATGAATTTTCCTCTTAGCACTGCTTTCAATGTATCCCACAAATTTGGGTACGTTGTTCCTTCATTTTCATTGAATTTCAGAAACTCCTTGATTTCTTTCTTTATTTCTTCCCTGACCCAGGTGTCATTTAGCAGAGAGTTGTTTAGTTTCCACGTACGTGTAGGCTTTTTGTTATTTCTATTGCTGTTGAATTGCAGCCTAAGAGCATGGTGATCTAATAGGATACAAGGTATTATTTCAATCCTCTTGTATCTATTGAGGATTGCTTTGTGACCTACGATATGATCGATTTTGGAGAAGGTTCCATGGGGTGCAGAGAAGAAGGTAAATTCTTTCTTGTTTGGGTGAAAGGTTCTATAGATATCTGCTAGATCCATTTGACCCATGGCATTGGTTAATGATGTTATTTCTTGGCTTAGTTTCTGTTTCAATGACTTATCCTTCACTGAGAGTGGGGTGTTGAAGTCTCCCACTATTATTGTGTGGGGATCGATGGATGGTTTAAGCTTTTTTAGCAGATCTTTTACAAATGTGGGTGCCCTTGTATTGGGAGCATAGATGTTCAGAATTGTGATGTCATCTTGGTTGACTTAACTTTGATGAGTATGAAGTGTCCTTTCTCATCCGTTTTGATTAATTTTGGTTGAAAGTCTATTTTGTTCGATACTAAAATGGCTACGCCTGCTTGCTTCTTGTGACCATTTGCTTGGAATATTTTTTTCCAACCTTTTACCCTGAGGTAAAGCCTTTCATTATGGGTGAGATGTGTTTCTTGAACGCAGAAGAATGTTGGATCTTGTTTATGCACCCATTCAGTTAGTCTGTGTCTTTTTATTGGAGAATTGAGGCCATTGATGTTGAGAGATATTAATGACCAGTGACTGTTAAGAGTCTTAATTTTGATGTTGTTTCCAGTCGAGCATTTGTGTAGTTGTGTTTTTGCCATGGGATAGCTATCTATTTCCTGGGTAGTTTTGGTTGTAGCTTGACCCTTTGGGATGGAGTTTTCCTTCTAGTACCTTCTGTAAAGCTGGATTTGTGGATAGGTACTGTTTGAATTTGTTTTTGCCCTGGAATATTTTGTTTTCTTCATCAATGGTTATTGATAGTTTTGCTGGGTAAAGTAGTCTGGCCTGGCATCTGTGGTCTCTTAGGGTTTGCAGGATCTCTGTCCAGGCCCTTCTGGCTTTTATGGTCTCTGCTGAGAAGTCGGGTGTAATTCTGATAGGTTTGCCATTAAATGTTTTTTGGCCCTTTTCCCTTGCAGCTTTTAACATTTTTTTTTTGTTGTTCTGTATGTTTTGTGTTTTGATTATTATGTGGTGGGCAGTTTTTCTTTTCTGGTCAATTCTATTTGATGTTCTGTAGGCCTCTTGTATGTTTATACGCATCTCTTTCTTTAGATTGGGGAAATTTTCTTCTATGATTTTGTTGACAATAGTTTCTGGGCCTTGGAGTCTGATATCTTCTCTTTCTTCAATGACTATTATCCTCAGATTTCTTCTTTTTATGGTGTCCTTAATCTCTTGGATGTTTTGTGTCAGGGGTTTTCCAGATTTGGCATTTTCTTTAATGGTTGCTTCAAGATCTGTGGTTGTATCTTCTAGACCTGAGATTCGTTCTTCCATCTCTTGGATTCTGTTAGAAAAGCTCACCTCTGTGTTGCTCGCCTTCTTCTCTGAGGTCTCACATTCTCGTTTTTCTTCTGTCTGTGTGTTTATCATTGAATCCATTTTTATTTTCAGATCTTGAACTGATTTTTTGATTTCTTTCATCTGATTTTTTGTATATTCCTGAGTTTCTTCCATTGCCTCTTTATAGGTTTTCAGAGCTTGAACCATTTTATTTATTTCTTTTATCTGATTGTTTGTATTTTCCTGCAATTTTTCCAGTTCCACTCTATGTGCTTCTTTTATGTCTCTCACCTGTTTGTCTGAGTCTTCCTGCATTTGATTATGAATTTTATTTGTTTCCTCCATTACCATCGTCATTACTAAGGATTTGAGGTCTTTTTTTTTTTTTTCCATTGTATTTGAGTTCTCTGGGTTGTTTTCTTTGGGATAGCTGGAAACTGGAGATGCCATGTTGTTTTGTTTTGTTTTGTTTTGTTTTGCGTATGCTTCTACGTTGTCCTTTAGACATCTTGCCATCTTTGTTTTTGTTGGGTAGCTTCCAGAGTTGGATGGAGGGAGTCTGATGATAGATTCACTTGTTTTTCACAATTTCCTTAGGCTGGGATCTCTAATGCCTCACTGGTGTGGATGTTAGGCGGTTAGCCTTGTTGTTTTGGACTCTCACAGCCAGTGATCCTCAGCTCCCCTGTGCTGTGTGTCCTTCAATCATTCTGGGTCTTTGGAATGAGCGTTGGGTCAGGCCAAGGTATCCACAGCCTTCTGTGTCACCTGCCAAGTCCAGCCAGGAACACTGGGGCCCGAACCACGGGCCGAACTCAGCTAGATTCTCAGGGCCTGAACTGTCTGCTGAGCTCAGCTAGGGATTCTGGGCCCAAAATGCACACAGGGTCCAGCCAGAATTTTTGGGCTGGGACTGCGCACCAAGCTCAGCTAGGGGCTTTTGGCCCAAAGTGTGTGCTGTGGTCAGTTATTGACTCTGGGCCCGAACTGTTCGCCAAGCTCAGCCAGAAATTCTGGACTCAAACTGCACACTGTGTCCAACCAGAGTCTTAGAGCTGGTGGAACTGAGCGCTCTGCCCAGCCGGCGTCACAGCAGAGAACTGCGGCTGGGCTGAGCCAGCGCCGGTGGTGGAACTGAGGGCTCCACCCAGCCTGCATCGCAGCAGAACAGCGACTGCGCTGAGCCAGCGCCGCTGGTGGAACCAAACTCTCTGCCCAGACTGCATCACCGCAGGGGAGCTGCCGCTGAGCTGAGGTGGTGCCTAGGGTGGAACTGAGCACTCCACCTAGCCTGCACCACAGCAGGGGAGCTGTGGCTGCACTGAGTTAGTGCCTTGGGCAGAATTGCTTGATGGGCTGAGCCAGAACCCGGGACTCTGGGGCCGGACTGTTCGCTGAATCCAGTCTGGGTCCCAAGGCACCACGCGACCCAAATCCTGCCCAGAGTCCCCTCTCCCGCAGCAACTCCCACCGGCCACCACACCAATCGCCTCCACTGGAAGGCTATGAGCTGCAAACCTCAGCCACCACCGCTGCTGGCACTGGTGCCGCTGGTGCTGCTGGTGCCGCTGGTACCACTGGTGCCGCCGCTGCTGCTGCCTCTGCCGCTGCTGCTCTGATACGAGAAAATCCGCGCTCCTCCTATGTGCAGGGGCACGCAGGTCCTCTGCACCCTGATCCCTCCGCACCGTGGAGCACTCCCACTGCTGTGGTGTGGGGACCCCAGTGTTCCTGGCTCAGAAATCTGTGCAATTCCCTGAATCATTCACTGGAGCCTCTAAACATGGTCCACACTGCTCTCCGCCCTTGGATCTCCTCATTGCTACTTCTTAACAGTCATTTTGCCATTGTTATGAGCTGTTATCGCTATAGACTTAAATCATCGTTGATAATGATTGAATATGGTAATTTTTCTCAAAACTGATGTCAAGGTTTAATACAATTCTTATCACAGCTCAGAAAGGTTTTTTTAAAAAGCCATTGACAGGATTGTTGTAGAATTTATATGGCGGGGGGGGGGGGGGGGGGGAGAAACTGAATTATCTAAAATGATATTGAAGAAGAAAAGTAAAGATAAATCACTCTTAGTTCACACATGTGTGATTCAGTGTTTATCTGTCCAGTGTTAACAAGGGGAAGAACACAAAGACAAATAGAGCAAGCTAAAAAAAAAAAAAAAACAAAAAAAACAGGAAAATCTCATGAAAATATATTTGATTTTTCTTCTTTTCATTGTGGTAAAATGCATATGACATAAAATCTGTCATTTTAACTATATTTACACCTGGTCAATGATGTTAAATGCATTTAGATTGTCGTATCTCCACCATCCAGCTATTCACCTTTCCATCTAGTAAAACTGGAACTTGGTGCCCATTACATGGTGATTTCTCATGCTCCCTACCCAAGATCCCAGCCACTACTACTCTGCTCTCTGTGAAGCTGACTGCTCTGGAACTTCATATGGGTGAAATCCTAAGTGTCCATGGGCGACTGCCTTGCTTCCTATAGCACAGAGTCCTCCAGGGCTGCCCAGTATAGCACATGTCAGAATCCCCTTTTAAAGATTTAGTAATGTTCTACTGTATAGTCACCCCACGTTCAGCTTTTCTATTCTTCTGTTGATGGGCGGTAGGTAGTGTCTGCTTTTTGGTGAAATTCTGAGAATGACTTAGAAGTTTCCTGTGAACATGGGAGAACAAATATCTGCTCATGCTTTCATATACACAGGACTGTGATTGTCCTTTATGCCAATTTTATTTGTAAGGCTTTGAGAAACTTCTGTTCTGTTGCCCACTGTGGCTGCATCATTCTGTGACACTGCTAACACTGTGCAGGGTTAAGATACCTTCTCCTCATTTGTGTTATTGGCTATATCCTGAGCATATTTGGGGGAAACATTTTTCTATTTTCCCTTTAAATCAACAGACTTTGCAACAGTCACATCACTTTTTATTTCTTTGGAATTCCCCCACCTCTATTTAATAGTTCCCCATGGCCCCGTTATAATGGCTACTATATTGGCTAAAATGTCTACAACTTGAAGCATCAAGGCTGGGACCATGTCGACACCCTTCCTTCCAATGTTTATCATTGTGTCAGCAATGATGTGGGCAATCTCTTTGTCTCCATCTGCAGAAATTACAGCAACCTGAGCAGTTACTTTCAGTTGTTGTGTAGGTTTAGCCTGCTTCGCAAATGCGGCAGTTAAAGGATCAGTATCCAACACCCAACATCACATCTTTCCTGATTTCTGCTGGGTTGGCACCTTGTGTGGTCTTCTCTGTGCCTTCTCTGGAAATAGAACGTGCCAAAACAGAAGGAGTGGCAAGTGCCATCTCCACCTTTTTCATTAACAGCACCAGGGTGAAGGAAGGAAGCATAGGGCATTACTAGTGGAGATTTAATACAACAACAGTCATTACTTTAGAATATACACCTGCTGCACCAAACAGCAGTTGCATTCATGGACATGTCCCCATAGAAACACATGTCCCCACCACAGCTTCCACACCAATGTTCACAACAGCTTTGAGACGACTCGGATGTCCTTCACTAAGAACATGGTGAAATGGATGTTGGCACACTCACATTCTGGGACACCACTCAGCCAGGAAAAGGAAGGAGCTGGTATGCACATCAGCTTGGAGGAGTCTCTTGAGAACAACGCTAGAGGAATACTAGCCAGCCTCAGAAGATTACACAACACACGGTTCCACTTGATGAAAACATTCTTGAAATGGCAAAATTAGAGACATGTAGAAAAGATTAATGGTTGCCAGGTGAGAACTAATAAGTAGAAGCAAGGGGATATGGGAGTGCATGCAAAGGGAGAAGATGAAAGGTGCTAGGGGATGTCCCAATGGTATGGGCCTCCTGCATCATTACTGCGGGAATCTCATTGACCCTAGGCGTAACGTGATGCTGAAGTTTTGCAAGATGTCCCCATTTGCAGCTACAGGTAAAGAGCACACAGGGTCTCCGTGTCCTTCTCCACAGGTGCAAATTAACTTATAATTATCTGAAGGTAAATGTTTAATTAAAAACAGGTAAAATAATTAGTATTTGAAAAGGAAGAATTACTTATTAATGTCTTAATGTGTCAGTAGCACTTTCAAATGTGTCTACTATCTTGCCATTGAGATGGCATGTTCACATTAGTTTCAGGCAAGATGTTGGCTGAAATTACTTGAACCACAGGGTAGCTAAAGGCTGTTTATTAAGCCACTCAAAACCACATGGGCTCCTGTTCCTCAGCACTTAGAAATTACCACAAGAGGGCGCAACGATCCCAGCTAATTACACAGACAGTGGCAGCAGGTGCCACAGGAGAGGGCCTAAAGATAAATTGAATAATGTGGAAATAGATAGAAATGACATTGTTTTATAAACAGTCATTTTATCCAGATGCTTTCCCTGGAATACAGAGGTGATAAGGTTTGTGTGTGTGTGTGTGTGTGTGTGTGTGTGTGTGTGTGCGCGCGTGCGTGCGTGCGTGCGTGCGTGCGTGCGTGCGTGCGTGCGTGCGTGTGTGTGTGTGTGTGTGTGTGTGTGTGTGTTTGCTTGGGGGGCTGTACATCAGTTGACAGAAACTGATAGCTACTGGTTGAGTCAAGGGAGGAAAAGATAGTCATGAATGGCATACAAGAAAGATAGTTCTATCCAGCCTCCAGAGACTCTGAAAAGAGACCTCTCTGTCACTTCCTGTGGGGATGCTCCACCTCTGCCAGCTTACAGGTACGCTCAGCCACTCAAAGCACCCATACAAATAGGTACAAGATATGCAATTGAATGCCAGGATGTACTCCCATGCTAGAGGTGCAGATTTACAGGCAAAATGGTGGCACACAGGACCCATCCCCCAAGCTTTGTCCACTTCATACATAAAGTCAAAGATGGGGGTGGGGTGGGGTGTAGGTGAGTTTTGGATGTGGTGTTGGTCAGCAAAATTCTTGGAAGAGCTAATGGCCTTTCTCTGAGGTCTCATCTTCCTTGAGCTTCTACCATTGTATGACAGGTCTACTGAGCGCTCTTTGGGATGGGGTCCTCAGCTAAGTGATACAGAGGGTTGGTGTTCAACTTGTGCCTGGAGAGTGGAAGAGGCTGACTATGGGTAGAAAATGACTGACTCCTATCTGCCGTCAGTCATCCAGAAGAAGGGAAGAGCTGTTGATACCTGTGAGCCAAGGAGGAAGTGACAAGTGTTGAGCCCACTTGCAGGAGCCTTTGCCTACACTGGGTGAAGGACTGGAGGCTTTTGAAGAACCAGATTCCCAAAAGAGAGTGAGAGAGCTTCTAGCCAGACCAAGAGTCTGGAGTCTTCAGCCAAATGGGAACCTTCCCCACCCTCTCATCTTTTCTCTTGCTCCCGCTGCCTCTCTGAGACTAAGCAAAAGATGTTAAGAACCAGGTTATAGGAAGGAAACGGGAGGAAACTGAAGCTAAATTCAGAATTTTGAATAGGTTAGCAATGGTCCCCTGTGCCTGTAAGCCAGCATTTGGGAGGTGGAGGCAGGGTGATTGTAAGTTTAAATTACACAATGAGTCAGAGACTGGCATAAGCTGAACAGTAAGATCCTTTCACAAGAAAGAGCCACAGAAGGAAAAACAGATGATGAATTGCATCAAGAAGTGGCATGGGGGTGGGGGGGGAGGGGGACTGGGTTTTAATATTCTCTTCAAGGGCATAGCCCCAGTGAACTACCTTATTCCTACCAGGCCCCACCTCTAATTGTTTTCACTTAATAGATTCATGGGCTGGAAATCAAGTCTTCAACACATGGGCCATTAGGGGACACCCACACTCCAAGTGAGAGAACCAACCTGCCTAGGAAAGAACTGGTTCCTCTTCAGCCACTTGCTTGCTATGTCTGGTCTGGTCTTTCTTTCTAGCACTCATCAGATGTTTGATCATTTGACCCCTGAACTCCAAGAACAATTCTAACATGTAAGGAGCCTTGGCTACCTTTCTTTGTATTTATTAACTAGTTACTCCTCTCTTAGCCTTCAAAGGAATAAAATGTGTACCAGAATAATAAATCGCTGGACTTGAAGTTGTGGATTAGAGATTTATTTTTCCACTAGGTGGCTGGACAAAATTTTAGGAAATGCATCTAATTTCTGTCCCTTTTTATTTAGTTTAAAGATAGTCACCAAGGCAACCCCATGCCCTGACGTGCTCTAACGTCTGAAATAGAACCATTTGTCATATAGCAGTGCTTTGAGTTTTTGCACTATATGTATACATGCCACAAGTCAATGGCTACTTATGCCTTTTTGGATGTGTTTGTACACTCAATCAGAACTTTCCTTCCCACCCTTCTACCTCTATTACAACTTCATGTGCCATCACTTCCCAAGTATTGTCATATATCTAGTAGACAGTGACTCAAGAATCTTGTGGGTTTTGCAAAAGCTAATACGCCTAAAAGGAACACAGAAATGTGAATAATTGAACGACATTGGAAAAAGGATGAACTGATTTTTAAATGTTTTTTTTTCTGTGTGCGTATGTCGAGTTTGTATGTTTGTGCACGTGCAAACACAAGAGCACACACATGTGCACACATGGGAAGGACGGTATTGGGTAGCCTCTATTTCTCTCTTCTTTATAACCCTGAGAGAAGATATCTCACTGAACCCAGAGATTATCATTTTTCAGCTCGGCTGGCAGCTAGTAAGCCTCTTCATTTTTCCTTCCTTCATCTCCTGCAGCTCTGTGACTATAGGAGCATTTAGTCATGTCTGGCTTTTTACATGGTCAGTTTCTGAAGATCAAACATCCTTCATGCATGTACAGCAAGTGCTCTCACTCCTGAACCATGTTCCAATCCATGGTAATGTTTATATTAGCATAAATTAACACTGCATTATCATGGGTTTCAGTATAATATACTTATGCATGTATGTGTGTATTTCAGTCAAGTTTGTCCCGGTTACCCTCTCTTCTTCCCTCCCTCCTTCCAATGATCCCCCCTCTTTTTCCCAAACATCTGGCTTCCTATTTCTTGTCTTTCTTGAATGTTTTGTTAGGACTGTTTATTGGAGCGTGTGTGGTGCTTGACTTACAGGAGCATGGGCACCTTCAACTGACTTCTTCAGAGAAGAAAATTCCCTACTATCCCTATCCCTTAACCATGGATAAGTCTCAGGACTGTGAGGCCCAATGAGCCCCTTACCACTTCCGTGACAGTGTGCTGACAGGCCCAGTCTTGGGCTGATCTCACACAGGCAATCACAGCTGCTATAGGCCTAGAGAGATGACTCAGCCATTGCGAGTGTCTACTGCTCTTGCACCCATGTTGGCTAGCTCTCAACCTCCTGGAACTCCAGCTTCAGGGTATCCAAAGCCATGTTCTGACCTCTGTGAGGACCTGTACTCACATGCACACACGTACACTCACATACCCAGATATGTATTATTAAGAATAATATTCTTTTAAAAAGTAGTGCAAAAGCCATGTCATGCCTAGAGGTCAGCATTCCACAAGTCTTATCCCCTGCTGCTCTTTTATGCTTTCAGCTTATTCCTCTATGATATGCTCTGAGTCTCATTGGGGGTTGTACAGATGTTTCATTATGTCTGGGCATTCAATAACCACTTATCATCAGCATGTTGGCCACTCACAGATCTTTGCAATAATTATTGACCAAACCTTCTATTAGAACTAACCTATGAGTGAACATAGTTACTTAGAAGACAAATCAACAGATATATCATGTCCTTCTAGCAAATATGTCGGCAGTAGTTTCCGCTCCAGTGTCTATCACCTCATCAGCCACAGGTTTTTAATTAGGTTGATAGAGCCACATGTGAATTCCCTCTTGTGATATGAGAATCCAATGCAGTTAGTAAGTGGATGTGGTATCCTTACACTAGACTTCCCATTATTGTGCCAGTGTGTAGTGTTGCATTCGGGGTCCACAGCGAAGTAAAGACTATTGACATTTGTGCTCTCCCAGCAAGCCTGCAGAGCACCTTTTGGGACTATAAAAGCTACCCAGAAGGGAAAAAGCTTTTGGACAAGTACAAGTTGATTTTTTTTAATATATATATCCCTTGATGAAGGAATTTGGCCTCTTCAGCATTAGGGTCTTAGCATCTATTCTGGTGGGCAACCAGCAGCAGAAGCAATTGATTGTACTGCTTGTGCGACTCACGGCCTCCCTGACTAACAACTCATAGGGACCCTGACACATAGCTTATTTTATATGAGGAGCAGCTTTATCTACCCATATGGGGTACCTCTATTTAAACTCTATTTTTTTTTAATGTTTTTTTTTCTATTATTATACTTACTGAGTATCACATTTCCTCATGGATTTTTCAGATATAAATAGATTTTTTTTTTAAAGTGCATAAGAACAGCCATTTTCCCAGAGCAGAGTAAGAGAGAACATTTGCAACCCCTGCCCAATGGTGAGATGCACGGAGAATGCAGGCACCATCATTACGGAGAGTTGCACCCAGGAAGATCTCTAGAGAGACTAGTTCAGCAACCTGGTAGTTTGCAAGTCCTCAGCAGTGTCAATCATTGCAGCGTTGGTGAGTTGGCAAGTTCAAGGGCAGAATGCTGCTGATTGGAGTGTGATCTAAAAGGATGAAAGAGCATAAGCTACTTCCCTGGAAAGCCTGAGAAGGGGATGAACTAAGTAAGAGTGGTGGTGGGGGGCTGTGGTCAGGACGCTTTAAGGATAGCAAGTGCCGGGGCATTGCTGGGAGATGAACCAGCTTGAGCCGGAGGGAGACCTGGGTGTGAGAGGAAAGTCATCAGAGTGTGGCTCAGGGATGGAGATTCACCTTCCTTCAAGGGGAAGAAAGAAAGGAAAGAATTGGCTGCTGGGCATTTGTAGGCCCCAGTGTGGG
The DNA here is from genome assembly GCF_903995435.1 of Acomys russatus. Classification (NCBI taxonomy): domain Eukaryota; kingdom Metazoa; phylum Chordata; class Mammalia; order Rodentia; family Muridae; genus Acomys; species Acomys russatus. The sequence continues at coordinate 17,102,199 of NC_067164.1, read as the reverse complement.
ATAGAATTGCCCTGGAGCCTGTATTTCTGTAGTCAAAATGTTGTTGTGTCTGTGTGGGGAGCAAAAGGGAGTAAAGGTTGAGTTGGAGATCTCACACCGGACACATCGGGAAGACCTCTGAAGATGAATGTTAGCACTGAGGTCCCTCCAGTGACTAATGCCCAGGAGATGGGGAGATAGTATTTCTGTTGACAATTATCCTCTCGGCCTAATGGCTTGCTTTTTGATGATCCTTGCCTTCATCCTAGGCTGTTAACAAGCGCTAAATTGTGCGTGGGCTCACTCTCATGTCCAAGGCTAATTATTGTTAATACTCTTTTCCTAATATGAAAGCACAATAAACAATGGTGCTGAGAACAGGAGGCTCAGCATATAGTGTCCACCAAGAAGTCACAGACGCACATGAGTCGGCGGAAGCGTTCTATCTGTCAGGAGAGCAGGGCCACTTATCTATAGTGCTTCATCTCATGTTAATGGAAATAGGGCATGTACAGGCTTTCATTCGGGGAGCCTAGGTTTGTTGTTTAGTCTAGGTCAGGCGCTCCGGCAGTGGGTGAGGCTTTGGTGATGGAAGGCACAGTCCTCAGCAGTGATGACTGAATACTTTTCTAGGAGTGGACCCAGGGGTTTACTGAATCGCTACAGAATTTCCAGTATCACCGCTAAAGCCAATTGTATCACTTGACCTGTGTGAAGCATCGTGGTTTTATTGTTGGAATGTAGTTCGTTCTACTCAATTGAAAGTCACTAGGCTTTAAAAAACAAAAACAAAAAACAAAAAATGAGTTACCAAACTTCATTTATCCCTTAGAAGTCAATGGGAAAAGAATAGCCTCCTACCTATATTTCCTACACTGCCCTCCATCAAACCTCCTGCCCATGTCAGTATTCTGTCCCTCCCCTGCGCCTCCATGGGGACTATGCCAATGGCCATGGTGCTTGGCTGCTGCCCAGTCTGCTGCTGTGTTCTGGAGGTTTCTCCATTTCTATTTCTGTGCAATCAAAGGGGACTTATTTGCATATGCAAGCAAGCATGCTGGAATGATGGGCAGCAGCAGAGAAGGGCTAAGTCGACAAAGAGCATGCGCAGAGGATCCCCTTCATTTTCTCTGTGCACAATACCTGATCGGGAGGTTTAAACACATTGGTTTACTCTTAGGGCTGGGCATTTGTGTGTGTGTGTGTGTGTGTGTGTGTGTGTGTGTGTGTGTGTGTGTGTGTGTGTGTGTTTCATTTAGTTGCATTAGAATTCGATTGATTGTAAGTTTAACTTCAATCACAATTATTTTATTTAGTATCAGAACACTCCTAATAATGAGTATCAAGAGTGTCAAGTTCAAACAAAGGTTAACTGCCAACTGCTTTTCTTTATAGGTCATTTGGAAGATTCTGGACTCTAATTTATGGTGGCTTTAATGGGCATTCCTGGCCATTCCAAAGCCAGTGCTTTCTTATTCCAGTTGTGTTGTCTTCCCATCTGCCACCGAACATCTTGTTTGTTTGTTTCAATACTTGGCTCTTTAGGAAGGTGTTCTAGCCAAGCATAAAGCACTCCCCTTTCTAGTGAGCTGGCTACCTGGGGCCACACGGTAAACATCCTATAATAAGCTTCCTCAGTACCGAGCATGCCTTGCACGGCTCACTGGGGTTATGCTTCTGCCTGCTATCTTGGACACATCCTTTCTGGACTGTAAACTCTAAGAAGGCAAGGTTAAGTCTATGTGGAATAAACACGAACTTTGTAGTAATTAATCTTTTTATTTTGAGAGAACTGACTGGTTAACAATCATTTACAACAATTATGACCTTATGTTGTATTTGCTTTCTTTTTTTCCATTAACCATGATCATCTAAGAAATAAAATTTTTTTATCAGAGGCATTTTTCACTCCATCTGCCCAGAATATCCTATTTTCTTCAAGACTTTTAAATCATATATATTGTGAAAAAAATATATATATACAGAATTTAATTATGTCTGCCTATAACTTCTCAATCTCCTCATTATTGATGGGTCTGTATCATTATAGTAACATTACATATATTCTTTTACTTAACCTAACTTATTTTATGTGTGTACTTTACATTAATTTATTTTTAAGTCACTTTGGCACTCATTATCTTTTTAATTAATTTTTTAATTCACTTTATTTGAAAGTGGCTTACATTCTTATCAGCACTTAGATTTCCAAGAAGATGGTTTCATTTCTTTTTATTTGGTGCCTACATACATCAATAGTTATGAACTTTATACCTTGCCGCTGTTCTTGGCAGAACCCTTAAGTAAACAGTTATATAGGTATCTTGCGAGACCAGGCAAATATGTAGACCCTGGCCACTGGTTTGTTTTGTTTGATAAGGACGACTGCTGTTAAACTGGTAGCCCTGAGTGAAGGCAGGATTCTTTTGAAAACTTTCCTGATTGACTAATATTTGTCTAGAGGGAAGTTGTGTCATGTAAGAAACAGAGAGATCATCATTCGCTCTGTCTGCATGGCGGTTCCTTCGGTGGGGAGTGGCAGCTGTGCAGACTGTTAGTCAGCTTTTCTCAGAGCCATCATCACACCTGGAGAAGCTATTCATCTCAAGAAGTTTAGGTTAGGGCTGGAATTTCTAAAAGTTAGAATGGAGTGAGGCAGGCAGAAATCCAGTGTGCTTGCTGTAGGTCTCTTTACATGAGACCTACATGAAAGAGTGCGTCATCTGATGTCTGGATCCAAAAGTGGCTCCATGGGAATTCTTGAGGGGACAACCAGTTGTGTCTAAGATCTGTGAAGAACTGTAGCCCCAGAGTACCACAATGTGAAATCTAACGTCTTTCCTCCTCTTAGTGAGCCATGCAAAGGAGGAATTTTGCCTTGTCTGAGGTTTTCCACTGTGCCCTTGCTTCTGGGACTCCAGTCTCATTACATACACTCCCTTCTTATCCTGGGACAAGCGAAAATGCTATCATGTTTGGTTAGAAGTTGAGTCTCAGCCAGTTTCTTGCTCTTGGAATAAAAGATGCATTTTTCTAACAAGGTGAAATGGCTGTGATGATCATGAGGGGACAGATGATGTCTCGTAGTCTGCAGCATTGTACTGAGATCCAGAGACAAGAGCAGTTTCCCAAAATTAACGGGATTAGTCTACTGCTCTGCCCATTCCCTGAGACAGAAATCATGGCTTTGTTGCAACACTGGCCACCACAGCAGCTCTTGGGGCTTCTGGATGAAGAAACAGTCCAGTCCCTTGGCTACCACGATAAGGCCAGAACCCAGGAATCTATTCTCACACCCTTTTTAAAAATCTTAATGAATTTAAGCAACTCAGAGGATTGCTCTATAGCATCTCTGTTTAAAAAGAAAGAAACATTTTACTTCAACTTTTAAGTAAAGCTTTCTAATTTGGCCACAGTTCTAGTAACATAAACTACTATTTCACATGACAATTATTTGCCCTGCACATAGCTTCAGGTAATCAGGGATGGGCAACTGTGAGCCTGCTGGGCAGGGCTTCAGCTTTTAGTAACTGGCACTGAGACCACCACGTTGCTCCTGCATCCCAGAAAAGGCCACTGCTCTCCTGAGAGCACCGTATGTTCCTGTAGTCTCCTGCTTTTATTTTAAAGAGTGTGTATGTAGCTGGCTCTGTTCTGAGCACTTCGCACGTAATGTCTAACACAAGTCTACCAGGCACATGAGGGGAGGAGAAAGGGAAGCCTGAAGTCTGTTGCTGTTAATCTCATTCACTGTGGCCAGAAAGACCACTCTCTCCACAAGATGCTGTACGGCAGAAGCAAGGGAAGAAGACCATGGGTACCTACTCTCTCGTCCCTCTTGGCATCCAATCAGGTCTGGAGTCTATTGAACTTGGCTATTCATACTTCCAAAATAATAACCTCAAGGAAGTAAAAGTCAAGCAGATTTACCAATGTATAAATAGATTCATAATATTTAAGGGACTATCAAAATGCCTTTCAAATGCTGAGCAAAATTATTGGCTAAATTCTAAAACTGTAGCTTTGGCCTGTCCTGAACTAGTGTTTCTTAAAAATCTAGTGCCCTTGACACCCCCTGAACCTCAAGGAGATAGGGATTTCTGTAGTTTCTGTGGGTCCACTGGGTCCTAATCTCAGATTTACCATTTATAATATCATGTGATGTTTGAGTGAGCACTTGTAAGTTGTCTGCATTTCTCTTATGAGCTCTGTGACTATGGTATGCCTCTCCTCTACCTTCCGGCTCTCCTGTTCTTTCTGCTCCTTCTAACACAATGTTCTCTGAGCCTCAGGAGCAAGAGGGACCTTTTATTATGAATGAATGATTATTCAAATTTATTTCATTCCTTCTGTTTTCAAAAGTTTCTAGGATAAAGATAGAGTGGCCTTTTTTCCCCATTAATTTTCTTCTTAGACATTTTCATGTGTATATAATGCATTTCATTACTCTTACTTCCCCCTTTTTCTTATTTCCATCCCACTCCTGTCACCTCTTCCCCCCTCCCCTGGCCCCGCCAACTTTTCTCTACAAATCCCTTTCTCACATTTATGGAGGGGTGTGTGTGTGTATGTGTGTGTGTGTGTGTGTGTGTGTGTGTGTGTGTATGTGTGTGTGTGTGTGTGTGTGTGTGTGTGTGTGTGTGTTGTTCGTGACTCACTGAGGTTATCTGGGGCTTTCTTTGAGATCATGATTTTTTAATTATCCACGGGAGTCTGGCAGTATCACCTGTTGGACACAGCATAAGATAACAGACCCCCACCCAGAATCTATGAGTAGCCAATAGTTCAACAGGAAGAAGAAGGTCACCGTGTGCCCCTTCTCTTTCCATAACTGACTATGGACAGGATTTGTCTTCTTCAGGCTTAGTGAAAGTGAATTCATCTTCTGTCAGTTCATGATTACAATGATGTGTGTCCTGCCTAGAAGGTGACACTGTTTTCCCCATCTTCCAGCTCTTATGTTCTTTCAGCTTCTTCTAACATAATGTTCCCTGAACCTCAGAAGGGGTAGAATAAATGTCATGCTTGGGCCTTGGCCTTAAATCATCTCTTATTCTTGCCATCTTAGGCCATCATGAGTTTACCACGAAGAGACTTCTCTGATGAAGGCTGAGATGACCATTTGCCAATTGGTACAAAGACAGACATTTCAAGGCAGCTTGATGCTGTGTTGGTCTACCTGAAAAAGAGTAGTAAGTGTCCCTGACCCATGAGGACCTGTAGCCTTCCCAGTCATGGGTATTTAAACAGGTTTACAGTAGTAGATGTACTGCTTCCTCTGGAGTGAATATCAAAATATATCCAGAGAACAGATAGTCATTTCCATAACAGTTGTGCCACTACTGCACAGGTGGGCCTAGGAAAGCCATAGGTCCACAGGGATGGGAGACAGTTACTACTCTTGATTAGGAAGACTGACGCAGCATCGAACAGTGTAAGAGCTGTACAGGTTCTTGTCATTCCTCTTGGTTACCCACCAGAATTATTACTGAAGATACCACCCATGTGGATTGAAATGCATGGAGAAATCAGGGAGCCTTCTAGGGCCTCCTTGACCAGCATTGACTACAATGGTATCCTGTACTTGCCACTGGGATTTTTATTTAATTTCTTCTGTTTTCAAAAGTTTCTAGCATAAAGATATTGAGTGGTCTTTTTTTTTCCCCCCGTGCATTGCTTCGATGAATACCATTTTCCCAGTGGCTTGCTAGGTAGTAAAATCCCATATGGATTTTTCATATCCTCTTTGTTTTGGTTAACCCTCCTCCTTCTGCCCCCCTTACATTTCCCATCCCTAAAAGGATAACTTTTAGCCTTGACTAGACCTTGTGAAAACACATGTGGGATATAGACTCCACCTCTTTCCTTACCCTTGTCTCCCATTATCTTTTGACCCATACCAATGGCTCCACCCATTCCTTCCCAAAAATGCACGGCAGCTGCTACGGAAGTACTTCTGAGTCAGCTAGAAGCAGGGCTAGATGCCAGAATGCTGACTCACTCAAGGACTTAAATTAGAGATTTAAAAGCCGTAAGTTCAGTTGAAGGGGTAGTGGTTTGCAGGTTGGTTGGTACGAGGACTCTTACTACCCGTGGCACGACAGGAAACTCATTTGATAATTATTTTTATTCATAGGCCTACACTACGCTTGTCTTGACCTGTCTGGTATGGGGATAACTTATCACGGAAATAGGCTATGGCCATGTCAGGCCTTTATAGACATGTCATAGAATGCAAAACACAATGCCAGCATTGGGTTCAGTGGTATTTCTGTTTCAGTTTTCTTGGAACAGTGCCCCGTTCTTTAGCTACAGGTTTTAGAGAAGGTTCCAGAATGTGGGTCAGGTACAGCCAAGTGCTTGCCATCAAGAATTATACATGTCTTGGGCCGGGCGTGGTGGCACACACCTTTAATCCCAGCACTCGGGAGGCAGAGGCAGGCGGATCACTGAGTTCGAGGCCAGCCTGGTCTACAAAATGAGTCCAGGATGGCCAAGACTGCACAAAGAAACCCTGTCTCAGAAAACTAAAAAAAAAAAAAAAAAAAAAAAAAAAAGAAAAGAATTATACATGTCTTATACATTTGGGCTGACATATGCTACATGATGAAATCCAAAGGATCTACATAGTAAAAATCAAACAAATAAAAACTGCTATAAAGAGATCCTAAATGAAATTCTGAAATATATTTACCTCATTAGAGCAAAAGCTTCAATAAGGTTTTTCAATTTCACTTGAGAAAAAAAATTGAAACTGTATTAGAAATATATGGAGGTAAGTCTAGCATAGCTCTATCTTCTTCTTGTTAGTGTGTTATGCCTAGCAATGTAATCTTAGCTTTCTTTTTCATAGTGAGGATGGATACATCTGCGTTCAATTTCATTGTGAGACATACATCACAGTCTATCATTACACATCCTTGTGTTCAGGCTCCTTTTTCACACGTGGGTTTATTTTCCTCTATTACATTTATCCTCTTCCCATGTAAGACTTCTCCACGAAGTTACAGAGGAGAGTGTCCACTCCTGTATTGACAGCTGGAGGATACTTTGAAATGCCAGGTGACCATCTTTTGAATGTTAAACAGCTGAGCTTTAGTGGTCAGTTCTCTCTATTCCAATGGGTGTTAGGGAAAAAAATGTAAGAAAAGAAAGGGAGAGATGTGGCCTGCTCCCACTTATTAGAGAGGAGCTGGACCAGAAGGAGAACAACAGTGAGGATGGAAGCAGTGTTCATAGTGAAGGCCGCTGACCCACCTAACACCGTGTGAGCCAGGGGATAGAGGGAAAGACTTGAGAATGGCCTTCCACTTACATGAGCTCAGCAATGAACACAGGGCTTGTCAACTCACGCTGGTGTATGAACGTGCGCTGGGAGGAGCTTTATGATGAGGGCACTTTAAAAGGAAGTTTCAGAGTAGACGGACAATAGAGTGGAATAGAACCAGAATAGAATCTGGTTTTGTTAAAGGGGATTTACCTTTATTGGGGAAGTTATTGTTTCCATGTGGTAAGTTTTCCATTGGAAAATTTCCTGTCCTTTTCTTATTAAAACTGACCGAGTCGCTTCTTCCCCCATCTAGATTACAGTCTAAATGACTTCCACGATGTATTTTCTGTTTTATATTCACTTCCATTTTGCCTTGATTAGTGCTAAGAAATGGTGGCATATGGTTGCTGTGCAGCAATTTGATTCCACTGTAAAGTTATTTATTGTTGTAAATAATCATTTTATTTATTCATTGGGAATGCCATACTATGTATTGATATCATATTTACTGCCCACACCTTCCCTCTAACTTCTCCATACCCCTCTCCTGCAATTTCTTGTTCTCTTAATATAACACAGTGAGTCCAATTAGTGCTGCCCATATACATGGTATCAGGCCTTTCAATGGAGCATGGTTAACCAACCAGGGACACAGCCCCAAATAAAACCGACTATCTTCTTCCAGCCATCAACACTATCAATAGCTCCTCAGGTAGGGGGAGGGCCCTACGTGCCCCTCCCACATCTCTGTTATTTAGTATTTTTAAAACAAAGCTACACAGAATTGATTTTATTCCTTTAAATGTATTGGTGATTGATTGCTCTTGTCTAGAATCTCTGCAAGACTGTCTTTCTTGTCATTCAAGTATTTGTTCAAATGTCACCCTAGCCACCTGGTCAACAGTAGTCACCTTGCCACTTAGTCATCTAGTTTGTCTAGTGTCTCCTCTTTCTTCTACCACAAGTGTTCGCTATTTTTAAAATCTTGTTTCTCTGAAACCAAAGGCTCAGTTAGCCCTGAGGCCTGCATGTCACACTATCCAGAGACCCTGCTGCACATTTGAAGGAGCTCAACAGGTCCTTGGTGAATGAGAGAATTGTTCTTCCTGATGAACGTAAAGATGGCCACATCTACACAGCAATTGGTGCCAAGGCTAACCCAAGCTCCACTGCCAGCGTTGGACTTACATGAAAGTATGGTCCATCTCCTAACAAGCTTGCCACCAGCTACCCAAGAAAGACAGAACATGTTCCCCCATGTATTTTTAACATGTTTCCTAAAAATCTCTGTAGTTTTAGAAAACTCCATACAATTTCACTGGCCCAAACCATTCAACTGGCTCGCAGTTTAGGTCCTATGGACCTAAATCAATTTTCACTTAACATTTCTTACTTTACTTAAACTGTGAAAAGACTGGCTTGAGAATCACCTGCAGCTGCTAGCTGGGATCTCAAACTTGGCCCTCCCCCAAAATGGTAACATACAGATTTCAAATAACAGGTGTGTTATTGTTTGTGAATAATGAATTTGTACAGCCAGTCACTTCTCAGGCTTTACAGGTTAAATTTCAGCCTGTGCTATGGTAATACAGAACGATCCAGGCATGGACAAAATAGCATCAAGTGTGAGGCAAAGTGTGACAGGGATCTGTCTTAAGTTTGACTCTACAAAGCTGGTGATTAAAATCTCACCTGGTATGGGTGGGTAAATGGAAGTATTGAGGAAAAATTGATATGCTGATCTGAAAGAGATTAAGCTAAATTCAGCCTCAATAGTGTCTTCTCTTGAACTGAAGACAGCAAACAGAATTCAGTAAGTTCACCCTCCTTTGGAGATGAATTTGACTTGGGACCTGGTATTTCCTTTTAGATTAGGAACTCCCTTCTCACACTCCTCTCTCTCCACAGAGAAAAATCTATAGACTTAGGGATGACGACTCACAAACCTCTCTTTTAAATATTTCACTCGCTCTGGGAAAGTATGGAAGGCAGAGAAATCAAATTTGTGGAAAGGATTTGAGAAGACTGTTGACACTCATGTTACATTTCAGAGCATTAGGAAAAGCACTAAAATTCATAATCATCTTCAATGTATATGTATATGACTTGCCAGAATACCACTGGATGAGGACAGAGATTTACAGAGTTCACTGTAAGAACTGAAGGTACTTAAAAGAAGGCAAATGAATATTGATGGAAAATCAAATCCCCCTCACCGAGGAGCTCTTTTGTTCTGGCAGTCTTACCTAACTCAGAATCCTATGAGAATATGGAAGGCTTAGATCACAAGAGGACAGCCCAGCTCATGAGGTTTAGTTTCAGCTCAAATGCATGTGACAATCATTGTTTTTTGTTTGTTTGTTTGTTTGTTTTACATACAAACAGACTTCAGGTTGAAGAGCAGAAAGTGTGACTATACGTCCCTGCAAATGCTTGCTGGCAAGTCCAGAGGCAATCTGCTAGAGAACCCTGCCTTTCCACCTGTTACATCACTCAGGAGAATCATTTACCAAACGGGAGGTGCCCGGTTTCTTGTTGCACGCATTGGGAAGGTGACTTCAGAGAACACAGGCACTTGCTTCAGAATTTTACTGTGTTTCAAATTTTCATAGCAGTCACGAGGTAATGAGGGTAGGCCACAGTCGATTCCTATAGTATAGCATTCCAGAGTGTTCCTGCCAGAAAATCCTTGGTCAGATCATCAGGCTCTGAATGGCCCAGTCTCATTGGAGGAAGTACGAAGGGGACTAAATTGTGCAGTTAACATTAGCTTCCTTTGGGCATTTCCCCTTCTCGTGGCTCCAGGTCACCCAGGAAAGGCACTGTAAGCATCTTCCTGGGTGTTCAGGTGGGCTTGTGATTCCATTCTTCCACTGAGTTATTAGGAAGCAGCTAAGTTTTCCATATTCCATTATCTGACGACTTTCAAAAATGAAAGCAATTGTGAAGATTCATCTCCAAAGAAAAGTTGTAGGAAAAACATTCCTATCTTTGTGATTCGTTCCCCCAGTTCTGTGATGAGTTTCAGACACATACAGAATGTGGCCATATAAATCAAGCAGATGCCATGGCAGCATTCAACTGTCGTTAATCCTTAGCCATAAGGATTAACAAACCAATGCAGTAAGAAAGATAACCATGGACGAGATTAGGAAATTAAAAAATATAAAGTAAATGAATGAGCTTTAGTTAGTCTCTGTTTAGGGCATCCTTGCAGTGTTTAAAGTTATTCTTGATAGTAATTTCTTAGCTCTCGGAATTTCCTGCCATGATCCAAGGGGACCTGGAGTGACAAGTGTAATACTATGCATGGCAATCATTCAATACTTAATCCATAATGGGCTTATACCTGCTTTACCAGATGAGTTGTATATACATCTGAGGTTTGGAAAAAAAACATGAAATGACCTTGGATCCTATTTTTAATTTCGAAAAAAAGACTTTCTAAATTCAAAATTGAATAGTAAGATAACAAATAAAACAATAAATGTAGAAGGCAGGCCCCATATTCAGGAGTAGTCACCAACACAAACTGTAATGTATAGTTTGGTTGTGTTTGTTTTGTTTTGTTTTTTTTTTTCTTTTAAGAATGAAGGAGAACATGAAGCTAGGTGGGTAAAGAGGTGTCAAGAAGCTGAGGGGAGTCGGGGAAAGGGAAGGAAATGGGATCAAAATATATTTATGAAATTCTCAAAGAATAAGATTTTAAAAACATGACTTTAAAATAAGCTAAATAAACTTATAATAATAAATGATTAATTATGATAAGTGACTCATATGATAGCTATATAATAAAATATGACATCAGTAAGAAGCAGAGCCATGCATAAGCAGGAATGTAAACAAATAAATCATTATGTTGTTTGGAGGACACAAGAGACAAAAGACTGTACGTGGATGATGATATGCATGCGGTGCTACCAAACACCACAAAATAGAAGTGCAAGAAAACAGATCAGAAAAGAGGGGGAGGGGAGAAACATTTGGGCATAATGATACATCTTATTATAGTCATTATAAGACACCATATGTATGTCAAAACTTACCTGTACCCTGATCATATGTACAGTACAAAAACACTTCTATAAAAATGGTGGGAAAAGTGTAAGCTTATATGGCAAGATTCTACCTAAAGGGTCCTTTCCCCACTTCTTGTGCATTACATGATTTTAGCCCCATCATTTTTTCCCAGCACTGTACGATTGAACACAGTGGGCCATAACCACGTGTATTAGCTTGAATCAATTAACTAAAGTTAAATGGAATATACAACCCAGTTCTTTAGTTAAACTGGCCTCATCTCCAAAACTGAATAGTCCCAGGCGACCAGAGGGGACTACAGGACAAAGCAGTTCTATAGAGTTCATTTTCTCATAGAACCTGACAGCCCAGGCCTAGAAAAACACATTTCTGTTACAGAGTACACATGCTATAAAGAAACTCCACAAGTAAGAATCCAAAAGCCTCTGAGCGAAGGACACCACACCTTGTCAGATGAAAGAGCGTGGTCCTAAGCAGGATGTGAGGTGTCTAGTGGGGATCACTGGGCTCAGTCACCCAGCGACAGTGTGTAGAGAATAAGACTGGAGTGTCGAGAGGGTCACAGATTCCAGGAAACACTCTCAGGCCACCATGACAGGACCTCGGAGCTAGTCGTGAACAACAGAGGGAGGCAAGAAGCCCTCCTTCTGAGCATGCCAGATAATACATGAGAGTTGCATCAGCTTGGAAAGATGACAGGAAGAAAGTAATGGGAGAGCAATCCTAGAATAGAGCGGTCCTGGAAGTTGACTGAGGAGGTCCCTGAAGGAATGAAAGGGAGTATGAGTTGTTTTAAATGGGAATGATCAAGGTACCAAAAAAAAAAAAAAAAAAAAAAAAAGCCTTATAAGTAAACGTGAATTCAGCTAAAGGAGAATAAATAAAAATAGGCTGACGCTTCTCATGCCACTATGAGTTTTTCATAAATTTACAAATAGTGACTCCAAATAAGATACATTTTCACCCAAACCTCATAGATATTCACACATGACAAACATTGGGCTCCTTGAAATGTATCATGTTTCTTCTTCTAACCTATTTTTTTTTAAATGGTGGTCAAGATCTACTGAATTGGTTTTATGATTCATTAATGGGTCAAAAATTAGAGTCATGAACTTTTCATGCGGAAAGAAGAGAAGCATAAATGAACTGAGTAAAGTTTACCTCACGTCACTCGGGCAGGCCGCGTCTATATTCTGCACGAAGAGAGTCACCGGCCTTAGGGCAATAAGCATGAAGTAACCATTTCCTAATCTTTACAATTTATAACCTGGAAGATGAAAGTTCAAGGAAAAGATGGTGGAGGAAAGCTGTTTATTGCTTTCTTTGAAACTAGGTATTTAAAGATAAAAAAAAAAAAAAAAAAAAAAAGCCTGGCGGAGAGGAGGGAATATATCACTCTCTTGAAACCAGTGTAGGCAATGGAAGAAAATGACAAACCGATTTTATCACTGAAACTGAGAGAAGGGCAGGGAGCTGCCCAGCCAGGCTGCCTCACTGTTGCTGAAGGCTGAGGCTTCCTGTACTGTTACTTTTCTTCTCTTGTGATAAAAGACAGACTGGGAGCCTGAGAGGCACAGGGACTCAAGGCCTAGTTCCCCCTCTTTCAATTTGATTCTGTTGAACAACCAACCCCCAAGCTAATGGACAGAGAATACTCAGAAGAGGCACACATGTCAGACACCACCCTATGCACTGGCCCACGAGTGGATCTGTTTAGAGTGGAAATGGACCTCCTCACTCAGCCACGTGCTCACTTCCTGTGGACAACCCACTTCCTCCTGACTGGCGTTTCTTAGGCTGTTTTCTAGACAGTCTGTGTCATGAACTTAGGACGTGTTAAAGGCTAGAATTCTTGGGCTCCTTTCTTTATGATGGCCACCCTAAGGATGGCGGTAGAAGGGAAAGAGACCTGATTTTTTTTTTTTTTTTTTTTTTGTGGTTTAATAATTTCTTTTCTTTTTAAGAAATTTAATTAATTAATTTATTCAGATTACAACTCAATTGTTTTCCTATCACTTTTATCCTCCCTCATTCCTCCCTCCCTCCCATTTTCACCCTATTCCCCTCCCCTAGGTCTATGACCAAGGGGGACCTCCTCCCCCACTATATGGTCATAGGCTATCCAGTCTCATCTTGGTAGCCTGCTTATTCTTTGAGTGCTACCAGGCCTCCTCACCAAGGGGAAGTGGTCAAATATGGGGCACCAGAGTTCATGTCAGAGTTAGTCCCTGCTCTCCTCATAACTGTGGAGAATGCCCTGATTTTATAATGATCATATCAATGAACTTTCGGGCACATTAATGTGTTTGACTCATACTGTATAAGTCTTTAGTGTAAAATGGATTCGGCATGGGTATTTGGTAAGTTCATTTATTCAACAAGTACTTTATTGATTATCTAAATATGTCAGTCCCTTCTCCACAACACATTTCTGCCATGAATCACTTTATTCTATTTACTTTAGTTATGCAATATATTTTAATATTCTGACCAATATTTCTTGGTGTTACTCTTTTTCTAAAGGTAGTCTCCCACACTGATTTTGTGAGGAGGAAGCTGTGATATGTGTTATCTTGGACAGCACTAATGTAAGCCAGGCCCCATCACGTGAAGTGCACTAACCAGAGACTCAGGAAGTAGCTCCCACGGGATCTTCTATTTCTGTTCTATTGATCTATTGTCATACTGAGCTCAGATTTTTATTTTAATTGATTTGTAAACTGATTGGCTCTTCCCTTAAATCTTGAATTCTCATTCATTTTTCTTTTTTACATTTTCAGAAGAGATTTAAAGTAAGCTGACTGGATTTAGACAGTAGAACTGACTTTTATTTCCTTGTCTTTGGGAAACGTTTGGCATCTCAGCAGCATCCCTTCTGAAAACGGCAGCAAATGCGTCTATTCACACAAACTAATTCCTAAATAGCTACAGAATTTCCACACAATTTATTGAAGATCAATTGAAAACTGTTTTTTTTTTTGCTATCATAGTCTCAAAAATGGTCATCTTGTTGAATAGTGTTATTATTCCAAATAAATTTCCCAGTGATTTAAAAATCTTTCCCCCAATAGGCCCCTGAGCTAGAACTGACTTGAGGGCTTCCTCCTTGAGGACCACATTTCACTGTACCAGAAACACCGTGCAAGCTTCCAAAGGGGAAAGCAACTAGCAGTCCTGCACAGCTATGCACCTATGAGCCACAACAAGAAGCAACAGGGCACAGTAACCCTGACAGTGTAGTTGTGGTTTCATTTCTTGGCAGTAACCAGTGGCTCTTTAATTGGATGCAAGATTCCCTCAACAAGAGGGAAATCATGCCTGCCACTACAATCCAGTAAGCCACTGGAATCCCTACTACATTCTAAATGTTAATCTTTATATCTATAAAACAAGTGTAGTCCTCACCCCTCATCAAGGGGTGTGGTGTGGAGTACAGAGTTGTGGAGTTCAGGTCCAATGAATATATCTACAAAAGCAAACACACAAACAATATAAAACAAAACAAACAAACAAACAAACAAAACCCAACCCAAACCAAAAAGCCAAAACAGAAACAACAACAACAACAACAACAAACAACCTCTTGTACCTAAAGCTCAGGGATGTGGTCAGTCCTGAAAACATACATTGAATAGTGTTATAAAGTTACCTTTATAACATTATAGACTGAGTGGGATATAGATACATGTAACAACAGTTAATGAAAACAGAAGGTAGAAATTTGAAAGAAAGCAAGGGAGTAGCAGTTTATGGGAGTGTTTGGAGATAGAAAAGGCATTGGCGAAATGATATAATTATAATCTCAAAAATTAAAAAAAATGAATTGAATAAAAATCTCCAATGATAATATTCCTTACAAAATAAATATCCTTCTAACAGGATTGAAATCATCTCCCAAATCCATATTACATAACAGTTGAAACATTGAAAGTTTTTTTTTTCCTCTTCCACCCTCTTTTGATTTTATGAAAAACTATCTCATGGCTCCAGTCTAGCATGGAACTATATAGATATGGGTGATCTTGATCCCCCAGATGTCTTATCATCGGGCTTCCAACTCCTAAATTCTGGGAATACAGACTTGTGTCATCACATGCACATTTTTCTTTTCTTTTGAAGATTATAACATTTTTATTAATTCTTTAATAATTTCATATACACGCAACGCAATCCATTTTGATCACTTACACATACCACTGCTTTCTCTAAGACTTCCCAGATCTACCGGCCCAACCCTGACTACCTCTCCCACTTAAGAAAAAAAAAACAAAACACTGCATCCAGTTATGTATGGATGTAAAAATCATTCACTGGAACATGGTGGATCTGTTTGGGAACATACTCTTAAAATGGACTCTCCGTTTCCTAGAAGCCATTAACTGTCAGTAGCTACTTAGCTATGGGGAGGGAGGGGTGGGTGCTCATCGACTCTTGTCTTCCACACTGGGATGCTGATTGACTTGGTCTTTATGGGCCTTGTGCAGGCAACCACAGCTGCTATGTGCTTGTTCATGCAGTGGTCCTGCCATATCCCCTCACCCTGGTCCTTTCCAGACTCTGACTCTTATAATGCTTTCCCCCTTTCTGCGATGCTACCTTATCCCTGGGGAATGGAAATATGATGTAGGTGCCCTGTTTATGACTGAGCCCTTTACTTCATTCTCTGTACTCTGGCCATCTGTGAGTTTCTGTGCTAGTTACCACCCACTACACAAAGAAGCCTCGCTGATGAAGAATGAGAGCTAGCTTGTGTGTATAGACACATGTTAAGAGAGTAGTTTGATCGTACGTCTGTCTTGCAAAATATTATTAATATAAAAAGGCTTTCGAAACAAGTCCTCTGGGCCACTTGTGATAATCAGTGTGCTGTTTCTCTGCTTTTCCTTGGTGATCTCAAGATGGTCTGTAGATAGTAAAGTACATGGTACGTCAAGCTTCAACATTTCCCAGAGGGTTTTATGCTTTCACAAGTAATACTCTATCATTCTTGTGACTTTTTAGTTTGATGAATGCTATAATATCATATTTCTTGATTTGGGGGCAATATATGTTCAGAAAAAATAGAATTGAGCTCATCAGAAGTTAGCTGTCTTTTTTGTGTACTGTTTCTGTTCTTCAGATGCATACTAATATTTCTTGCTTGGTTTTCTATTCAGTGTTTATCTAATTATTTTATGTATGGTCTTTCAAAAATCTATTCTTACTAAAAATATCTTGTTGGTTTCATATTTAAAATATTTTTATTATTTGGTAACCCTTCTTTTCACCTTTTAAAGAGTGTATTTTAAGAAACAAGTTTTAAGTGAAATTTTATGTAATAAAATTAACTAACTCTAAATTTTCTTTGTATAAGAAATATTCTCCTAATCCGAAGTAATAAAGGCACTTAAAACATATTTAGCATGTTTTATGTCCCATAAAAACAACCTTTGAAGTTGGTGTGACTAGGAGGTCAGTGTTGTTTTTCTGCGGAAGACCAACTGCCTCAGGTCCTGCTGTGGTGTAGCCCCACCTCCACTTGATCTGAAAGCTGCTTTGGATGTGTACCCATCTGCCCGTGGATGCAAAGATGTCACACTTTGCTGTCCTGGGTCTTCTCTGAACCAATATTTGTTGTCTTAGTTATTGTAGCTCTGTAAAGGTCCAATGCCGTAAGTCCTTCCAACACGTTTTTATAAGATAGTTAGCTACTTTTGGCTGCGTGGATTTCTTCTATGTATCTTTAATTCTACAAGTGCTCTTGTTGGCAATTTGATTGTAATTCACTGTATTCATAGTATCTTTACTATATTGAGATGTTCCATATACACAAGAGGTATGTCTCTTTCCCTCCAAGTCTTCTTTTGTTCACCTCAACAACATTTTGAAGTTATCTCCATGCTATTAACCCTTTTATTTTTTTCTGATTAAAAACTCCAAACTTTGTTTTATGTGCATGAGTGCTTTTCTTGCACAAATGTGTGTGTACCATAAGTGTGCCTTGTGCACTCAGGGGCTGGAGAAGAGCACTGGATGCTCTGGAAGTTGAATCACAGATGGTTGTGAGCTGCCATGTGGCTGATGAAAACTGAACCCACATTCTCTGAAAGAGCAGCTAATGGTCTCAACTGCTGAGCCATCTCTCCAGTCCCAAGCTTTCTTTATATCTCAATGGAGTTATAAAAATTGTTTCTAATAATTACTACACCTCTAATGATTTTTAAATTTTATTATTATTTATGGTTGTGAGTCTGTCTGTCTCTGTGTGTGCGCTCAATGTGTGAGGGTTCCTACAGAGATCAGAGGAAGGAACAGCTCCCTTTGAGCTCTAACTCCAGCTGTTGTGAGCTGCCTAGTGTGGATGCATGGAACTACTCAGTTCTTCTGGAAGGTCAGCAAGCACTCTTAACCACTATGCAATCTCTCTAATTTCCATATTAATATTATAATAGATATTGCTTCCAACATCATTCTCCCTCAGCAGTTCTTAAGTGATGCTTATAAATTCTTTCATATGTCTTCTTAGATAATCATATAATCTGTTACTAATTATACTCATTTTAATTTTCCAAACACGTTTCTTTTGGCTCACTCAATTAGTTAGCACCTAAGTTACAATGTTAATGTAATAAATGACATAAAGTATATAAAAGTTTGTGCTTAACAAAGCCTAAAATATAAAGATCTGAACTTAAGATTAAAGAGTAGAATCGTGATTATTCACTTTATATAAAAGGAACATGTGTACAATCTTTTAAAATAATAAATGTCTGACAGGTTTAGTACCATTTTAGTACTTCATATTCTATTTTCACCTTCTGATGTGTGAGACTGGATCTTACTAGGTACCGAAGCTGATCTTGAACTTGTTACCATCATGGACCATCCTTCATTAATGCTGAGGTTATGGGTATGAGCCAGGTTTACTACTCCAAGTGTTGCTCACCCATGGACATCCATCGAAAGCAATGCTTCCTAGCCTAAGTGAGTCACGTAAATTCTCAAAAGAAGCAGCCAATGTGTGAAAGTCACTGTGTAGAAGGTCAGCTAGTGAAATGCAGTTCCTGTGTACAGAATAATTAGTTTTGAACATTTAACAATATAAAAGGCCACAACTAAAAGCTGCACTAAGATTCTGAACAAAGGGCTCTGACTGCTAAACTAAAGGAAATCTGATTAAATGTTCCCTGAGGATGGAACAAGACATTTCTAACGCAGAAGCTGATGTGCTGAAGGCAGAATGA